>NC_072478.1:20312055-20620162 GCF_027574615.1 Eptesicus fuscus
AGTTCTTAGAAGCTGCCTGGCAACAGATGCCGAGGATGGAGTGAAAGACCATGAGCTGTGTCCCCGGACACATGTTCCACCTCAGAGGTGCCGGCCGCGGAGGGCGGGCCGCTGGCTTTCTCAGCATCTCAGTGTTCCCCTCTGCCAAATGGGTCGTCAGGAGCCTGCTTGGTCAGGATCCTCGGGTCCCTGGGTCCTGTGAGCTCCAGAAAGTCACTTAGAAAATGGAAAGGGCAAGGTCAAGGTTCAGCTTTAAAACCCACGTGGGTGTGGCCATCTGTCAAGGGAGACTGCTCTTGCCACCTCAGCTGGCTTTCTGGAAAGAGAAAACGGACAAGTGCCCACCACTCGTGAATGCTTCAGGTGGATACTCAACACCAGGGGAACTTACAGCCCCGAGATCTTTGTGTCCATTCCGCTCACTTATTCACTCAACGAACGCGGAGGGAGGCCACCAGGTGCCAGCCCTGTGTTGGGCATCCGTGCATGAGACAGACAAATGTCCCCCACATCATGGGATGGACATTCTCGGGGTGAGGAGGGCAATGAACAAAATAGGAACGTTCTGTAGAGATGAGGAACTGGAAAGTGCTCTGGAGAGAAATTAAACGGGGAAGGTGTGTTTATTTGTTAGGGCAGCTGTAACAAAGTGCCCCAGACTGGGCAGCCCAAACAGACTTTCATTTCTTCATACTTCGGGAGGCCACAAGTCCGAGATGCAGGTGTCAGCAGGGATGATTTCTCCTGAGGCCTTGCTCCTTGGCGTAGATGAGCTTCTTCTCCCTGTCTTCCTATCACCTCCCCTGTGCATGTCTGTGTCCTAATCGCCTCTTCTTCTAAGGACACCAGTCATATTGGATCAGGACCTCATTTTACCTTAATTGCTTCTCTAAAGATCTTTCTCCAGATATAGCCGTAATTCTGGGATGCTGGGGGTTAGAACCTCAACATCTGAACTTGGGGAGACACAACTCAGCCCGGAATGGATAGAAGAGTTGGGAGGGCTGGTTACTGTATTACCTAGGGGGTCAGAGCATGTCACGAAGGAAATGACATCTAAGCAGACACCCTAGGAGCTGATGATGCATGGCCATGTGGGTATCTAAGGGAAGAGTGTTCCAGGCAGCAGGAATCGCATGTGCAAAGGTCCTGAGGCAGGGCCACACGCGACTTACTCAAGGAACAAGGAGGAGCCCGGGGTGTCTGTGATTGATCAAGGAGGAGAGGAGCGGAGAGGTGGGTACTTGCACAGGACCTGGTGGACCAGCGGGAGGACTTTTCTTGGTTCTTCTTGGAGTGAGACAGTCCATGGCTTTTGAAATGCACACTTGACCCAACAGCATATTTTTAATCCCAAACTGATTTTTCCCACCAGCATCAGCTCCTACCATTAGCCTCTCCATGTCTGTCCAAGAAAAGCAAACCCATTGGAAGCCAGTGTGAGTAAAACAGCATTAGGTTAAACCTCAGACACAAATATTGCATACGTCACCTCAACACCCAGAAGTGTAAGGAGATGGGCGCAGAGAACAAGACCACCCCCAGGTTGCAAAAATAAAAATGGGTGTGAGAAGACAGGCGTAGCAACCTTCTGTTTCCTCTCTCCCTGCTTGAAGTAGCCACAGATTTGATAAGTCTCCCAGCCTCCCTGAAGCACATAATCCTATATAATAAAGAGGTAATATGCAAATTGACCATCACTCCAACACACAAGATGGCTGCCACCATGTGGTCAAAGATGGCTGCCCCCATGTGGACAAAAGATGGCCGCCACAAGATGGCCAGCAGGGGAGGGCAGTTGGGAGAGACCAGGCCTGCAGGGGGGGCAGTTGGGAGGAACCAGGCCTGCAGGGGGGGCAGTTAGGGGTGCCTGGGCTGGAAGAGGAGGGCAGTTAGGGGTGACCAGGCCTGCAGGGGAGGGCAGTTGGGGTGACCAGGCCTGGCAGGGGAGGGCAGTTAGGGGCAATCGGGCCAGCAGGGGAGCAGTTAGGCGTCGATCAGGCTGGCAGGGGAGTGGTTAGGGGGTGATCAGGCTGACAGACAGAAGCGGTTAGGGGCAATCAGGCAAGCAGGCGAGCGGTTGGGAGCCAGCAGTCCTGGATTGTGAGAGGGATGTCCGACTGCCCATTTTAGGCCCGATCCCACCAAGATTGGGCCTAAATGGGCAGTCGGACATCTCTCGAGGAGTCCCAGATTGGAGAGAGTGCCGGCTGGGTTGAGGGACGCACGAATTTCGTGCACCAGGCCTCTAGTTTGATATAAGTTTCTTTCCAAATCTTGTAACTAATGGAGTTTAATAGATCTATCCTTCCTGACACCTTGAAGCTTTGATTTTATCCCAAGAAACCTTACTTGTAACTGCCTACAACCATGCATTTATAGAGTCTTTTGTGCTTTTTCCAAATACGTTCCCCTCATTTTGAAAAAAAATCTGTTATTTCTTTTATAAGCACTTCCACATAGAAGGCATTTTGTTTCCCATTTGACAGCAATAAAACTGAGGACAGAAGGTAGACTCAAGCTTCTATTACTACCTTCAGGAGTCATCCCTCTTCCGCCAAAAAAAAAAGGTTTTTTTTTAATAAAAACAATGCTACATCGTTGATTGTCATGTGGTGGTAACAGAAGGGTAATGAAAGCAACATGAATAAATGCTTAAGAACTATACTCCCAGCAAAGGACACCCAGGAAACACAAGCTGTATTGCTTCTCAATCATTTCTCACTCCATTAGTCATTTCTAGTTGGAGACACTTGGGAGCAGAGTAATAGTATCTCCTTTTAGCATGACCCAACAATGAGCCGGCCCCCTGTCCGCATACCCACCTGCTCAGGAAGCCACACCTCACCTTCTGTGCTTTGTGGCCCTGGCATGGTATACCTGCTAGCTAACAAAGACCACCCCCAAAAAATATTCTTACTGCATCAACATTAAAGAGAGAAAAACCCCCCAAATAAATAAATAGAGAGCGAGAGCGAGAGCGAGAGCGAGAGAGAGAGAGAGAGAGAGAGAGAGAGAACCCAGCTGTCAGGTTGGGTGTGCTGTGTAGTATCTACAATTTAGCTAAGACCCCAGAGACCAGGCACAGTGGGAACACCTTAGTGGAGAAAGATTCAGGCGCCTACAGAAAGGGTATTTGTACCGGGGAAGGTGGGAAGAGGAGCAGGAAAGACAAAAGCTAAGACACACACAGCCCAGGTGCCATGTTCGGAGACAGCCACAGGCTGCAGTTCCCGCCCTGCAGTACAGCACATGGCTCGCACTGCTAAGGACCGAGCCATTAGTTGAGTTGTCACTCACAGTTCCTTACTTCCCTTCACTCCTTGAGTCAAATCCATCAGCAGGTCCTATCCACTCGCTTCCAAAACCTATCCTGAATCCCATCACCTCCCACCACTGCACGGCCCCCCTCAGCACTCACCTGCACTCAGGTCGTCGCTTCTCCCAGGCCAGTCAGCTTCCCCACCCCCACCCCCACCCCCCAACCTACATTCTGCAGTCAGTGGTCAGCCCTTCCACTGTTACAATAATAAAAGCCACACAGGGCTATCTCACCTCTCTGACCTCATCCCCACCCTTCTCCCCTTTGCCCTCTATGCTCCAGACTCACTGGCCTCCTCACCCTTCCTGGTCTCTGCTAAGCTCATTCAAACTCTATATCTATTGTTCTCTCTTCCTAGAATGCTGTTCCCCTCATCTCCAATGGGAGACTGGGAGCCACGTTCCTCTCCTTATTCAGGGCTGTAGTTAAATGCAGGCACACTCCTCACGTCCTCCAAAGATCTTCCCCAGGGGGATGGTCCCCCTCTGGGAATGGTACTTATGTGTGGGCTTGAATCACAGCCTCCTCCCCCCCACAGTGGGAGGATCCTGTTCTGTTTTGTTTGCCATTGTGTCCCTGACACCTTAAACATTTCTTGCATGAATGAATGAATAAATGAATGAATGGGCTCAGGAAAGCATCACCAAACACTTTGCAAACTGCTGCCTGAAGTCAAGGACTTCTAAGTACAGAAGGGACAAAGTATGGTTGGAAGGAAGATGTATTCGGGTGCCAGGCCTGACCTCAGCACACAATGAATGAGCTGTGTGGTCCCCAGAAAATTACTTAACCCTCTGAGTCTTCTGAACAATGTGGGATGATACCATCGTGGTTCGTCAGTGAGCCTACCAGGGACAAGGCAGCACCCTGCGCACAGCACGGGGCCATGGAAAGTGTTTGGTCAACACTGGCTCTTGTGTTGATATTGCAGCCGGTGGGTGGAGCCTGGTGGCCACGGGGAGAGAGGACAGCTGCTCTAACAACACCATCTAGTGCCTTCCGCAGAGCCCTCGCCGGCAGTTCCACCGGAGCCCCAGCTGTCCTGTGTGTACACACGAGAAACAAACCTGGCCGACAGGCGCTTCCCAGCCAGGTGTCCCTCCCTGGCACCTGCCAGGCCCCGTGACCAGGTGTGCTATTCCCTTTCTCTGTTTGTCCAACCACAGCGCGGAGGACATGGCAACGCACATGGGGTTGCCTTCCCCTAGAAGCAGCCAGGTTTCATGAACAGGTGGTTCCGAGAGAAGACAATGGGGGAAAGCAAATAGAAAAAAAACTAAGTAGCATTAAGCCTGAGGCCACAGAAAGCCTTGCCGTTAAGGCAACAAGAACAGAACTTTCCAAAAGCACCTGTATCCACCACTGTCCCAAATCCAAACTGAAGCCACACCTGAGACAGGGACTGACCCCCAACTCCATGCCCGGACCAGCCTGAGTTACCATGGCAACCAGATAGTGTCTGCAGGTGCTCCCGATTAATACAGGCTGGTCCAGAAGCTATGGAAGAGGAGCAGGGAGGGACTGCAGGAAAGCTGGGGCCTTATGTGACCCACCTCATATGGACAGGGCACCAGGCTTCCCCACCCACAGGTGAAACAAGTGCTAGTAACTGATGAAGAGCAGCTTTATCTATGCTAAACATTAGTAAAAAGATATGGCACTGAGCAAAAGAGCAAAGGAAAAACATTCTCTGAAACTTTGCAAGCTCACACATTAGAAACACACATAGTACTCCTAGGGAGAGGATGGGAACTCAAAAATGTCCATGAAGTCCTTCATCCAGGAAATAAAAATAAGGCCAGCCCTGGCCAGTTTGATCAGTAGTTAGAGCACCTGCCCATGGACTGAAGGGTCTCAGGTTCGATTCCCGACCAAGGGCACATACCTCGGTTGCAGGCTCAATCCCCAATCGAGGTTGGGGCATGTGTGGGAGGCAACCAATCGATGTGTCTCCTTCACATCAATATTTCTCTCTCCTCTCCTCCCTCCCCTCCACTCCCTCTTTAAAAAAAATCAGTGGGAAAAAATATCCTCTGGTGAGGATCAAAACAGTAATAATAATAAAATATTAAGGCCAGGCAGGGGTATGTGACCCTGCAAGCCTTCGATTTGTTCACTGGTGTGGGAGGATGTCTTTTTTCCCTGAGGAAAATTTAAAAACTAAAAATGGCCAGGTAATTTCACTCCTGAGTTCATGTGGCCCCAGAAAGGTCTGTTCATAAAGCTCTATTTATAGTAGCTCGAAAGAGGAAAAATCCAAAGGTCCACCAACAAGAAGATAGAAAAATAAACTGTGGTTCGTTCACACAACAGAATACAGCACGGCAATGACAAAGGATGAGCTGCAGGCCACAATGGGATGGGCCTCCCGGGCAGACTCAGAGCCAGGGCCCCCTGTGCCATTCCCCTGATATGAACTTCAAAAACAGACAAAACCAATCGACTGTGAAGAGAGTCAGAATACTATTGGCCTTGGGGACGATGGGGTGTGGACCGGGATGAAACCCAAGGGAGCCAGCTTGTGGGATCACCTGACAAAATGCAGGCTACTCGGTTACATGGGACACACTTACACTAAAAAGCTATTCATTGTCTATCTGAAATTCAAATTTAACTGGGTGTTCTATATTTATTTTTATTTGCTTAGCCTGGCAGCCCACCTCAGGGATGGGTCCCTGACACCTTAACCCTTTGTACATCATAAGCGCCTATAGATGCTTTAAAATCATTTTTTTCGTGAGAATTTTCAACTGAAGATATTCAAGAATACCCGAATTGTGAGTAATATATTTATTTTTATAATATTCATTGCAAATTGATTTTTTAAATGAAATTCAAAATATCATGGCGTGTGGGGATGGTTTCCATTTTGGACACGTGGTTAAATACTTCTTGTGTGAATGAATGACTCGACCTGGCAATGGACACAGTACATATACATGTGTAAAAATTCATGTAAGCATTTTCCTGCATGTTTGTCACATCGCAGCAAATATTTTTAAAGCTAAAATAATCATACTAAATTCAATAAAAAGGAACAGATATGCCCTTCCTCCCTACAACCAAGTTTTGAGTTGGGAAGAAAGGAAACATCGGCCAGGTCTCCCCACATACACAAGTCCCAGAGGAAGTGGGAACATACTCCCTCCTGTTAAAGGTGAGACTAAGATTCAGAGAGGTGCAGGTGCTCCCCCAAGGTCCGGAGCAGGCAGGTCAAGGATCTGGACCCGGGGTTTTTTCCAAGGCCTCTCGCTGAGGTCTAACCCAGAGTCTGACAAAGAGCATTTTTCTTGCCAGACCCACTTTTCCCGAAACATAGGCAATCTGTGAGAGGCAGTATTTTGTCCCCCATGATTTTGGCACCTGATTGTGTTCCATTATTACATGGCAAAAGGGACTTTGCTACTGAAATTAGGTTACATATTTTAAGATAGGGAGCGTATCCCAGATTATTCCAGCTGGTTTTGAGATGGAAACTACAAGCCACGGAATGCTAGCAGCTTCAAGAAACTGAGAGCCACTCCAGGAAACAGCCAGCAAGGAAACAGGACCCGAGTCCGGCCACAGCATGAAACTGGATTCTGTTAGCAGCCTGAATGAACGAGAGCATGGATTCTCCCAAGAGCCTCCAGAAAGGCACACAGCCCATCCACACCTTGATGACAGCCTAGCCAAGACTCAGAACTCCAACCTATGGAAACTATGGGATAATAAAGGAGGGTCATTGTTAAACCAACCATTTTGTGGTAATTGGGTATGGCAGCAATAGAAATACAACCCTATACATGTAGAATAAGTTTTTTACAAGCATGGAATTTGTGAAATCATATATGTATGCATATAAATACGTAAATATGTAGAAATAAAAGTCTGCAACTCTTTTCGCACTGAATAGTATATCTTAGGCAACATTCCACACCAGTTCCTATAATATTTTCTAATGTTTCTATAGAATATACCTAGCCTGGACATCTGGGTTTTTTGTGTTTTTTTGTTTTTTTTTTTAATCTTTGGCTATTCTCCAAAATGTTGCATCCACCATGTTGTACATAGATTTCCGTGAATTGTTACAAGTATTTCTGTGGAATGAATTCCTAGAAGTAGCATCGCTACTTCAAAGAGTGTGCACATTTTAAAATGTGTTAGGTAGTGCCACCAAAATCAAGGCCACACCCTGGTGAATACACCCTGGTCAGGGACTGAACCCCCAGCTCCTTTTGAATTGGTGCAGCCTTCTGACTCATTCTCACCTTTGCATGTGAGCAGATGTGAAGAGTCAAAGCAAGCATGCCCTCCAGACCATTCCTTTCTCTCCTCTGGCTGGACATGGAAGACACTAAGGGCCCTGAAATCGTGGGAGTCGGGGTCCTTGAATCGCCGTTTGGAGGAGGAGAGCCATCTGCTGACCAGAAACACCCTCCCAGGGCTATCGGGTGAGTTAGAAGCACATTTCTGTTGTGATTAATCTTTCATCCAATGGAGGGCCTATTTGTTACAGCAGCCTTCCTGTCTTAGTCAGCTCAGGCTGCCATAAGAAAATACCATAGACTGAGTGGCTTAAACAACAGACAGTTATTTTCTTGCCATTCTAGAAGTTAGAAGTCTGAGACCAGGGTGCCAGCCTGGTTAGTTCCTGGTGAGGTCTCTCTTCCTAGCTTGCAGACAACTGCCTTCTGGCTGTATCCTCACATGGAGAAAAGACAGAGAGGAAGTTCTCTGGCGTTTCTTCTTACCAAGGCACTGATCCCATCATGAGGAAACCACCCTCATCTACCCCTGATGACCTCCTGTCTCCACACTGCGGGTTACGGCTTCACCATATGAGTTTAGGGGGCTATGATTCAGCCTACAGCAATTCCCTAACGAATTCCATGTGCTGGGCCTCTAGTAATATATATGAATGTACTTAATACCACTGAAGCAACACTGGTTTCATTTAATGAATATTTTCCTGGTGTTTTGCAAGCTTATTGTTTAAGGGGAATATACACAGGGGTGAAGTCCTGTTGAGAACACCAAAGTGTTTGCTTAAAAGAGAGCTAAAAGACAGCATCTCTGCATGAAATCATTTCCTCTCACCTATTCTCTCTTGTCCTCTCTCCAGCCTTTGTTCTCTTTCTTCCACTTGTTGTTTGAGCTTCTCTGGGCAGTTTCCCTCCTTCCTGTCTTGCTCTATGTGCTAAGACCTCAGTCGATGAAGCACCTTAATCAGGCCCTGGACAAAACGGAGGGTTGCTAAGACCCCTGGAAATGGTATCCTCTACTGAGTTCCAGGCTGAAGGGTGTGAAATTCAGCAGAGCGTGGATTCTAACAGCTGGGGTGAAGATAACTTAAATGTCATTTTTAACCAGCCTTCAAATGTATTTGTCATCTTCCGGAGGATGTTTTATTTGGCTGATAACAAAAGTGATTTCTGGGCCCTGAACAAACAATCTCCAGAGCAGGTAACCGGGTCTGGGGTGAGTGTGAAGGCTCCACCTAGAAGTAAAAGCTTATAACAGGGAGCAATAAAAAGCAAAAATCAATCAGTGGGACATCAAACTAAAACGCTTTGGTTCAGCAAAGGAAACCACCAGAAAAATGAAAAGGCAACTGGCCGAGTGGGAAAATACTTGCAAATCGTATAACAGATAAAGGGATAGTATCCACAATACCTAAAGAACTCCTATAACTCGTCCTGGGTTGTGTTGCTCAGTGGTTAGGAGTGTTGGCTCATGCATTGAAAGGGTCTCAGGTTCAATGTCTGCTGGTCAAGGGCAAGTACCTGGGTTGCAGGTTCAATCCTTGGCCTTGGTCAGGGTGCAGACAGGATGCAATCAATCAATGTGTCTTTCCCACCTCTCTCTCTCTCTCTCTCTCTCTCTCTCTCTCTCTCTCTCTCCTCCCTGCCTCCCTTCCGCTCTCTCTAAAAATAAATGGAAAAATATCCTCAGGTGAGGAGTAACCAAAAAATAAATAAATAAATAGAACTCATATAACTCAATAGCAAAAAACAATAACAACCACAATAAACAATTCAATTAATGGGTAGAGGATATTTTTCCAATGAAGACATCCAAGTGGCCAACAGGTAAATGAAAGGTATTCAATATCACTAATCATCGGGGAAATGCAAATCAAAACCACAATGGAAGACTACCTCACACCTGTTACAATGAGTGTCATCAAAAAGATGAGAGATTAGCCTGGCCGGTATAGTCCAGTGGTTGAGCGATGACCTATGATCCAGGAGGTCACAGTTCAATGCCCAGTTGGGACACATGCCTGGGTTGGGGTGTGTGGGAGGCAGCTGATCAATGATTCTGATCACTGATGTTTCTATCTCTCTCTCCCTCTCCCTTCCTCTCTGAAATGAATAAAAATATATTTTAAAAAAGATAAGAGATTATAAGTGCTGGTGAGGATATAGAGAAAAGGGACCTGTGCACGGTTGGTGGGGATATAAATTGATAACAGGGAAACAACCCAAGTATCTATTGATGGATGAATGGATAAACAAAATGAGTATCTATCTATATAAAAGCCTAAGCGACTGGCCGACTGGCCGACTGGCTGGTAGCTATGGTGCACACTGACCATCAGGGGACAGATGCTCAATGCAGGAGCAGAAACCACAGGCATGGAAACATGGAACAGACTGATGAATCTCAGAGGGAAGGGGGAGCGGGGAGGGCGAGAAGAGATTAACCAAAGAACTCATATGCATACTAGAGGCCCGGTGCATGGATTTGTGCACCCATGGGGTCCCTCGGACTACCCTACGCCCTCTCGCAATCCGGGACCCCTCAGGGGATGTTGGATGAGTGAAATAAGCCAGATACAAAAGGACAAATACTATATGATTCTAGTTGTATGAGGTACCGTGAATAGTAAAATTTATAAAGACAGAAAGTAGAATGGTCGGTCCCAGGGGCTGGGGGTGGTGTGGGAGTCAGTGTTAAATAGGGACAGAGTTTCAGTTTGGGAAGATGAACATATGAAGATGGATGGTGAAGATGGTGGCACCATAATATATATGAATGTACTTGATACCACTGAAAAATGGTTCAAAGGGTAATTTTTTTAAGTGTAAGAAAATAAAAAACTTGCCGAAACCGGTTTGGCTCAGTGGATAGAGCATCAGCCTGCGGACTCAAGGGTCCCAGGTTCGATTCCGGTCAAGGGCATGTACCTTGGTTGCGGGCACATCCCCAGTAGGGAGTGTGCAGGAGGCAGCTGATCGATGTTTCTCTCTCATTGATGTTTCTAACTCTCTATCCCTCTCTCTTCCTCTCTGTAAAAAATCAATAAAATATATTTTTTTAAAAAAAAGAAAAGAAAAAACTCAACAGATGATATAAAAACATCATTCCATTCTTCTTGAAGGTACTTAAATATTCAGACCACAACGCAAAGCCATGTCTGAGGCAGTGGGGACTCACCCCACACCCCACCTTTGCATAGAGAAGCTAAGAGCCAGGTGAAATGAAAAATAAAGTCAGGGCCAGCAAGGAACTCTCATCGCTTGGGGCAAAATCCAGAATTGCCCCAAATATGTGAGAACAGAGCTAACTAAAATGTCAGGCAGATGGCAAAGGCTGGGGACTAGGCTGAGACCAGCATGCCAGAGTGGACCTGAGGATGGCTGCAGAGATCATCCCCTGGTGAGAAGAAACCGTGTCACAGCTGGTCTCGTTTTTCATTTGTTTTCTCCCTTGTTGGCTAATCACAGCACAGCAACACACATGCTCCCTCCCACCCAGAGGAGCCCACTGCCTGGGGTCACCGGATGGTTTTCACTGGTAGCCCCAGGGGAGACCTGGAGTGTGGGTGTTGGGCAGGATCCACGGGAGCCACTGAATCTCAAGCTGAATTATTTCTCCCAACTTCAGTTCATAGATCCATTACCTCCCCCATCACACAGTCATTCATCCAGCAGTATTTATTGAGAATCTACTGTGTTGCCTGGCACTGTCTGAGACACTGTTAGAGCAGGACAAAGGTTCCTGCCTTCATAGAGCTGACATTCTAGTGGGGAAGACGGACAAGAAACATTATAAACAGTTAAAACATGTAGAATGTCGCCCTGGCTGGGTGGCTCAGTTGGTTGGAGCATCATCCCCATACACCAAAATGATTACTGGTTCTATTTCTCATCAGAGCACATACCTAGGTTGCAGGTTCGATCCCCAAATGGGGCACATACGGGAGGCAACCAGTCAATGTTTCTCTCTTACGCTGATGTTTCTCTCTCTCTCTCTCTCTCTTCCTCTCAGTCTCAAAATCAATAAAATAAATCTTCGCAAGAGGATTTAAAAAAAAAAAAGTAGAATGTCCAAGAAAATGGATGCGGGAAGGGGAAGTGGATTGTTATTTAAGAAGGTGGCCAGAAAAAGCCCTACTGAGATAGAAACACTGGAGTCAAGACCTGAAGGAGGTGAGGAGGAGGCATGAGAGTCTCTGGGGAAGAGCATTTCAGGCAGAGGAACAGCCTGTGCAAAGGCCCTGGAGCAAAAACATGCTGAGTGTGTTCGAGGAACAGCAAGGAGGCCTGTGTGGCTGGAGCTGAGTGAATGAGGGGACAGATAGGAGGAGGTGATGGCAGGGAGGTGACCAGGACAAATGGTTGCAGGGCCTTGTGGGCCTCGGGAGGACTTTGGCTTTTACTCTGAGTGAGGTGGGAGCCATGGATGGTTCTAAGCAAAGGAGAGATGTGACCTGACATAGGTATTCACAGATGCACTTGTAGTTAAACTTGCAAGAAACCAAAATGCAGTAGAATTGACCACTCCCACCATTGTAGGGCTCCCTCTCTCTCCTTCACCCCACATTTTATTTATTGTCGGGGCTGCTGATCCTACTACTACTTCCTCTTTCACTTGCCCTGGTTCAGGCCCTCATTTGCCCCACCCAGATGGACAGTAACCTTTCCTCCAGGTTCATCTCTCCCTGAGTCTCTCTTCCCCCCAATTCATCAGAAACTATCAGATGATCCATTGGCCAACCCCAAAGGATTCCCCACTTCAAATCCTGAACACACTCACAACTTCCACACCTCTTTGCCTCCATCCTGAATGCCCTCCATCTCCCCACCCCCAAATGCAGCATAAAAGGTTCTTCTGCTATGAAGCATCCAAGAGAATTCTGCCAGTAGTTATACCCATTGCCTGCCCACTTGTGCCCATGGCTCCCTGCCTCCAACACCTGCCACTCCCTCTATTGGGCTCATTCTGGCAACAGGAGCAAGGGACAGGCCAGATCTGCTGGGGAGCCAATACCCTTGAAAGATCCCAACCAATAGCTGATGGGAGTTAGGTGGAGAAATGACCTCAGCTTTGCAGCCAGCCTGCCTGGGCTCAGATCCTAGATCTGCCACCTTCTGCTGTGTGACCTTGGGCAAATCACTTCGCCTCTCTGGGCTGCAGTTTCCTCATCTATAAAATGAGGATGAGAAGAGCAAGTACTTCATAGAGTTGCTGTGGGGATAAAGTAATTTCATTCTATGTAACATGCCCAGAATAGTGTCCCGCACATGGTAAGCCCTAAATATATGTTTGCTGTTGTTATGACTGTGACTACCATTATGATTGTACTCTCTGCTTCATCCTCAGTACCTAGCCAGCAGGAAGCACGCATAGTTCTTGTTAAAAGGTAAATCAATGACTCCCCTTGTCTAGGCGGAGCAACATAGCAGCCAGAACAACATTCCCAACCCCTCGGCCTTTATCATTTATCTTTCTCTTTTCTCTCGCTCTTAAACTTGCTTGATTTCATTAGCACTGGAACTTACAAGGAAAATGACAGATTGCCAGGGAAAGATTTAAACTTCTCCCAGAAGGAGAGTGCTCCTCAAGCATTGCTCCCTTAAACGAAACCGTTACACATCTGCTCTCTGAGATGTTCTCAGCAGGAGTGGGTAAGTCGTTTTGCTTACATGCTGCGTCTTTGTTTCCCCCTTAATACATATTTTTGACTTCTCAGGATTTAGCACTGGTAGGAGTTTCCCTGTCTCCCTCACTCATTCTTCCCCTTTAGCCAGCCAGTGGCTTGGGTGGTATTAGTGTAGTGGTCGGCAAACTCATTAGTCAACAGAGTGGTGAGCCGCAGTTTGCCGACCACTGTATCAGTGTATTGATATATATTAAAACATTAATTCGGGGGAGGGGGGAGAGATCAACCAAAGGACTTGTGTGCATGCATATGAGCCTAACCAATGGTTAAGTTCAACAGGGGGTTGGGGCATCCGTGGGGAGGGGTGTGGGATGGGAATGGGGGGATGAGGACAAATGTGTGACACCTTGATCAATAAAGAAATTTAAAAAAATAAAACATTAATTCATTACAATGGTAATTATCGGCGCTGACTGCTTTGTTCATTCAATGAATATTTATTGAGTACCAACTGTGTGCCACCATGAATCAATTATTGTGCATCTTGGGACCTGAAAACTCTGGAGAAATGGTCTAGAAACTGCCTCCCACTGGGGCTGAAAGAATTTATAGTGACAGCTTTTGCTGGGGAGAAATGATAGGAGACCAAAAGTGGGAGCCACTTCCAAAAACAGTGAGTAGCCCTGGCCTCCAGACCTGAAAAATGTTTGGGGACCAAGAATCCCTGCAACTTGTTCTTGGTCACTAAGAACTAACGTGTGAATTACGTCTGTAATATGGTTCTGTTACTCATACGTGACCTGCAGGATTTAGGAGCGGGGGGGGGGGGGGGGGGGGGGAATGGGACACGTGGAAGAAGGGAAGGAAGGACATGTGAACTACAGAAGAAATCAGGAGTGAATGAAGCCAGACACAAAGGCCACCCATGGTCTGGTCCCATGTGTATGAAATACAGAGAACAGGCAAATCCATGGAGACGGAAGGCAGGTGAGTAGTTGCCAGGGCTGGGAGAGGGGAGCGGGGAGTGACTGCTGTGGGGACCGGCCCTTTTTTCAGGGTGATGGAAACGTTCTGTAACTAAATAGAGATGATGGTTGCACAACATTGTGAATGTACTAAGTGCTGTTCACTTTAAAATGGTAAACTTTACATTGGGTGTATTTTACAATTAAAAACGAAAAGAAATTGGACACACACCCTTGCTCTGGAGAGTAATTTAAAAGCCAATATATCAAAATAGAATGTCCTTTTTCTTTCTTTTAAAACTCAATGTAATTATATCCAGTGATATTTTTTTAAATAGTGTATTTTTTTCCCTTTTTTTAAAAAAAGAAACAAATAATGAATTTAAAAAGAAAGTCAATGAATTTAAAAAGGAACACTTTGCTTATTTAACAAAAAACTAGCCAAGATTTAGTGAGCCCCTGCTATGCACCCAGAGCTTAGAATCCCCAGGCCAGACCTCACAGGAACTCTACCACAGGGTGCCTCAATGGGCTTAGCTGTCAGCCAGAACACTGGGGCCCAGTGACACTCAGGGCTTCCCCATTCGGACCAGCACAGGGCTTGCCCACGATCAATTTCAAATTCGGATTCTAACTCAGCAGAGCGGGATTCCCAAGACCGCATTCCCAGAGGGCCCAGCTGGTCCAAGGTCTGTCTACTTGCAGGGGAGGGTCTGGGGATTCTGATGAGCTGGCCGTCCCACTTAGCTAAGTCAGTCTGGCCTCCTCCATCAGATAGGCTTGTCCTTGCCGGAGGGGAGGAGGATATCACCAAGAGCCCTCGCCTGTCAGTCACTGTGAAGAGAGCAGGGTTGAAAGATCCTAGAATAGAATCTCCCTCACTTGCTCTCTGCCACTAAGGGCCCTCTGGTCCTGAAAGCTAACATCTTGAAAAGAATAATAAAATAAGTAAAACCTGGTGCCCCGCATTCGATGTCCCAGGGCTGCCCGTGGCATTACTTTGCAGGTCATTTGCCCAGTAATTGGCCCAATGTCAAATCCACCGTTGGCCTCAGGAACTGGTGCTGATCTTTCTGCTTACTTTTGGGGGTGGTGTCGGCATTGAGTTAGAGCTACCTCAGCTAGAGGGAAGCTGAATGAAGCCAGACACAAATGGCGCCACGTGTATGAAAGATGGAGAACAGCAAATGTCCCTGGAGGGGCATCTTTATGCATCTCTGCAAATCCCTACGTTGTGGAGGGGAAAGGAATGGCCACCGGCACAAACTCGGCTCCTAAGAGTCTGGAATTGGGAGCCTCCCTGCTGCCTAGGCTTGGGGTGTTGGTGGGACTAGAGGCCATGGAGGGAGCGAGGGGCCAGCGTGAGCCACAGATCACCACATCCCACCCCCACCAGAGACCTAAGACTGTCCCTCAAAGAGCCTGCGTGGGAAATGGCAAGGTGGTCCTGAACTTGTGGACTTTGAACAGAAAACCCGGGCCCAGCGGGATACCTAGTGGAGACCCGCATCCCACCCACCACACCTTTGTTCGGAGGTAAAGAGGGGCGCAGGGGCGAGCCCCCTTCTTGCGGGTCCAGCCACAGTGGAGGCAGCACCTCGGGGAAGATGTGCCGTGTTCCTGTGTAAATTCTAGTGTAGCGCCTTCCCCCAGCTCAGTCCCTCAGGACCCCCCAAAACAGAGCCCACGGGGAGGGACAGGGAAGCCCAGGCCGGGTGCCTTCGCCCTGCGCCCCCGGGGGCCCCCCTGCAAGGACGTGCTCTGGGAAGCTGTCAGCGGCAGATCCCGAGGGAGAAAGAGAGGGATCCCGCACCCCGCCGCCAGGCTTGCTCACTCTTGAGAAACAAAAGCCACCCGGGGAGAGTCACCTCTGTCCCACGTAAAAGCAAAGGGAGGGGTGGTCTAGAGGGGAGTGTCAAGCGCTGCCCCTGCTTTGCATGGGCGCAAGGGAAGGGAGAAAATTCAATATTAAACGGAGCAAGCGGTTTACTAAGACGATGCCATTCTTCTCAACAGCCCCAACCCCATCTGCCATCTCCCTTGTTCCAACAGTTCACGCTGCGTTGAGCACAGAAAACAAGGCCCCGCCACTTTGGGCTCAGGGACCCCCAAAGCCAGGGGCGATGGGGGCGGGGAGGGATGCAGGCTTCCATGCCCGGTCACCTGCCCCGCCGGCCTGGGTCTCAAACTAGGAAGAGCGGACTGTACGCTGAGTGGAGGGGTGGGGAGGACCTAAAAAAGTAACATTGTACTTGGGTCAGACGCTGTAATCACTGGGGAAAGGTCACCTGTCCAGGGCAGAGGCACCAAACCTGCAAGGGGGCTGCGGGCGGGGGACAGAAAGTGGGACTTTAAGAAGGAAAGAAGTATGTGCTGGAAGTAAGGGGTCTGCCTCTCCTCCAACCCCCACCGCCAGGAGAAACTGTTCAGAAAGAGAAGGTGGTTTTTAAGACACAAACAAGTGAAATCTGGAAATAAACTCCCCCCCATGCCCGCCCCCCCGCAAGAAAAGCTATTCATAATCAGCCGAAGAGGGAGACCATAGGTTCCTACCTTTGCTCCCGGAGGTAATGTTACGGCAGGAAAATAAAGACTGAACCCCCCCGCAGGACCCTGCCCCCAGACTCCCGCCTCGGGGAGCCCCACTCACTCACGTGTATGGCAGGGCTCCGGGCTCCCCTGGTGTGGCTAGTGCGCAGCGCAGCGGGTCCTCCAGGTGCCCCGAGGGTCCCACCTGGTCAGCACCCAGGGGGCCAAGCCGGCTGAAGCCCACGCATCCATTGCCCACCCAACGCAAAGGGGAAGCGGGCCCCCGAGAGAGGAGTGAGAAGGGGGAACGCCAGGAGCAGCCGTGCTCTGAGCTGAAGGCTCCCCACAAAGGCAGGCGCCAAGCGGGGCTGCTGTGCAAGCTGCCAGGGGGGGAAGAGGCGGAGGTTTCCCTGGTGCTGGGAGGAGGGAGGGGAGGAAAAGCGGCTCAAAAGCTCCTGATCACCTCCAGCAACGTGCTGCTCGGGGATCCTGCACGGGGAGGCTCATCCAGCCAAGGGCATGACCCTCCATTGCTCCCGGGGGCGGGGGGGTGGGGGGAGGAACGAGGGGGATCAATTTCTCCCTCCCCTCTATTGCCCCCAGCACTGCCCCGCGACCTCCCAGCACAGGACTCCTCTCTGGAAGGACGCTGTTATTCTCCAGTCCACCTCAGTGCAGACTGGCTTCTCTTCAGGAGCGGAGGGAAAGTGGAAACACGTGGGCTCTCGCTCCTCCACCTTGGGGGTCTGCGGAAGGGGCGGAGGGGCGTGTATAACAGGCCGGTGGGGAAAACGCAACCGTACTTGTCATTTATCCCCATCCCCTCCACCAGATCACAACTTAAATTATTGATGCCCTGACCAAAAATAAAAATAAAAATAAATCATTAGAGGACAGCTGCTAACCCCCTCTCTGAGAATTTTTATTCATTCTCAAAACAGCTTCCCCTCACCCCCAACCCCTTTCCTTTGAACAGAAAGGTAAGGAAAAGGGAAACTGAGTCGTTCAAGGCCAAAAGGCAATTGGTTGCAATTTCACTGGTACGTTTGCCACTTGTGTAGGCTTAGGATCCAAAAACTGGAGTCACCGTGTCTCTTTTCAAAAGGGCCTCCTTTTAAAGATGAGCCTCCTTTTTTACTTGTAAGAGGCACCTAGCGCACAGAGAGTCCCCATATTTTTCCCAGAATGGAGAGACAACGTGGGGGGAAGGTTTCATTGGAAAAATAGCGTTGCTTGTTTGGTTGGTTTGTTTTTATTGAGGTGCAATTGACATATAACATTGTATTAGTTTCAGGTGTACAACCTAATGATCCAATAGTTGTATATATTGCAAAATGATCACCACAGTAAGTAAACAGGGAGAATCGAACTTGGACTAAGTGTTAGGGGATCTTAAGGAATTAGTGTTAATTGTGTAAGGTCTTTTGGTAGTATTTTGATTGTGTGTGTTTTTAAATCCTTATCTGTTACAGATGCATATTGAAGTATTTATGGGTTAGGTGATATGATGTTCCAGGAAACAACTAAAACATCCATCAGCTGATGAGTGGATAAACAAAATGTGGTTCCCCCATACAAAGGAATATTATACAGCCATAGGAAAAAAATGAAGTTCTGATATGTGCTACAACATGGAGGAACCTTGAAAGTATTGTGCTAAATGAAAGAAGCCAGATACAAAATCATATAGTGTATGATTCCATTGGTATGAAATGTCCAGAACAGGAAAATTTATAGAGACAGGAATCAGATTAGTGGTTGAGAGTGGTGGTGACTGCTGATGGGGACAAGACCTCCTTTTTGGGGTGATGGAAATGTTCTGGAACTAGATACAGGTGATAGTTGCACAACATTGTGAATGTACTATAACTAGGGGGAAAAAAGCTTAGTTTTATGTAATGTGACTTTAACCACAGTTAAAAATAAGCAACAAAAAAGGTACAGAAAAGTAAAGAGAGCAGAATGTTGCTAATTGAGGAAGCTGGAGGGTGGGGACATGAGGGGCCATTGTATTTTTATTGTATTCTTCTCTCTTCTTTGTGAATGTGTGAATTTTTTTTTTAAGAGATGAGATGTGGGTAGTGGTGGAATAGAAAGAATGCAGGGATGGAGGGGGCTTCTCTGTGGGTGAGTGCACCCCCAGTTCAGCAGCTAGATGAGCCCCTGGCCTGCAAAGTAAAAAGAAATGAAGGAAGCAAGCTCTGGGGTCCATGGCCTGGGAGAGAAAACTGACCCCGCACCTGTGGATTTTCTGAGAACCAAAAGAGATCATGTTGAAAGGGGGGTGGCGGGGAGAAGAAGAATATTTGCTTCTAAAGAATATTTGTACTAAAGCCATCTATGGGAAGATGCAAGAGAGCTAATCACAGGGGCTCTCTGGGGAGGGGGGAGGGCCTGCCTGAGGGGACAAAAATAGAGGGGGCTTTTCCTGCTTACCTCGTTACACTTAAGGGTTTTTGAGCCATGTGAGCACAGTACAAATTAATATATTAAACTGAAATATGAGATGGTGTATGTCAAGAGATGGTAAACTTTTTCTGTAAAGGGCCAGATAATAAGTATCTTAAGTTTTGGGAGTCATATGGTCTCTGACATCCACTCAATTCTGCCCCTGTTGAGGCACCAAAAACAACATGTAATGAATGGGCATGGCTGTGTGCCAATAAAACTTTATTTATAAAAACTGGTTATTGGGTGAATGTGGCCCCTGGGCTATAGTTTGCTGACTGCTGGTATGTGTAAATTTCTCAGCATCTGCTACATATCAAATGTTTTTCTTAATTCCAGGCTCTGCCACTGGCAAACTGGGTGATCTTGGGCAAGTCACTTACGCCTCCATCGCCTCCAGCTCAAAATAGGAGGATTGTTTTGAGTACAAAATGAGACATCTGAATATTAAAGTACAAAAAAATAAATTAATTAAGTTAAATTAAATGAGACATCTGATATTAAAGTGCATTGTGCACTCTAAAATGCTATGCAATGTAAGTTGTTATCATTGTTATGCCTGAGGCCATAAGTCTATGCAATTAGCATTGAATTTTCCTGTTTTTCAATAACATGACTTGTATGAGTCACTTCACCACGAACACAAATAGCCATCCTGGTTTCCTTAAAAGTCCTTTGAAAATGTCCAAAAGTTCTTCTTTTTCCCTTATGCAAATGAGGCCATCCTGAGTCAGCCACCTTTTAAACTTGTGTCTTTTGCAAGAGTTCGTGACCATGAATAGATTGAACAGAAGGCCCCAATTATTCATTCCTCCCTGCATCCCTATCTTTGCCATGTTCTCCAAACACGGACTTGAATCCTCATTCTGCCTCGTGACAATGTGCAGACTATCTCACCTCTAGGATGCTCCACTATAAACCGCAGTAGCAAGAGCACCTACCAGAAAAAAATTATGGTAACGATCCAATCAAAGCACAGGCTGAGAACTTAACACGGGGCCGGGACATAGCACGCATGCACTCTATGTTAGCTCTGCTCTCATTGTCGTCATCATCTTCACTTCTTGGAAAAATTCAGAGCAATCGTGAATGATCAAGGCCTGGGTGCCAGACAGCCTGTGCTGGAAATCTTGCTCTAGTACTTCCTAGCTCTGTGACTTTTTCAAAAATATGTTTTTATTGATTTCAGAGACAGGAAGGGAGAGGGAGAAAGAGATAGAAACATCGATGAGAGAGAAACATCGATCGGCTATCTCCAGGGATGGAGCCCGAAACCCAGGCATGTACCCTGAGCGGGAACCAGTGACCTCCTGGTACATGGGATGATGTTCGACCAACTGAGTCACACTGGCTGGGCAGTAGCTCTGTGACTTTGAGGAAGTCATTCTAAACCCTCTGTACCTCAATTTCTCATCTGCAAGGTGAGGATGATGATAATATTTACATTACACGTTTTTGGAAAGTTAACACATCCAAAGCACTTGCAACAGTGCCTGACGCATAGTGCACGCTATATACTATCCATCGGGGTCCATTCAGAAAACAGAGGGCATGCAGTTTTCAAACTGGGTAAGTTGAGAAACATTTAATAAAATGTACTTACAACAAGAGCAGGGTCAGTGGGATAATGCAGAATCTCCGGGCTAGCAATAGCAGGGAACTGTTCCCACCAGGCCCAACTGGGCAAAGAGGGGAGCTGTTTCCAGACCCTGAAGACAGAGAGAGAGCTGTGCAGAGAGCAGCCTGAAGGAGCTGTGGGCTTCAGTGGGCGGATGCACACAATCCATGGCAACCTAGAATAGAGGAAGCCAAGAAATAAATTCCCCAACCTCACTCCTCTTTTGTCTTTCATCTGTGAGTGCCTCCCATTGACCGAACGAACTGGAAGCCAGGGGTGATGGTTTAATTTTATGTGCCAATTTGACTGGGCCACATGGGGTGCCCAGATACTTGGTTAAACATTATTCTAGGTGTGTCTGTGAAGGTGTTTTCGGGTAAGATTAACCTTTAAACCAATGGACTTTAAGTAAAGCAGATTGCCCTCTATAACGTAGGGGGCCTCGTCCCATCAGTTGATGGTGGGACTAGAAAGAAAGATGGAGCTGCCCCGGAGCCAGAGAGATTTTCTCCAGGAGAAAGAAGCCTTTGGACTTGAACTGGAACACTGGTTTTTCCTGCCTTCAGACTCAAATGGAGACATTGGGTCTTTCTGGGTCTCTCAAGCCTGCAGACTGGAGCTATACTAGCCACATTCCTGGATCTCTATTTTCCCAGCCCACCTCAGTAATTCTAGACTTGTCAGTCTCCATAATTGCCTGAGCTAATGCCTTATAATAAATCTTTCTGTATATGCATTGGTTGTTTCTCTGGAGAACCCTGACTAATACACCCGGAGACAAAATAGCCCAGTGATGTCATCCTTATAGGTCAATTTCCCAGGGCACAGAGCAGGATGGAGAACGGGGAAGGTGGGGAGCTGGATGGCCAATGGACTTTACTCATTTTTCTTTAGCCAGTTTTCAGTTGCCAATGCATCATCTGTCTGAATCCTGAATCCTGCGATCCGGATCATTTTTCTCAGCAGTCTGCTTGACCTGATTTTTTCTTCTCTGGATACCAAAGGAAACAGATACAAAGGGGGAAAATAGATTCTCCCAGGAATCCCCAGTAAATTTTAAGGACTGTCCTACCTACATATTTACATCCCTAGTGACATCTGTTTTTGAGCCAGTTTGCCCAAGAGAGGTGGGCCATAACTACACCATTTACATTCTCCCGATTACATTTCTCTTGCCCCAAAGAGCAGACAGCTGGCCGGACTTACGATGACCTCCAGGGTGGCGGAGTTCTCTCTGAGCCTAACAGCTGATGCTGCACACACAGGGCTCTGCTGGGAAATGTGACACCGTCCACCATGTACACAGTGAACACCTTTACCATCCGCCAGCAAGAGAATTGCTGCTTCTATATCCTGGGCAAAGTCCAATTACATGGTAACAGCGAGGGGTGGGCAATCAGGAGAGAGGAAGGCAAGAGACACAACTGTGAGATAAAATGTCTTCATTCCTTGCCTATGTGAGCCAATTATTTAAACCAAGAAAGGACACACAGTGAAAGCATTCAAGTTCTGAAGTCCAATCTGCTTGTGCTCAGACCTCCGCTTTGCCACGTCCTACTTCCACGATTTCTGTCGCTGTTTTAGCATCCTAGGGCAGCCAGAACAAAAGACTGCAACCTGCATGGCTTACACAATAAGGATGCCGTTGCCCATGCTGCTGGAGGCTAGACGCCCAAAGTCAAAGTGTCCGCCGGGTTGGTTCCATCTGCGGGCTGTGAGGCAAGGATCTGCTCCAGGCCTCTCTCCTCGGCGTGTCGATGGCTCCCAGGATGTTCTCCTTGTACATGTAGCTGTGTCCAGGTTTCCCCCTTTTTTTAAGGACACTGGTCATATTGGATTAGAGCCCGCCCTAATGACCTGTTTGAACTACAGTTGACTTTTGGAGAACACAGGTTTGCACTGTGTGGCTCACCTTTACTCCACTCATAAGTGGGCCCACACAGTTCAAACCAGCGTTGTGCAAGGGTCAACGGTATTTTTGAACTAAGGTTGGGAACCTTCATATGCAGAGGACTGACTTAAGTTACACGTGGATTTTTTACTTTGCAGGTGGCCGGAACCACTAACCCCCTCATTGTTCAAGGGTCAACTGTAATTACATTTGCAATGACCCTATTTCCAAATAAGGTCACATTCTGAAGTCTGGACATTAACGTAAGTCCTGTATTTGGGGGTACTATAGACTGAATGTTTGTATCTCCCCAAAAATGTATATATGTTGAAATCCTACCCCCCCCCGCCCCCCCTCCCGCCAGTGTGATGGTATTAGGAGGCAGGGCCTTTGGGAGGTGGTTAATTCGTGAGGGTGGAACCCTCATGAATGGGATGAGTGTCCTTATAAAAGAGACCCCAGGGAGCTCCTGCCATGTGAGGACCCAGCAAGAAGACCGCGTCTGTGGACCAGGAGGTGAGTCCTCAACCAGACATCAGATATGCTGGCACCTTGATCTTGGACTTCCAGTCTCCAGAACTGTGAAATAGAAATGTCTGTTGTTGATAAGCCACTCTACCTGTAGTGTTCTGTTATAGCAGCCTGAACCGACTAAGATGGGGGAAAACAATTCAACCCATAGCAAAGACTTCATCTCAATCTTAGTTTCTTCCCTATAAACTAGGTTAAGAATCTTGAACGGGCCAAAACCAGTTTGGCTCAGTCGATAGGGCGTTGGCCTGCGGACTCAAGGGTCCCAGGTTCAATTCCAGTCAAGGGCATGTACCTTGGTTGCGGGCACATCCCCAGTAGGGGATGTGCAAGAGGCAGCTGATCGATGTTTCTAATTCTCTATCCCTCTCTCTTCCTCTCTGTAAAAAATCAATAAAATATGTTTTTTAATTAAAAAAAAAAGAATCTTGAACGGGCTGATCATTTTGATAAAATGATTATAAAATAAGCACTTTAAATTGTGTTCAGCATAGGGTGGGTCCTCAAAAACCATCAGGCTAGCAAAAGACCTGAAGACTTCCAGATGGAGCCTGATGGTGGGAGGGACATGGAGAAAAGCCTGCTGCTAGACCAAGTAGGGGTAACTCATTGCAATAAACTTTATTGATGTATATATTACCCTAGGACCGTGGTCAGCAAACTGCAGCTCGTGAGCCACATGCGGCTCTTTGGCCCCTTGAGTGTGGCTCTTCCACAAAATACCACCGCCTAGGCGAGTCTATTTTGAAGAAGTGGCGTTAGAAGAAGTTTAAGTTTAAAATATTTGGCTCTCAAAAGAAATTTCAATCGTTGTACTGTTGATATTTGGCTCTGTTGACTAATGAGTTTGCCGACCACTGCCCTAGGATACAATGCACCCATCTTAAGTGTACAATGTGATGAGTTTTGACTAGTGCATACACCATGTAACCACCACTACCATCAAGATTCAGAATATTTCCATCACCCCTAAAGGTCCCTCATGCCACTTGCAGTGAATACCCCATCCCTGTCCCCAGACAACCGCTGATCTGTTCACTGTCACCATAGATTAAATTCATTCTATAATTCTATAGAAACAAACCCATACAGTATGCCCTCTTTTGTGTCTAGCTCCTTTCACTCAACACAATGCTTTTGAGATTTGTCTGTGTTGGTCTGTTTATTAGTTTCTGTCCCTTTCTATTGTATTTCATTGTATGAATAGACCACAGCTTGTCCCCTCACCTGGTGTGTTGCCTGTGAATAAAGCTCCTATGAACATTCATGTACAAGCCTTTGTGTGGACATGTATTTTCATTTATCCTGGGCAAACACCCAGGAGTGGAATTGCCAGATCGTCTGTTGTTTAACTCCGTAAGAAGCTACTAGATTGTTTTCCACCAAAGTAAAAACAGTGGGCATGTCACTCCCCAGCCTCACCAGCACTTGGTACTGCCCGTTTGTCTTTTTGATTGTAGCCATTCTAGTAGGTGTGTAGTCAAATCTCATTGGTGTTTCCATTTTCTAATGGTTAATGATGTCATACACATATACCTGCATTTGTAAGCTCTAAAGAAATAAAGGGGAGCACAAAATTCAAAGAAGGGATAGTTGAGAGTCATGTTACCAGAAAGGGGACCTGGCCCAGAGCAGGCCTGCCTGAGGCCGGCCGGTAGTGTGTGGGTTCTTGACTTTGTACAGGAAAGATTTCATAATACGAGTCCAGGTGATTTTGAGCGTACATTTATTAAAGCTGAGGACAGTAAGACAAAGAAGGGCCTAGGATAGAAGAAGCAACAGGAGAGAGCAAAGTGTGGCTGGTTTGGCTCACTGGAAAGTCAGAGAAAAGGGGGCCTTGGAGACAGGCTCAAGGGGTTAGACCAGGATGAGCTGCCACCGCCCATTGCTCCCTTGGTTGCAAGTCAAATGGGGTCCCTTAGAGTTTAGCAGATGCATGCCTTTGGGAGAAGAAGAGGAGGAAGAGAAGGCGCAGGTGTGATCCTGGAAGGGAGAGCAAGCCCTGGGTCCTTAGTCTTGAGGATTCAAAAGTCTGGGAGTTTAGGGGCGATCCTAGGGAAGGGTCTCAAAAGAACATTCATCAGCTTCTCCAGGTGTGCCCTTTCAGGATCATGGTCTCCACTCATTGGTAGATGCCAGGTCAAGTGGTCTGAACCACATGACCAGCAACATGCCAGGGGAGGAAAGGCCACCATGGGGGCAAAGTCCAGCACCAGTTTTGCCTGTTGCTAAGGAACCTGGGGCTTTCTTCCCTGGCGACCTTATGTATCTGGCTGTAAATTGCTTTGGCCAGTTTGTTCAGCTATCAGTGTCGGTTTCCCCATTCCACTTGCCAAGGAATTTTCCTAGCCTCTTACCAGCCTGCCTCAAGTCAGGAGGTAGGCATGCAAGATGGTACCACAAAAGATTGTAGAATATAAGTGGGGGTATATACTGGGAGGTTTTACTGACCCTACAGGGCAAGAGATGAGACTTCATGTTCTTGGGGAATAGATGGTGACGTGGCATTGGCATTCTCTATACAGAGCTGGGACTCTGGTAGGATCACACCTGAGGGAATGGGTACTAGGAAAACTTTCTGCCAGCTCAGGGAGACTACAGGAAGATTGTACATTTTTAAAAATTGTTATAATATCCAGTGTGGGCTAGGATATTATAGGAAAAACAGGCATTAATTTATGCTGTGATGGGCATAAACATTGTTATAAACTTTTGAGAGGGCAAAGTTATAGCAATCTTACTAGCATTCATATTACTTAAAATCTAAACATGATTCTATTATCTATTTGGAATTTTTCAGAAGTATGTAATAGGAACTAAAGGTAGTTTAAGCAAAATGATGGTGATGATGCTGGTAGATGGGAAAGGATGTGTCATACCTAAGATAATACAAGATCAAGTGTCAAGCGGGCCTCACAGGATATAGGCCAATCATCAAACAGTCATCAGAGCCCTAGCCGGTTTGGCTCAGTGGATAGAGCATTGGCCTGCGGACCAAAGGGTCCGGGTTCAATTCCGGTCAAAGGCACGTACCTTGGTTGCAGGCTCCTCCTCAGGGCAGGGCCTGGTTGGTGCTCGTGCCAGAGGCAACCAATCGATGTGTTTCTCTCACATCAATGTTTCTCTCTGTCTTTCCCTCTCTCAACATCTACACATTGGCTTCGATTTTCCTGTTCTGCATCCAGCCACATATTCATGCTCAAGTATTCATTTAGTGACTACCACATAATGGCAAAATATATAGCACTGTGGTCACCTTTGTGACAGGAGGCTGGCTCTGCTTCTTTCTGTCTATGCGCTCTTGGGCACTGTTTTTAATCTCTCTAGTCTCAGTTTTCTTATCTGTAAAATGGGAATAATCATGGGAGTTGGATATAGGGCTGGTGTGAGAAAATGAGATAATAAATGCATAGTGCCTGGAAGACAGTAAGCACTCAATATGGTTAGTTATTATTAATTTCTTGCACTCAGTATGTTGGGAATAAATTAAGAGTGATCCCTTTCCCATTGTGCTTACAATCAAGAGACCATTCTAGGTTAAACCAAAGAAACGTTTAGTCTCAATTCCAAAGGAGAGTAAAGGCTCTGAAACAGCCCAGTTGGGGTGAGATGCTCTTTCCAGTCCAATCGATTGTGGCTGGGGAAGGAAGGAGGGAGAAGCAATCACATTGTACTGACATGCTTTCTGGCCTATTTCTTTGGATGGGAGAAGAATTCCCAAAGAGAAGGGTGGGGAGAGGTCATTGCACTATAGACAAGTAGATACTCCAAAAGGTGTCCTCTACAATAAGCAGCATCTCAACCCTTCGTTTCCAACGTTAACTCAAACCTAGAGAGACAACTTCACAAATGTTCAGAAAAGCCTTCCGTCAGTTACCCATCGCCATGATAATGCCGTGAAACAAATAAGCACAACCACCACAAGCGGCATACCACAGCGGGTTTGTTGCCCGTATGTCTGGAGTCAGTGGAGAATCAGTTTTGCTGACCTAAGCTAGGCTGGCTCACCAGGCTGGTGGTTGGCTGGCTGCCCTTTGTGACGACAAGGGCAACTTGGTTACCCTCCGTATGTCTCTCATCCTCCAGCATTCTAGCCCAGGCCCGTTCTCATGGTGATGACAGTGCTGCAAGGGCAAGGAAGCCCAGTCACATAGGCACCTTCCAAGCATTTTCTTACCAACATCCCATTGACCCAAAGCCAAGTCTCGTGGCCAACCCCGCAGTCAGAGTGATAGTGTGCTGCAGAGCTAATGGCAAAGGGGTAGATAGAGGGAGGGGTGAAGAACTGAGCCATGTTGGCAATCCCCACAAGCATCGTTTGTAAGAGGGGGGGGGGGGGAATTTGAAGTGATCTAAATGTCCATCAACAGGAAATAAATAAATCATGCCACAATATGGAATGGCATCTGTATTAGTGTCCTGTTGCTGCTGTAACAAATTACCGCAAGCTTCGTGGTTTAAAAACACAGAAACATGGTCTGAAATGGGTTCCACTGATCTGAAACCCAAGTGGAGGCAAAGCTGCGCTTCTTTCTGGATGCTCTAGAAGAGAATCTATTCTCTCATCTTTTCCAGCTTCTAGAAATGCATTCCTTGCCTTTCTGGGCTCATGGCCTCTCCCTCCATTTTCACATTGCTTTCTAGCTCTGATCTCATGCCTCCTTCTTATAAAGACCTCTGTGATTACATCGGGTGCACCTGGGTACTCCAAGTTAATCTATCCATCTCAAGATCCTTAATCACACCTGCAGAGTTCCTTTTCCACATAAGGTAACATTCACAGGTTACCATAGCACCCTCTTCAGTCATAAAATAAATGCATTCAAATCACAAGATATCCAATAAATCTTGCCAAGTAAATAAAGCAGATAATAGAACAGTGTGCACAATATGTTCTAACTTTCAAAATTAACATTGGCATTTGCGTATTTTTAGATAAAGGTTTGAGAGGATTCTTTACAAATCACTGATATTGGTGAGCTCTTGATGAGAGAGAGTAGAGATCTTCACTTTTTATTTTATGCATTTCTGAAGTGTACTTTTCTTTCAAGGCATATAACTTCAGTTATAAAAAATGAAGCCCTAACCGGTTTGGCTCAGTGGATAGAGCGTCAGCCTGCGGACTGAAGGGTCCAGGTTCGATTCTGGTCAAAGGCATGTACCTTGGTTGTGGGCACATCCCCAGTAGGGGGTGTGCAGGAGGCAGCTGATCAATGTTTCTCTCTCATTGATGTTTCTGACTCTCTATCCCTCTCCCTTCCTCTCTGTAAAAAAATCAATAAAGTATATTTTAAAAAATGCAAAGGAGGCCCCCGAAGTTGAGGCCCCCTCCGAAGGCGGGTGTGTGTGAGGAGGAAGGACCAGGACTGGGACTGGGAGTGAATTCCCCTAACTCCTTCAACCTCTTCCCTCACCTGGCCCGAGTGTGAGGAGGGCCCAGCCAGGCCCCTTCATGTGTGAGGAGCACCGGGGCCGGCCCACAGGCCGTCTTGGGCCTGGTCCGGCCCACCCTGCCGGGTGCGTGAGGACTGGGGCCCCTGGTGCCACCACCGTGATGGCCCAGCAGCAGAGGAGCAGCTCACAGAAGGCCCTGATGCTGGAGCTGAAGTCCCGCAGGAGGAACCGGTGCAGGGCTTCCGGATCACCCTGGTGGATGAGTCCCACCTCTACAACTGGGAGGTCGCCATCTTCGGACCCCCCAACACCCTCTACGAAGGAGGCTACTTCAAGGCACATATTAAATTTCCTATTGACTACCCAGATTCACCACCTGCCTTCTTGACCAAAATGTGGCACCCCGACATTCATGAGAATGGAGACGTATGCATTTCAGTTCTTCATCCACCCGTAGATGCCCCACAGAGTGGTGAACTGCCCTCGGAAAGGTGAAATCCTGCTCAGAATGTCAGGACTATCGTGTTAAGTGTAATCTCATTGCTTAGTGAGTCCAACACCTTCTCCCCAGCCAATGTGGATGCTTCCATTATGTTCAGGAAATGGAGGGACAGTAAAGGAAAAGACAAAGAATGTGTTGAAATCATTCAAAAACAGGGTTCAGCCACTAAAGCCGAAGCAGAAAAGGATGGAGTGCAAGTCCCCACGGCCCTGGCGGGATATTCATCAGAACTGAAGTGCCTTCCAATGACAACAGCTCAGATTTGCTTTATGACGACTTGTAGGACGATGGCATCGATGATGAAGATGAGGAGGACTGAGGAGGACGATGCCGACTGTTATGATGATGCTGATTCTGGGAATGAGGAGTTGTGACCTGCTGCTTCGAAGCCCCTGTACTGACCTGCCATCTCGCGCCAAAGGGAGGGGAGTGAGTGGGGACCTAGCAGTCGCCCCTCAGCATAAACCTATCCAGGGGGTGGGGAAAACAAACACGGCTCCTGCTGACTCCCCTCGTGGATCTCAGTTTGCTCCTTTTTATGGACCTCTTCATGGAGGGAAGGCAATCCTCCACAGAACGTGCGAATTCTTGCATTCTTTACCCTTCCATCGCTGTGTTTTCCCCCCTACCCCACCCCCCTTTAAACCCAAACCCCTGCCGCACTTCGTCTCTACAAAGTGTTCACAACAAAACACGTTTGGTCTGTTTTTAGATTCTTGAAGAATTAAATAGTCTTTCATCCAAAAAAAAAAAAAAAAAAAAAGCAAAGGAGCCCAGCTGGTGTGGTTCAGTCAAACCATGAACCAGGAGGTCCCCGGTCAGGGCACATGCCTGGATTGCAGGCTGGATTCCCCTGGCGGGGGTGGGGGGGAGGGGGGGAGGGTTGGGGAAGAGAAGGGAGAGGGAGTGCAGGAAGTGGCTGATGGATGATGTTTCTCTCTCATTGATATTTCTATTTCTATCCCTCTCCCTTCCTCTCTCTCTAAAAATCAATAAAAACACATTTTTTAACAAATGGAAAGGAGCAGAGCACTGGCTGGTGTGGCTCAGTTGGTTTAAGTATCATCCTGTGCACCAGGAGGTCTTGGGTTTGATTCCCAATAGGTTTGCAGCTTGATGCCCAGCGAGGGGCGTGCAGGCAGCAGCTGATCCATGCTTGTCTCTCATCAATCTCTTTCTCTCTCTCATCAATGGGAACCTTTTTTTAATGCAATAAAGGATGAAATAGCACTATTTTCATCGGCTTTATTCAATGTTGTTTTTAGCCATTGGAGGTCAAGATTATAAGTTTTCACTATCATCAAAAAGCCCTAACCAGTTTGGCTCAGTGGATAGAGCGTCCGCCTGCAAATTAAAGGGTCCCAGGTTCGATTCCAGTCAAGGGCATGTACCTTGGTTTCGGGCACATCCCCAGTAGGGGGTGTGCAGGAGGCAACTGATCGATGTTTCTCTCTCATTGATGTTTCTAACTCTCTATCCCTCTCCCTTCTTCTCTGTAAAAAATCAATAAAATATATTAAAAAAAAAAAAAAAAAGACAAGAGCCCTGGCCCGCGTACCTCAGTAGGAGGCAACTAATCAATGTTTCTTTCTCACATCGGTCTCTCTCTCTCTTTCTCCTCTTGCCCCTTCCCTCCCTCCTTTTCCCTATCTCTAAAAATCGATAGAAAGAATATCCTCTGGTGAGAATTAACAACAACAACACACACACACACACACACACACACACACACCCAAAAAAGTAAATCACTTACCTAAATTCTTAAGACAGGAAGAGATAACAAGTATTGGCAAGGTTGTAGGGAAAAGGGAACAGTTGTGCACTGTTGGTGGGAATGTAAATTGGCACAGCCATTATGGAAAACGGTATGGAGGTTCCTCAAATAATTCAAGATAGAACTACCATATGACCCAGCAATTCCATGTCTAGGTCTATATCCAAAGTGGGGAGAGGGAAGAATCTGGATCTTGAAGAGATATCTGTGCTCCGGGGTTCAATGAAGCATTATTCACAATAGCCACAATATGGAAACAATCTAAGGGTCCAACGACACATGAATGGCTAAAGAAGATGTGACGTTAAGTAAGTGGCCTGAAACCTAGTGATGGTAACACTGAGCTGTAAGTTTTGTTTGTGAAGGCTTCCCTGATTTAATGTCGTTTTTGGAGGCTGCAAAATCAACTGATGAATGTTAAACTGGAAATCTGGGTAAGTAGAGAATAAGAAACAGACTCAGAAATCATGAGTATATATGTGATAGTTGATGCAGAAAAGCTGAATGAGCTCCCCTAGGAATTGTGGGTAGAAATACAAGCAGAGGAAAAGGCAGGCAAATGAGGAAGGATAGAATAAAGAAGCAACCAGGACAGCCAAAGGCAGAAGGAACAGGGCGGCAGCATGAAAGCCATGGGCTGGAGGAGTTCCAAGGCGAGAGTATCTACAATGCCAAGTGGTAAAGATGCTCAAGGAAGTTGAGGCTGAAAATTAGCCACAGGCCTGAGCAAATACGAGATCACCAGTGACTTTGGCAAGAACAATTGAGAAGAATGGTGGGTTGGAAGGCCAGCAGCCGTGGGTTTGGGGTGAAAGGAGAGAATGGGGTAGAGCTGTAAAGGGCAGACATCTCTCAAAACAGTTGGCTGAAAAAATGAATAATCATGCCTGATTGCTGCAGGTTGTTATGGCAACCAACTAAGACAATGATGGAGAATGCTCCTTTTTTAAAGGACCTTTTTTTACTGAGATGTAATTGATCTGTGGTCAAATTCAGCCTTTATTAGTGTTCAGTTCTATAAGGTTTGATAAATGCATACAGTCGTGGAACCATCACCCAAATCAAGATATAGAACAGTTCCATCACCCCAATCACTTAACCCCTTCCCTAAGTTTCAGCCCATAGCAATCATTCTATTTTTGTCCCTGTGGTTTTTGCCTACCCTAGAAAGTCATATAAATGGAAATATACAGCATATAGTCATTTGAATATGACTTCTTTCACTCAGCAAAAATGCATTTGAGATTCATTCATGTTGCTGTGTCTATCAATATTTCATTCTTTTTCTATTACTGAATAATGTCCTATTGTAGGTGAAGGCACTTTGAAAAAATGTGAAATGCTATAGAAAATCATAAAAACTCATCCTTGGCAAAATATGTACGTGTAGGAGGAGGAGTGTGTCTTAGTTTGGGTTCCTTCAGAGGGAAAATCTTAACAATCGGCTTCTTTTAGCTGGTTTGAGCTGGAACCCATTTCAGACAAGTAGTTTATTCTAGAGGTGATTCCAGGAGACCTGGGGAGGAGGGGATGGAAAGTGAGAGAGGGGAGGCAGGCAGCTGGTACAGAGTGTGTTAAGCAAGTGACCACAGTGGACAACTGGAACTCAGTCCTGCTGGGGACCTCTGGAAGCAGCTTGGAATACAGACCTCAGTATTGTCCAACTGAGGGGTGAAGGAGCTGGATTATTTGTCTACCACCTTCTACTACTCACTGGTTGATGGCCACTCATGGAGGGCATTCTTTTCCAGGCATCTCTGGTCTGATTCCATAGATCACCTTGGGTGCCCCAAAGGCCAGAGAAAGTTCTCAGCAAATGAAGGCAGGTGCTGATCCCTGGGATTTGGGCCAGGATGTGGTGACCCAGAATGAGAGGAAAGGGTGGGACATTGGCAGACCTACAGAGTCAGCTCAGGAACTATCTCCTCTTAGTTTTCATTTCTTCCTTGAGCTGTAAACATCAGACATTTTTTATAGCTATTCAAGATGTTTGCATGAAGACCTTCTAAATCATCTATGTCATCTAATTAGGCTTGTCACTCACAGCTAACATTGCTATTATTTATAGTTACTCTCACCATATAGGGTCTGAAGGCTTATTTTTGGACTTGTGAGTCAGACATGCATTCCCCAAGTATGTGTGTTCATGTCGCTATTTATCTGTCTTTGGAAAAACAGGGTGTCATTTTCCATTCTCCACCCCTCCCCCTCCCGCCTTGCTGTACCTACCTCTAACCATTGCCTAGAGGCCTTCTTGTTTATATTAATTTTCATATGTATCTTCCATGAACTTCATATTACCCCAAATCTTCACAAATACATCATTTTACTTAATCTGATGGTAACACTAGGAGAATGAAAGCGACCTCCATGCCTCTTAATCATTTCACAGATGAGAAAAATGAGGCTCCAACTTCTTAAAAATCACTTAAGTTTCCACGGCATCCTTTAGATGCTTCTGGTTTTGAATAAGTAAAATTTCAAATGGAACTGAACATAAGGAGAATTATTGGCTGCCATGGACTGAATCGTGTCCCCCTAAAGTTCATATGTTGAAGCCCTAATCCCCAATGTGACTCTATTTAGAGATAAGGCTTTGAGAAGGTAATTAAGGTTAAGTGAACTCAAAAGGGTGGGGCCTTAATCCTACAGGGCTGGGTCCTTATAAGAAGAGAGAGAGAGATCACTCGATCTCTCTGTGCTTGAACCGCGGAAAGGCCCTGTGAGGACACAGCAAGAAGGAGGCCATCTGAGAACTAGACACAGAGCCCTCACCAGAAACCTAATCAACTGGAACCTTGATCTTGGACTTCTAGCCTTCACAACTGTAAGAAATAAATTTCTGTTGTTTAAATCATTCAGTCGATGGTATTTTGTTATAGCAGCCCAAACAGACACAGTAAATATAAATGAAAGCACAACGGGTTTTCAAGAAAGGCGTGGTATACTGGCTCAATGACATCATCAATGGCTTAGTGTCTTTCCACCTCTCTGCTCTGCCCTCCATGGTGTTGTTTTCAACCCCTGGTTGGCCATCCCTGTGGTCACCTCACGGCTGCCAGCTGCCTTGTTGCTTCAGGCTTCCTGTTCAAAACCAGAGAGGGTCATAGAAAGTCTGTCCTTAGATTCACTCGATTGGCTCAGTCTACGTCACATGACCACCTCTGAGCCAATGACTATAGGTAGGTAGATGGAGCCCACTGATTGGCCTAAACTGGGTCACATGTTCTACCCAGGCGCTAAGAGGGAAGTCAGATTTCTCTAGAAATAAAAGGAAATCCAAGCCAAAAGTAGTGAGAAAAGAAAAATAGTGGAAGGAATGCATAGAAGTAATATGTGCTAGTCTGACTGGGCTACCATAGCAAAATGCCACAGACTAGGTGGCTTAAATAACAGAAATTTATTTTCTCACATTCCTGAAGGCTGGACGTTCAAGGTCAGGTGTTGCCAGGTTTGGTTTCTCCTCAGCTTGCAGATGGCCACGTTCTCTGTGTCCTCACTTTCTTCTGTGTATGTGCACCCTGGTGGCTCTTCCTCTTCTTATAAGGACACAAGTCCTATAGGATTAGGGCTCCATCCTCATGACCTCATTTAACCTTAATTACTTCTTTAAAGACCCCACCTACAAATACAGACAGTGCTTCAACATATGAATTGGTGGGGAGGGGACACAATTCAGTTCATAACAGTGTGCTAGTAGGAATACCGTCATCTACAGGTACCAGCACCTGAGTGAGAGTGGCTTAAGTAAGTAGGACTTTAATTTTCTCACATAACAAGAAGTGTGGAAGTAGGTCACAGTTCTAGTGTGCCCCGCGAGGTGACCAACCATGTATACCACTTGACCATCAGCGTGAGAGCCAGGACCAAGTCCTCCACTCCCAGCCCAGTGCCCTTGCCATTCTGCTTTCAGTCTTCACAGATTTCAGAATGAACAACTAATCAGGATTAAATGTCAAGAAAATACTCTTGCCCTGGCTGGTTTTGATCAGTGGTTACAATGTTGACCTGGAGACTCAAGAGTCTCGGGTTCAATTCCCAGTCAAAGGCACGTACCTGGGTTGAAGATTCGATCCCCAGCCCCGGTCAGGGATGGGGGAGGCAATCTCTCTCCCCTACTTCCTTCCACTCTCTCTAAAAATCAATGGTAAAAAATATCCTCGGGTGAAGATTAACCAAAAAAGGAAAAGAAAATATTCTTTAAAATATGTGGTTTTCCTCCCATCTCCCTAAACGACGGTCCTCAGAAGTATTTTGTGGACCTCCTGAAACCCTTTCAGGGTTCCATGCATCAGTGATGTGCTAGAACCAGCTCAAACCAGCTGGAAGAAGCCGATTGTTAAAATTTTCCAGAATTGCTGTGAGCCACTTAAGAAGCTTGAAATTGGTCATGGAAGAAGTATTTATACCACAGACACTAGCGCTGGAGCTCTTTCTTTTTTCTTCCTTTCTTTTTTTCTGGAGAGACTGTTGTTCAACATTTACCAGCACACCACTGTTGGTAATAATATTAAGATGTTATTTTCCTCTTTCTCTGTGTTGTCATTTGCACTGTTGCTACAACAGTGGGAAAAACTACTGGAATCAAATTGGTATCACCAAACTGTGTGACTAGTCATATTCCTCATCTTCACTCACTTGCAGCAAGGAAAAACAGAAAGAAAGAAAAAATGGCAGCTTTGTTTAAGAATGTCCTCAGTAAACAACTGTTGACAAGGATGTGCAGAAATTAGAACTCTTATACACTGTTGGTGGAAATGTAAAAAGAGTGCAGCCACTGTGGAAAACAGAATGGAAGCCCCTCAAACACTTAAAAATAGAACTACCATATAACCCCGCAATTCTACTTCTGGGCATACCCAAAAGAATTAAAAACAAGAACTTGAATAGCTGTTTGTACAGTCACTTTCACAGCAGCATTATTCACAATAGCCAAGAGCAACCTAAATATCAATCAACCAATGAATGGATAAACAAAATATGGTACATGCTAGTACATACTATGAAATATTTATTATTCAGCCTTTAAAAAATAAGGAAATTCTGGCACATGCTACAACATGGATGAACCTTGAGGACATTATACTAAGTGAAATAAGCCAGTCACAAAAAGTGCTGGTAATATTCTAAACCGTATCTTAGACGGTGGTCACATAAGTTGTTACACATGTAAAAACTCATTGAGCTGTCCACTTAAATTTTGTTTAAGCTTACTAAAGGAAAGGAGCTTAATCACTATGAAGGCCTCTGGGGAAAGACAAAAATCACAGGACGGTTAGTCATTCCTCAAGAATAGAAACCAGAAATAAAAATCAAGCATCTGTACATTTTTCTCAGTGAATTAAATCAGTCACAAAAAGACCAACACTGGATCATTCCACTTACGTGAGGTAGAATAGTCACATTCATAGAGACAGGAAGTAGAACGGTAGTTGTCAGGGTTTGGGGCAGAGGGAATGGGGAGTTAGTGTTTAATGGGGACAGTTTCAGTTTGGGGAGATGGAAGGAGTTCTGGGGGTGGAAAGTGGTGATAGCTGCACAACAATGAGAATATACTTAACACCACTGAACTATACACTTCAAAATGATTGAGATGGTACATTTTATGTCACATGGATAGTACTGCAATTTAAATAATGGAAAAACTTTCGAGCATCTCTAACTACTATCTCTTTGCTCCGAATACATTGCTTTCTTAATGCTTCCTGGGCCATTTTAGTATTTGGTTCACTGTGCTGATCGTCTTCCTGATGCCCTTCTCTCCCTCCTAGGACAGTCATTTCCTAACCTCGGGGACTGGTTGTCTCTTCTGCCTGGAGGGCTCCCACAACAACACGGAGTATTTCTCAGAATCACGGGGTTGTCCTTCCAGCGGCAGAACACCATGGAATTTCAGCATCACACGCGTTAAGAAATAAAGGAGCAAGAAGCACTTCACTTGGAAAGCCGTGATCAGCCCGGGGACACATGCTACTTCTGAAAGGCCGCCAATCCAAACATCTGGTCTCAATTTAGGAAGCCAATTGGCCATAGCTGGAACTTCTCCCTTCCGGGTCATGGCGCTATCCAAGCGACACGTCCCCCACAAGGACACAGACATACAGGATACAGAAGCAGGGTAGCTCTGGGGTTGCGGGGGGGGGGGGGAGTTTTCTTTTTTAATAATACTTCATTATAGAAGCTGTCTTAGTCCATTCCGGCTGCTATCACAGAATACCACAGACTGGGTGGCTTATAAACAACAGACATTTATTTCTCACAGTTCCGGAGGCTGGAAGTCCAAGATCAAGGTCCCAACCCACTTCCTGTTCATAGATGGCCATCTTCCTGCTGTGTCTTCACATGGTGGAAGGGACACGGGAGCAATCTGGTCCCTTTTATAAGGACACTAAACCTATGCATGAGGGCTCCACCCCATGACCGAATCACCTCCCAAAGGTCCCACTTCCAAAATGCCAGCACATTGGAAATTAGGTTTCAACGTTTGAATTTTGGAGGGACATAAACATCCAGCCTATAACAGAAGCAATAGTACACATCAGTTAAAAACTTAAAGATATGTATGGAGAATTAAAAGCTCCCACTGTGGTAGATAGATACTGTTTTTAACTTCAACATTCATTACCCACATTTTTTTCTGATAGCCACAGCCTGATTTTCCTTTGGTAAACCACCCACCTCCATACCTTCCTCATCTCATGTGGCTGGAACAAGTCTGATCGCATCTCTAGCTCCTGGGGTAGACTCACCCCTCAGAAGGACCCCATCCCCTGGCCTCTGAGATTGTTCAGATGCAGGAGGATGACCCGAGATGAGCCAATCTGATAATGCCAGGATTTGGACTGGAGCCTGCAGGGAAGAGACAAGCTTTTTCCATCCGTGTGGATCAATTTGGGGTGGGGGAGAGGAAGCCTAGAATGATCAGGGTTCATGATGCCATCATAAGGGGTCTACTTGCCTGAGAATAAAACCTGCGTGTGAAAATGGAGAGGGAAGGTGTCCTGACAATATCCTTCAAGCATCCGGGTCCAACTGTGCCAGATGCTAAAACTATCCCTGAACATTTTAGTAATGGGAGCCCATTAATTCCATCGTCTCTGTTTTGTTGTTGTGGGAGATAATATGATTTATATTTCTGATCTGGGCAACCAACTCATCCATCTTCCAAAGACAACCACTGCTAATATATTGGCATTTCTCTCTTAAGTCATTTTTTTTTTTCTTTGCACTGGTATTGGGCTTTTTTATGCATTTGTGACCACACTGTGTCCATATCTATGAAGCTAAAGGTTGTATTTGTTGATTTTTGCAGTAATAATGCCGCATAACACACAGTCTCAAAACTTCTTTTTCTTGATCAAACATCTGGAGTCAGAAGGTTTGTGACAGGTTCAGATTTCTCTTAGTGCTACCATGCTCTATGATCAACATCAATGGAAAACTATAACCCAATCAAGCAAGGCTACTAATGTACTAATGACCCAGATTCTTGAAAATGAAAGTTTGGGTCACCCCACCAGGTCAAGAACCACAACCAGCTGAGATTTTTGCTGAGGACAAAGGGAATATGGAATAGGTATTGATAAGTGTCAGCTATGACCTTATGACCAGATATAGAAATGAGAATCATAATTGTAATATTTCTTCCTCATTTCATTATTAATGTGTTTGTATATATATATATATATATATATATATATATATATATATATATTCATTAATCAAATATATTTGTTTCCTTCTATCTCTTATCCCCTTATAATATAACATAAGATGTATTAACTTTACAGCATAGTATTTAAGTATTGTTAACTTTATACCATAATATTTAAGTAACAAGACATCAAGGAGAAGAGTGAACATCACCCAAGGAATTTGCATTCTGTTCTGGGGAAATCCTTAGTGCATTTTCAATTGTATGCAGGATACTTGTAGCATATTAGGCAGAAATATGACTTTATTATCATCATTATTTGGATAGTAAATATGATTTAAGGAGATGTGTATGGGTGCCAAGTGTACAAGGACTGGACTATGATGGTTACTCTTATGTTTCAATTTGGCTAGGACATGGTACCCAGTTGTTTGATCAAACACTAGTCTAGATGCTGCTATGAAGGTATTTTGTAGGTGTGATTAACATTTAAATCAGTGGACTTTGAATAAAGAATAATTGATAATGTGGGTAGGCTTCATCTGATCAGTTGAAGGCTGCAAGAAAGAATTCTGCCTCAAGGCCTAATATAAGAATCCTGTCTGGCCCTAGCTGGTTTGGCTCAGTGGATAGAGAGTCAGCCTGGGCACTGAAGGATCCTGGGTTCAATTCCTGTCAAGGGCACATGCCTGGGTTGTGGGCTTAATCCCCAGTTTGGGGGTGTGCAGGAGGCAGGCGATCAATAATTCTTTCTCATCACTGATGTTTCTCTCTCTCTCTCCCTCTCCCTTCCTCTCTGAAATCAATAAAAATATATTTTTTTTAAATCTGGTTTGAATTTCCCACATGCCAATATGTCCTACAGATTTCAGACTCAAGGACACGATTTAAACTCTTGCCTGAGTCTCTCATCCTTCTTGAGCCAGCAGCCATGTTATTCTCATGGCAAGTGTCAGGGTTGCAAGAGGGGCTGGTAGAGCAGTAACTCTGCCCATTCTAGAGAGAGGTTCTGCAAAGTTACCTGACAAAGAGTGCACAAGTAAAAACATGATGGTGTTCATTAGAGTCTGGCCAGTAAAATAGAAAGAACGCCAGAGCTTGCAAAAACAGAGAGAGTTAAATACAGGAATTGGTCGTTTGGGTGATGGGAAAACTAAGAAGCTAAATAGGGACCAAAGAGACGACTCAAAGGTTAGCAACAGCAGTAATTGGCTACCACTCTTAGGGCTAGAGGGACTGTTTCCCGGAGACCAGAAACAGGGCTGCTCTATGAGAGCTGGAGCCACATGGGTTGCCCAGCAAGAGCTTGGGGAAAAGAAAGGGGTGTACAGGGGGGATCTGAAAGCATGGAGGAGATACCACCACTGCTGTGGAGAAGCCACAGACCAGAGGGAAAAAGAGGAGATAGCCCTAACCGGTTTGGCTCAGTGGATAGAGCGTCGGCCTGTGGACTGAAAGGTCCCAGGTTTGATTCCAGTCAAGGGCATGTACCTTGGTTGTGGGCACATCCCCAGCAGGGGTTGTGTAGGAGGTAGCTGATCCGATGTTTCTAACTCTCTATCCCTCTCCCTTCCTCTCTGTAAAAAAATCAATAAAATATATTTTTTAAAAAGGGGATAGACCATGATTCCTCCCTTGTCCTGCTCTCCAGTCTTGTACCACTGCCTCCCATTGACTAACCTCTTCTGGCAAGGGATCCTGGGAAACCAGGATCTGGGCAGAGGGAGGAAGGAAGGAATCTCAAGGATAACAAGCATTTGAACATAGGACTAAAGTTTGAAAACAATAAAGGAAAGTAAGAAATGTGTGTCCTATAAGATAAAAATTATATATATCCAAACATATATGTATGGACAGGGAAATAGAACACTATGGCATAACTGAAATAGCATTGCCAGCTGATTTACATTAGCTAGAACTGGACTCATTTCTCTTGGCTTTAATTTTCTTTCCTGATAAAATTTACATGGTTGGCTGGGTGTTCAACAAAATCCATCCTCCCTTTTCCTTGCAGTAAGACTGGTCATGTGACTGATACTCTATTACAATAGAGCAGATGTGACTCTGCCACTTCTGAATTGAGATTTTTAAGAAGCTGGGTGTCCCCTCTATGCTCTCTCCCTAGCTTTGTTGGCCTGGAATAGCACCAGGTAGAGCCACCTGGGAAGTCACATATGGAAGACGGCAAAGCTACCATCAGCCTGGACCCCTGAATGATCACATGGTAGACAGCTGCCCACCCCCCTGGAACAAGAAATAAGTTGTTATTTTATTTGAGCCATTGCCACTTGGGCTATCTTTGTTAAACCAATTTATTATTTACTTTAACACACTGAAGCAGAAACATGAAAAGTGTTAGTTTTGTTTCACAATTTACATAGCAGAGTTCTTATCCTTTTTATAGTTCTACTAGAGGCCCGATGCACGAAATTCATGCAAGGGCCTCGGCTGCCCTCAGCCCTCCTAGCCCTGGCTTCACCCGGAAGGTCGTCCGGAAGGACGTTTGGCTGTCCTGTCTAATTAGCATATTATGCTTTTATTATTACAGATAGAATTTCTGTTACAATTTTTTTCCTCTCTGAGGAATTGGGAATAGCCAGATACCCTGTCACCCACGCCTTCATAGGCATGACTTGATGCTAATTTGTGATTTCCCACATGGGTCTATCAAGAGACAGTGTAGAGCAGTAGTTAGAGGCCTGGCCTCTGAAATCAGGCTATACCTGCATTCAAATTCCAGTCCACTACTACTTATTAGTTGTGTCACCTTGGACTAGTTACTCAAAATTGCTGCACCTATTTCTTCATCTATCAAAAGTATATAATGACAGTACATACAGCTGGTCCTCATTATTAGCAGATCCCATATTTGCAAAATGGCCCAGCTAAAATTCATTTGCAGCTCCCAAGTCAAAACCCATGGCGCTTTGGTGGTCGTTCCTGACCATGCGCAGAGCGGTAGGACATTTGAGTTGCCCCGTGAGCACATTCCCAGCTGATGTCAAACAAGACCACACTCTGCCTTTTTGTTTCAGTCTCATACAGAGATGCCCCAGGGATGCGCAAGAAGCTTTGGCTTTTGAATCCAACCTTGGCACCTGTTAGTGGCATGGCCGCGGGCAAGTAACTTAACTCTTTTGAGCCTCATTTCTCCTTTGTAAAATAAAGAAAATAGAATCTGCCAGGATTTAAGGTTATAATCTATGTGTATTAGAGGCAGATAGGTGGAAGCATGGATGGATGGATATGTTTCCCAATGAGCAACAGTTCAGAATTTACTCATTCAGTGTTTCAGTGAATTTATAGAACATAACTACTGCAAATAACAAGCATCAGCTATACTTCATAGTATCGTGAAGACTGAGTTAATATATAAAAGTACTTAGAAGTAAATGCTAGCATAAGTGTTATTGTTAAGCATTCAATGAGGAAAAAGAAATAAAAGCACTTGGCACCTGGCAAAGACCCAATGCATTTAATATCCTTCTTTAGTCCTTGAGCATAAATCTGACTTCCCCTCTGCTTGTCACAGAACTAAGCATGACGCTTTGTCTTAAGCTGGGTCCTTTAGAGCAGAGCCTGAGACAAGGATTCAAAGCCAAGCAGCTTATTGAGTGGTGGGCCCAGGATGCACTAGTAGGGACAGGATACAGGAAAAGGAAGGCAGCCACGCAGGTGTGAACAATACACACTGCCACTTTGAAATGAAGCCAGAGCTGCCATTCCAGAGGAACTGCCTCCCACGTCCTATGCCTTAAACCTTGGAATGTTAAAAATGGGGCAAAATAACCTGTGGACTGGGCCTAGGACAACCTTGTGCCCCAAAGAACTGTTTGCAAAAGTAACCAAAAAAGCAGTTATTGTGACTACCGGACTGATGACTACTGGACTACAAATTTAAAACATTGTTTAGAATTAACATCACTATGTTATGTTAACTGCACCAATGAAAATGCCTTCCTGCTATTTATGTAATTGTCCTCTTCCATCTACCTAATAAAAGAGTAACATGCTAATTGACCATACCTTCGTGACACCCGCCAGCCAATCAGGAGTGAGTATACAAATTAACCCAACAAAGATGGTGGTCTAATTTGCATGCGCAGGCGCCGAACAGCCGGGGTCGGGGTGGGGCGTGGCGGGATGCTTGCGTTGTTGCCATCATCGCAGGCATTTCGCAACACCCCAGCTGCTCTGGGCCTCTGGGCAGCGTGGGAAGGTGGAAAGGCGGCTCCGGCCAGAGCAAAGGTGGTGCCAGTAGCCAGGCGAAGGAAGGCCCATTCTTTCATGAGTTTTCGTGCATCGAGCTTCTAGTTTCTTACAAATACCCCATGCCTTTGTCTCCTAATCAAAACATTATTTGGGCTCCTGCCTGAATTAATGATTTTTGAGTAACTATTCTTATTGATCTCAGTAAATTCTGTTGCCTCTCACTTTGAAAAGCCCTTTTAAAAAAAAATAATTTTTATTGATTTCAGAGAGAAAGGGAGAGGGAGGGAGAGATAGAAACATCAATGATGAGAGAGAATTGTTGACTGGCTGCCTCCTGCACACCCCACACTGGGAATAGAGCCCACAACCCAGGCATGTGCCCTGACCGGGAATTGAACCGTGACCTCCTGGTTCATAGGTCAATGCTCAACCACTGAGCCACACCGGCCAGGCTGTTTTTATGTTAACACAGGTATATCAATGAGCAGGTTACCACTGAGAGCTGATTCCACTAAGAAACTTTGGGAGGCAGTGCAGAAACATACCTCAGAGTTATTACACTAGAGGTGTGAGGGGGGATTTATCCTCAGCTCCCATGATCACTGGAAGGCACACGGGGGTGTATACTCCCCCTCACATGTCTAACCAATCCCAAGTGTGATCAGTGAGGGTTCCTGCATCCAGAGAGAGCCCTCGGGCAGAGTCAAAGTTGGGGACAATAAGAAGCCATTGATACGGATAGGATAGCTGAAGGACAAGAATACATAGACACCCTGGCCAGTGTGGCTCAGTTGGTTGGAATGTCGTCCAGGACACCAGAAGGTGGCGGGTTTGATTCCTGGTCAGGGCACATGCCCAGGTTTCGAGTTCTGTCTCCCATTGAGGTGTGTGCGGGAGGCAACCAATGGATGTTTCTCTCTTGCATTGATGTTTCTCTCTCTCTCTCTCTCAAATCAATAAAAACATTTTTTAAAAAAAGAATATATGAACAGTCTATCCACATCATCAGTCCTCAATAAATATTTGTTGACTGGGGGGTTTATTGCACAGGCCTTCTTTGCACCTTGTAAAAGCACAGGTCACAATGTTAGCGACAGGATGACTAGAGTCTTTTTCCATCAAAATCAGTAAATTCATCATCAATCTTACCTTGAGCAGTTAAGAAATTAGAGGCTTTGCAGCTTGGGGTGGGAGCACATGGCCTACAGTTTCACCTGGGAAGCTAGTTGTGTCTGTGCAGTGCATGTGTGTGTGTGTGTATATGTTTATGTATGTGTGGTTTATGCAATTTTATCCCATGTATAAGTTTGTAGAACCATCATCACAATGCACATACAGAACTATTGCATCTCCAGAAAAGAACTCCCTCATGCTAACTCTGGGAATCATACACCACCCCCTTTCCTGAACCCTTGGCAACCACTAATCTGTTCATCTCAATAATTTTGTCATTTCAAGACTGTTACATAAATGGGATAATACCACAGGTAACCTTTTGAGTTTGGCTTGTGTCACTCTGTGTAAACCCTTGAGATCTATCCAAATCATTCTGAGTACCTGCAGTTTGTTCATTTTTATTACTGAATAGGTTCCCACCTGGGGGGCTTGCTAATCTTAGACACAACCCCGAAAAGGCACACACACACCCTGCATGGAGATTGCCACCTCCCTGTTCAAAACTGTTAGCCTAGCCCTGCCGGTGTGGCTCAGTGGTTGAGCATCGACCCATGATCCAGGAGGTCATGGTTCGATTCCCAGTCAGGACACATGCTCTGGTTGCGGCTCAATCCCCAATAGGGGGCGTGCAGGAGGCAGCCAATTGATGATTCTCTCCCATCTTAGATGTTTCCCTCTCTCTCTCCCTCTCCCTTCCTCTCTCTGAAATCAATAAAAACCTATTTTTAAAAACTGCTAGCCTATAGCTACAGTGTTTCTAACAGGGGTGTGTCATACCCCTTCGCATGCTCGGTGGTGGGAAAGCAGGGAGGAGGGAAAAACAAAAACCACTGCGTGTTTTAATTGCTTCCCCTTCACCCCATTGGTGAGGGGGAGATTCCCACCCTACGGTTATGGGGATGGCCAGATGCACAACACCCAACACTGGACACGTGAGAGTAACAACCATTTATTGGTCACATTTACTCACAGCCTGAGGGAAGGGGGAGAGTACATGCCAGATGGGGACACATGAGGGTTGCACTCGGGAACACAGTGAACAAACAGGTTGTGCAGGCGGGCTTAGCAGTAACAAGAGGGTGAGGTGTCCCTCGGTTCCAATGGGAGCATGTGATTGGCTTGTTGGAGTCACTCCAAGGGCTGACAGGAAGTGAAACCCACTGCTCTGGGAGAAGCAGGCATCGCACCCAATCTGTCTGATAAGGAAGGTTGTTTGGCAAGGGAGCAGAGTGAGGAGGGGAGCTGCGAGGTCTCTTGGTTTCGCCAGATGTCAGCAGCACATAATACTGAGCCTTCTTTTTAGACTGCATTGCTTCATGGCAATACTTTTGAGGATTTGTTATGGAGCGACAGAAAGGAAAGGTAGAAATATTTCCCCTATAGGCTTTATTCATAATCACTGTGAGTTGCACAGAAATAAGTATAAGGTGGGGGGGGGGGGCGGGGGAGTTGGTTGTTTGTGTTTTGTTTTCTTGTCCTGGGGAACTATAATCCCAATGAAGTAACAAGAAGTCAAGAGAACTTTAACCTCACCACCATGGAGACCGAACTTCTCACTCAAGGAGGAAGGGGGTGTCTAGGTGAGGATTTCCTGAGGGGATAAGGCACCTGGCCATTGGCAATTCCAAATACTCAATTAACAGGCAGGAGATCATGGAAACTTTCTGAAATTGACAAGCCGAGAAAGGGAAGCTTGGGATCTGGGCTATTGTGATTTATAAGAAATACTGGGTGTCCCCCAAAAATGGATACACATTTTAACAGCTAATAACTCACTTAATTTTGAAAATGAACTGTATGTTAATAAACACTGACTTTATAATCATTCAAAGCGTATATACATTTATAGGGGATACCCTTTATATATTTGATCTTCATCCCAGTTTCTGGCACAGAGTTTCTAAAACCCTTGGAATTTTCTGTGATCACAGTGATAAAGGTGTCTTTTGTTATGCTAAGAAGGTGACTTTTGGAAGCACCTACGGATAGGGGCTGGTTGCCCGGAGAACCAACCATGTGATTATTAACAGTGATGGCGAACCTATGACACGCGTGTCAGCACTGACACACGTAGCCATTTCTGATGACACGCGGCCGCTGAGGTGGCCGCATGCCGAGGATGAAACATTTGCTGCTCCTGAGGATGAAACATTTGCGACTAGAGTCTTGGAGTTAGTTTTTTCCTCAAAGTGACACACTACCTGAGTTATGCTCAGTTTTTTGGCGAAGTTTGACACACCAAGCTCAAAAGGTTGCCCATCACTGGATTAGAAGGTTGGAACTTTTAGTCCATCCCCTTATCTGCAGGGAGGGGAGAGGCAAGGGGCTGGAGATTGAATCAGTTGTCATTGGCTAATGATATAATCAGTCATGTCTAATTGGTGAAGCCTCCAGAACAAGCATGTCAAACTCAAAGGCTAACACGGGCCAAATAAACAAGGTTTAAGCTTATGTGGGCCGAAAAAAAACAAAAGCTTCCATTTCCATAGAAACGGAGGTTTTTTTCGATAGAGACATGCTGAATACAAAGGGCTGAAATAAATGAGTAATAGTTAATACAAAATAATAGAACAGCTTAATAAAAATTAATATTTTTTCTTGAACATTAACTTACCAGACACTGAATAACTGCACAAATTAATAAGCGTAACGCAAATAAACCTATTTTTCTAGTTCTCCGAAAGCGAAATATTTCCTGTTGCACACACCAAACAAGTCAGTCCAAGACTAATGACGTGGCAATTGGCTGCTAAAATATTCGCTGCCGGTATTAGTGGAGAGAAATGGTGCGCCTGCACATAAGGCACATAAGGGAAGTGAATGCAACACGATTATAGTAATCAGCCATTAGCAAACACTGTAGTTCGTTATTAATAATTATATATAACAGGATATTGTAAAAATTTAGTTACAAAATTTTTATTAAAACGTTTCTTACATACCGTTATATTGGCTGGGCCTCAAAAATGTTCGTTGTGGGCCACATGCGGCCCGTGGGCTGCCAGTTTGACATGCTTGCTCCATAACAACCCAGGGGCTGGGTTTGGAGAGCTTCCAGGATAGTGAACCAGAACACTTCCAAGCTCCGTGAGGACAGAGCTCCTGCCTTTGGGGCCTCGCCCTATGTCTCTCTTCGCCTGCTTCCTATCCTTTAGCATCTTTTTTAATAAACCAGTAATCTAGTGAGTAAACTAGTTTCCTGAGTTCTGTGAGCAACTCTAGCAAATTAATTAAACCCAAGGAGGGGGCCTCAGCAACCTCTGATTTACAGCCAGTTGGGCAGAAGCATAGGGGACAACCTGGACTTAAGAGTGGCATCTGAAATGGGGCAGTCTTGTGGGACTGAGCCCTTAACCTGTGGAACCTGACGCTATCTCCAGGTAAAACTGTCAGAATGGGGTTTAATTGTAGGACACCCAGCTGGTGTTGCAGAACTGCCTTGTGGTGTAGGGGGGGAAACACATATTGGAATTGGTATCAGAACCTTTAGGATCAAAATACTTCTTTGGAAGAGGCCTTATCTACTCCTCATTCTAAACCAACTTCTACTCCATCCCCATACCCTCAGTCTCTCCATCAGAGAAACCATCACCATTTGCAATTATGCATCATTTGTGTCCTCCTTGAAGGTAAGGGTCATGCAGTAGAAAGCATGAGGACTTTGTTCATTGCTGTGACCCCAACAGAATCCACCAAGAACTAATCCATATTTTAGAATAAATGAATGCACAAATGTAACACACACATATACTGACTTGCTGTGGTTTCTGATTTAATGAAATCATTAAGGAGGAGAGTAACCAATCAAAGTTTGCCTGGAATTGAGGGAGTTCCTGAGACGCTAGGCTTGCAGTGCTAACACCAGGGAAGTCCAGGGAAAAGCAGGACAAGTTGGTCGCCCTTTAATAAGGAGCTAAATGGCAATAGAAGAACTCACTGGAGTCTTATTCCTAATGTAGAATAAATGCTTCCCAAGAGGCTCACCCACTGTTGTCCCAGAGAGACCCCATCACTGGATCCCATTCCGTGGGAGCCTTGTGGGTCTACATTTAAGACTGGGGAAGTATGGCAGGATAGCAAGAAGCTAGGAAAATTCCTGGGCAAGTGGAATAAGGAAACTAAGACAAGAAAATTAAACAAGGCCAAACAGTCTGGGCAGCTTGTCAAGACAAGATAACGTCAGGAACTGAATTAATCAGGCAGCCAGCTTGTGACTTACAAGACTTTATTTTCCTCAACCAAGGACACTCGAGAGCAAATGGTTAATACCTCTCCTCCATAACCAGAGGGGGGGATATATATATATATATTAAAAGCTCATTAGTAATATGCTAATTAGATCCCATGTCTTTTCGGACAACCTTTCGGATGAAGCCAGGGCTGCAAGGGAAGCCTGGGTCCCGGGTGCCAAAGGGAAGCTGGTACAGGGGGGAAGGGAGAAGAAAAAAAGGGGGATTTTCTCTTACTTGCTGAACAAAGAAGTCAGCAGTCTTAGGACTTGCCAAGATAAAATCGCCTGATGCTGTCTTAAATTCTGGGAAAGCTACAACAAAGTAAAAGAGGGACCTTGAAATCTAATCTGTTGCCCAAGACATCCAGTAGAAGAACTCTGAAACCTGTAGACAGAAAAGTATAAAACCTCTAAACCTCTACCAGGTGGGGTGCTCAGACTAGCTGGATGCCCACTTATGCTCTATGCCAAATATATTTTTAATATATTTGCTTGCTTTGCTACAACACTATTTGTCTGTCACTCACCTGAAGTCTTTATTATGAGACTGATAAGAACCAAGGAGGAGGCAGCTGTCTGGTAACTGTCTGGTAACAGGGAGCTGTCTGATAACAGCAGCATCCCTCTGGAGAGGGTTTAGCTGTTTTCAGCTGGAAGCCAGAGTCACCACTGACCTGGGATCATTCCGCCTTTCTTTAAGCCCCTCATCCCCACCCACAGTCTCAGACTCCCCAACCTTGCCAAAGCTCAATTTCCCAAAAGCAAGGGTGTGAAGGTGACATCCCTAGAGCTGCTTTACATATTGTAGGACCAGCAATATCTCCAAGAGTATATCACTTCCCAGGCTTAGCTCTGCAGCAAGAGACTCTGAAACCAACAGTCAATAGTAAGCCTTTACGTATGAGATCACAGAGTCTAGAGATGCAGGTATAGGCTTTAACTAAATGTTTCAGTTCCTTTGGTTGTCACGAAGCTTATAATCAAAGATTAAGAAAGTATGTTACTCACGTCCTAGAGATCTGCTGATAAATCAAGTTCCAGGAAAAGTACATTTTGATAGAGATAATAGAAAAATGAGGCCAGTTAAACATAAACTGGTGATAGCTTAAGCAATAACAGTGATCACAAGATGTTTCATTTTTAACTTTCACCTTAAAGATAACATCACTGACACACAATCATGAGGTATTTTGCAGAATCTTGGTTCCTCAACCTGGTTAGATCACCCAACCACAGTTACGAAGGCACCAGACAAGGTGAGGTCAGGAACTGAATTAATCAGGTTAAGGAAAGCCACTGAAGCTCACACGAGAACTAACCAATCAGCTTCTGCCATGACCCCTATCCCCTAACCCTCAACCTTTGCCTTTAAAACCCTTTGATTTGAAAACCACTAAAGAGTTTGACGAATGCTAGCTCACGGTTCTCCTGGCCTGGCACGCTGCCAATAAACTGCTCCAAATTCTCCACTGCAAATCTTGGTGTTCAGTGTTTGGCTCTGCTGGGCATCCAATGGGTGGACCCTCTTCAGTTCCATAAAGATGCTTCGCATTGTGTCATCTGGGCCCCAAAGCAACATGGTCCTTCGTCTCCCAAAGTCTCAGGAAAACATCTTCCAATCCATCTCCACATAGTCTCTGAACCTGTTCAAGAACCCCGCTACGAGCCTGGCTGGCTCAGTAGTTGAGGGTCGACCTATGAACCAGGAGGTCATAGTTCGATTCCCAGTCAGGACACATGCCCAGGTTGCAGGCTCAATCCCCAGTGCGGGGTGTGCAGGAGGCAGCCGGTCAATGATTCTCTCTCATCGTCGATGTTTCTTTTTCTCCTTCTCCCTTTCCTCCATGGGCTCCCAGATCTCTGTGTGCAACAACCTCTCTCTCCTTCAGCAAAAGCTGGAAACCCTGGTGCACAGCATCTGGCATTCCAGCCACCAGGTCTGGGTGTCTGAGACAGATGTGTGCTAAGAAAGCAGACAGGTGATCATACCTGTGTCAGCCCAGACTTTAGTAAAATATAAAGATGGGAAAACTCCATTTTGAAAGCTTTTATTTTTTATGTGGAATGCATTATCCTTAGTTTCTTTTTTGCTTTTTATCTACACTGAGTGGCCAGGTTATTATGATCTCTGAACGCATAATAATCTGGCCACTCAGTGTATGTATGTATGTGTATATATATTAGAGGCCCGATGCAAGAATTTGTGCATGGGTGGGGTCCGGCCAGCCTGACCAGGGGGGAGGGGACATGGGAGGTTGGCCGGCCTGACTGCTGGTCGAACTCCTGGTCAAGAGGACAATTTGCATATTAGCCTTTTATTATATAGGATATACACTGACTGTCCAGATTATTATGCGTTCAGAGATCATAATAATCTGGCCACTCAGTGTATGTCCTTGTGAAGCAATGCTCCTTCAGAAAAATTGCAGCTTTTCTTCACTCTGCATGATGGTCACCTGGAAAGCAGAGGGGCCCTCGCTCAAAGCTGGATTTCAATGTTGAAACTGGTGATGGTGTGGCACCCCCACATACAGAGGGTAGGAGGAGGATTGTGACTCACATAACTGAGGTCGCTGGGGAGAGCAGGGTAGAAATCTCACGGAGCTCTGAAATGGCTCCAGAGAAAAAGAAAAGGAACCTCGCTTTTCTCAAAAGGGCAAGAAATAAGTGTTGGTGTGGATCTAGAGAAAAAGAAACCCTTTTGCACTCGTGGTGGGAATGTAAATTGGTGCAACCACTATGGAGAACAGCAACCCCACCTCTGGGTATTTGTCTAAAGGAAATGAAGTCAGTGTTTCAAAGAGATATTTGCACCTCCCTGTCCATTGCACCCTTATCTGAGACATGGAGACAACTTGGACACAACAAGGATGGACCTAGAGGGCATTATGCTAAGTGAGATAAGCCAGGCAGAGAAAGAAAATACTGTATGATCTCACTTATATGTGGAATCTAAAAAAAAAAGCCAAACTCATAGACACAGAGTGGAACAGTGGTTAGCAGGAGCTGGGGTGGGGGGGGGTGAGGAGATATGGGGAGATGCTGGTCAAAGGGTATAAGCCTTCAGTTATAAGACGAATAAGTCTTGGAGATATCATGTACAGCATGGCAACTATAGTTAATAATGCTGGGTTGTGTACTTGAAATTTGCTAAGAGAGTATATCTTTAAGTGTTCTCACCATTTTAAACTTATGTGGGGTGATGGATATTTGCTCATTAGCTTGATTGTGGCAATTATTTCACAAAGTATATGAATATCCAGTCATCACATTGTACACTTTAAACATATGCAGTTTTATTTATCAATTATGCCTCAATAAAGCAGCAGGAGCAGGGGGTGGAAAGAGCTTTGTCTGGGGGGGGGGGGGTTGTGGTAGGGCTGATGGCCAGAAAATCACCGAAAGTTGGGAGAGGAATGGGACAGATTCTTCCTCACCGCACTCAGGAGGAACCAACCGTGCCAACACCTGGGTCCAGACTTCCAGCCTCCAGAACTGGGAGACAATAGATTGCTGTTGTTTAAGCCCCTGCGTTTGTGGTACTTTGTTGTGACAGCCCTTGGAAATAAATAGAAGCAGCCAGGAAATTTGAAGCACATGTTTGCCAAGCTTTGTCTGTGTGGAACAGCTTGGAAGAATTGAAAAATCACTGTCAACTTGCCTCTCAAATCACAGACACTGATCTCTCTCCCGCTCGCTCAACTCACTCGCTCGCGCTCTCTTCTCTGGGTGATCGATTTCTATTATTTATTATCACATACCAAAGCCTAACATCATGAGTTCCTATCACATCAGAAAAGTGGCTCAGGTGAGGAGGCAGATTTGTTTTCTCTCATAAGGACTCCAGAAAGAAGAGATAGTGTTGAATTTCAGCTGCCAATACCAAAGAATAAAAATTCCATCTGGGATTTATTTTTTTGACATAAAAGCTCATTTATAAAATGTGACCTTTATTGGCATGTTTAGGTTACAGATTTTCAGGGTATGGTATTGAGGGGCTGCAAGAGTGCAAATCCCTTCTTTGGTTCTTAAGAGAGAGTGTCACATGTTGGCCTCAGGCTTGGCTGGATCCAGGTGCTCAAACTATGTTAGGAATGTGGCTCTTTCTAGTCTCAACCCTGTTTCCCTTTGTGTTATCTTCATTAGCTGTCCCTGTTGTAGGCAATTTTATTCTCCAAGCTTAGCAACTATGACAAAAATCCTGGGATTAAGTTTTATTGGCTTGGTTTGAGATGTGTGCTCATCGTTGAACTATGGGCAAAGAGATAAAAGACACTGATTGGACAGTCTTGGTCATGACCCCAATTCTAAAGCTGGCCCTTATTAAACCACATGACTAAGAATGGAACAATAATTCCCCAAAGGAAATTCAGAAGAAAGGTGTTGACAGGAGAAAGAGGAATGTATGTTCGACAGACAAGTCCAACAGATCTCCATTACACCAATGTTAAACAAGTCATTAAGACTTACTCAAACATAGCATTCATAAATTAAATAGAAAGGTATTATATTGTCTGGCTGGTGTGGCTCAGGGATTAGAACATCAGTCTACACGCCAAAAGGTCTCTGGTTCAATTCCTGGTCAAAGGAACATACCTGGGTTGCAAGTTCAATTCCTGGCCCCGGTTGGGGTATATTCCAGAGGAAATCAATCTATGTATGTCTCTCTCTCACATCAATGTTTCTCTCTCACTCTCCCCCCCCACACACACACACACACACACACTCGCTCTTAAAATTAAGGAAAAAAATACCCTTGGGTGAGGATCAACAAAAAAATTTTAATCAATTACATAATTAATTGATTTTTAAAATAGAAAATTACTATAGTTTATTGAGCACTCCAGTTTGGTATTCCACCTAGAAGTCTGGCTGCCAAATAATATCTCACAGCATTGAGAATTTGGGATTTTTATAATTTCATGAAGGAATATTTTGTCTTTGTGTTGTCTTGAGTTGGCTATGATTTTCAAATGCTGTTCTTTTTGTTTAGCTAATGATAAATTACTGTGGGTTTAGCTTGTTATTACCAATTTAATTTGTTGTGGGGTGTTTGGCAAAGCCTACAGTGTTTAACAACACTCATTTGCATAAGAGTATTTTTGGTCTCTAAGTTTTTTGGAAAAATTGAAAAATCAATTTTTAAGTCACATATGCATTGAGTGCAAATAGGAATCATCTGTACTCACATTGCTACAGCAGATTTACCCACAATTCGCCAACTTTTAGGATGCATTTAGGTTGACATTCCATGTTTACTACGCAATTGTTCTCCTCTGGAAACTGGGAACAGGCAGATTCTTGATTCCCTACTAATTATGTCAATAACAAATAAACAAAAATGTAGAGCTGATGGCTTAGACTTAGAGAACTTTGTGTATAACACACACACACACACACACACACACACACACACACACACACACACATATTTTTTAATCCTCACCCAAGGATATTTTCCCATTGATTTTTTAGAGAGAGTGGGAGGGAGGGAGAAAGAGAGAGAGAAGCATCAATGTGAGTGAGAGACATTGATTGGTTGCCTCCTACACTCTCCCTGACCTGGACCAAGGATTGAGCCTGCAACCGAGGTACATGCCCTTGACCAGGAATTGATCCCAAAACCCTTCAGTCCCCGGGCTGAAGCTCAAACCATTGAGCAAACCAGCTAGGGCTATGTGGAGTATATATTTTTAAAACACGTCTTAAATTATAAAGGGTCTAAAAACTTGATCCAAACTGGAGTTGGCAAACTCCTGAAAAAGACCAGATAAATATTTTTGGCTTTGCAGGCTATACAGCCTCTATCACAATGACTAAGTTAGACTTTGTACATAAAAACAGCCATAGACAGTATGTGAATGGGTGTGGCTGTGTGCCAATAAAACTTTAATTACAAAAATAGGCAACCAGCAAATAAGGCCCGTGGGCCATAGCTGGCCACCCCATGGTCTAGGAGTTTGTGCTTCCTTCTTTTGAACCCTGGAGGATGTTATGGGTGTGAATATCAGTTCCCAATTAAGATACCTAAGAGATATAACCACTTTTTGGTAACAGTTTCATGACTAGTTCAAACTCCTATTATGTGGGGTAGTGGAAACCTCACCTCAGACAGCCGGGGTGCTCTCCATTTTGGCAGGATGCTTTCTCTTGGTTCCCAGTGCTGCATCTTAGTCTTCTGGAGTTCAGATGGTGCTTAGGATGGGGGTGAGGCAGGGAGAAGGGTAGGATAGGTAATCAAGTTATTGTCTCTTCAAGATGATCTCACTGAGGGGGTCCTCGTCATTGTGATTCTTGGTTATTGGCTGTAATGGGTTGAACTGTGTCCCTCAAGAGAGAGATGTTTAAGTCCTAATCTCCAGCATCTCCGAAAATGGCCTCGTTAGGTCATATTAGTTAAGATGAGGTCATACTGGAGTAGAGACAGCCCTTGATCCAATATGGCTAGTGTCCTTTTAAGAAGAGAGCAGAGACACCGAGATACCAGGAGAGAACACCATGTGACAATGAGGCAGAGATTGAAGTCCTACAGTTGCAAGTCAAGGTGGACTGCAAGCAAACCACCAGAAGCTAGGAAAAGGCAAGAAAGAATTCTCCCCTATGGTTATTAGGGGGAGCATGGCTGTGCCAACATCATATATATACATTTCAGAGAGGAAGGGAGGGAGGGAGGGAAGGAGGGAGAGATCAATGATGAGAGAGAATCATTGATCAGGATCGAGCCTGCAACCCAGGCATGTGCCCTGACCGGGAATGGAACCATGACCTCCTAGTTCATAGGTCGATGCTCAACCACTGAGCCACGCCAGCCAGGCTAGAACCACTCTTGTTCCCATCTCTTCATACCCACTGGCTCTCTGGATCATATTCCTTGTCCCAAATCCATTTCCCTTTTCTTCCAAAGTAATAGAATAGTCACCAGGAACATGGCAGCCCAGTAAGACATTTCCCAGCCTCCCTTGCAGTGAGGTAGCAACTGATTTCTAATTAAGTACCAAAAAATTAACTGCTGTTGAATACGGAGAGAGAGAGAGAGAGAAACACTACTTCTCCCAGGTTCATTTCTAAGAGCAAATGCTTTGAGAGAACATAATCAGTTCGCCCCGGGATGGAGTCAGAGCAATTTTAATCTCCAATTTTAATATTTCCCCCAAATATGGGCTCCGTTACTAACCCCCGTGGCTAGAAATCTTCAGGATGCAGAGACCATTCCTTTCTGGTCTCTAACAAACAGATGCTGAGAGCAAATATTTGCCCTCTGGGAACCTGGGCAGGGAAAAATGGGAGAGTGGCTTTTCTGTCACCAAGCTACTTTTGGACTTGAGATTATCAAAGGCTAATAGCAGCTGTTAGGTACTTAGCAAATTTAGCTAATCAGCCTCTCACACATGAGGAAATCGTCTAATACACCACTGCTGTTAAATCCTGTGGCTGCAGCACTATCCATCTCCCTCCTGACCAGGTAATTAGGAAGAACTGAATAATCGCCTTGGCCAAATGGCAGAGGCGGCTATTTATCACAACCTGTGGTATATCACAGGCGTGTGGCAGGATCAGAGGTTGCAAGTGCTTCTGGAACGAGAAATATCACAGTAAAGATGTTGCATAACACACACTGAAATTCATCAAGGCAGGCGCAGTGGGAAGACTCTCTGATACAGGTTCAGCGAAGAGCAGGTATGGGGATGTCCAGTTGGGGATGTACATTTCCCAGCCTCTCTTGGGTGTGGCCAGATGAGTAAGGTCTTGTCAGTGAAATGTGACCCAAAGTGATGAGTGGCTTGCTCAAGAAGTGGAATGTAGATGTGCCTGAGACCCAGTCTCAACCTCTCAGAAAAGACAATACCCTAAGGCAGTGGTCGGCAAACGCATTAGTCAACAGAGCCAAATATCAACAGTACAACGATTGAAATTTCTTTTGAGAGCCAAACTTTTTAAACTTAAACTTCTTCTAACGCCACTTCTTCAAAATAGACTCGCCCAGGCCGTGGTATTTTGTGGAAGAGCCACACTCAAGGGGCCAAAGAGCTGCATGTGGCTTACGAGCCGCGGTTTGCCAACCACAGCCCTAAGGAATGGCACAGCAACAAGATGAGAAGCAGCAGGATTCCCAAAGGACAATGCGTGGAACAGCTCTGTCCCGCCAACCTGGACAGCTCATGGAAGGCTGTTACATGAAAGAGAAACACTCGACTGTGCTCCGTAAGCCACTGAATTTGGGGTCCTCTTTGTTATAGCATCTGAACCTTTACCTTGTCTAGTACAATAGGCTAGTTCATTTCACTCTCCCAGCAACCCAATGAGTTGATTTCTATGATCAGTACCATTTTGCAAATAAAGAAACTGAGACATAGAGCAGGTTAAAGAAATTGCCCAAGATTCTAAAACCAACCAACAGAATTAGAAGCCAGGGTTATCGTACACCAAAGCCCATGCAGAAGATTCTGACTCAGTAGGTCCAGGGCAGGGGCTGAGATTCTGAACATCTTGTGATGCTGATGCTGCTAAGCCACGGACCACAATTTCAGGAGCAAGGATTTCAACCACTACACTCCCCTGCCTCCCCTGAGTTAGGAACTAAGTGCCCAGATCCCCAGATTCTCAGATCTCTAAATGACAGGGAAAAGTTCCCCTTTCTGTGCTGCTCTCCTCTCCTGAAAATTAGTTGGATTTATATACTCAGATTTTTAAAAATAGTCGAATTCTCTTTCAAGCCTGAGATTTCTCCTAGGAACGTGTCTCACATCCGAAGAGCAGTCACCGTGAAATTGTGAAATATGATGCCACTTTCCGGGTATCTTGTGACAGCTGTCTCACCCGTCTTTTCTTACTCTGGCTCTCTAGCCCAAGATAGCATTTATGGAGTCTGCTTGGGAAAGGTGACACAAGCCGTTCTGTGCTCATTTCAACAGGAAATGTTGAAATGAAGGTAGAAACACTCGCAGCCTGGAGGGATATTATAATCAACAGCAAAAGCCATCTCAGTACTCAGAACACTAGGAAATGTCTTCCTGCTGCAAACCCAACTCCAACCTGAAAAATCAGCACATTCCTAAAGGGAGCCAAATCCAGTTCGCAAGAGAAAAACAAATGACCAGTAAGTGTATGAAGAAGGTTCATCATTGCTGGCGAATAAGTGGAGTCTAAACAAGGTGCCATTCTTCACCTGGAAAATGGGCAAAAAGTAAAAAGAATATTAACACCCAGTGCTGTTCTTGGTGAGGGGAAATGGGCATCCTAATATAGTGTGAGGGAGCGTGCATATTGGGAGTCATGTGGTTGTAGGGAAGGAATTCTGGTTTAAAATAGCTTAATCAGAAAGGGACATAGCACCCAGGCCTGTATGGCTCAGTTAGTTTGAATATCATCCTGTGCACCCAGATGATCTCAGGGCACATACCTGGGTTTCTGGTTTGAGACTCTCTCTCTCTCTCTCTCTCTCTCCCCCCGTCTCTCCCCCATTTATATATCCTATCTAATAAAAGAGCAATATGCAAATTGACCATCACTCCAACACAAAGATGGCTGCCCCCATGTGGTCAAAGATGGCTTCCCCCATGTAGACACAAGATGGCCACCACAAGATGGCCAGCAGGGGAGGGCAAGTTGGGAGGGACCAGGCCTGCAAGAGAGGGCAGTTGTGGGCGATCAGGCCAGCAGGGGAGGGCAATTGAAAGGGACCAGGCCTGCAAGGGAGGGCAGTTGGGGGCGATCAAGACTGCAGGGGAGGGCAGTTAAGGGTAACCAGGCAGGCAGAGGAGGAAAGTTGGGGGCGACCGGGCCTGCAGGGAAGGGCAGTTGGGGGGGACCAGGCCTGCAGGGGAGGGCAGTTAGGGGTGACCAGGCCTGCAGGGGAGGGCAGTTAGGGGCAATCAGGCTGGTAGGGGAGCAGTTAGGCATCAATCAGGCTGGCAGGGGAGTGGTTAGGGGCAATCAGGAGGGCAGGCAGGTGAGCAGTTGGAAGCCAGCAGTCCTGGATTGTGAGAGGGATGTCTGACTGCCCGTTTAGGCCCGATCATACCAGGATCAGGCAATGGAGGAAGCCAAGTTTCCACAGCCCTGGCCTGCCTTGGCCTCCGCTCAAGGTTACAAAGTTTCAATTATAGAAGATAAATAAATCCCAGATACCAGGGCCTCCGCTTGGGTTGCCGGGGGGCGTGGCCGTCCTGCAAACCACCACAGGCCCCTCACCCAGGCCGTGCCATGCCCCAAGGGAACCCCCACCCTGATCCAGGACACCCTTCAGGGCAAACCAGCTGGCCCCCACCCATGCACCAGGCCTCTGTCCTATCTAATAAAAGAGTAATATGCAAATTGACCATCACTCCAACACACAAGATGGCTGTCCCCATGTGGTCAAAGATGATTGCCCCCATGTGGACACAAGATGGCTACCACAAGATGGCCAGCAGGGGAGGACAGTTGGGAGGGACCAGGTCTGCAAGAGAGGGCAGTTGTGGGTGATCAACGGGCAGTCAGACATCAGAGGAGGGAAGTTGGGGGCAACTGGGCCTGCAGGGAAGGGCACTTGGGGGGGGGACCCAGGCCTGCAGGGGAGAGCAGTTGGGGGAGACCAGACCTGCAGGGGAGGGCAGTTAGGGGCAAACAGGCTGGCAGGGGAGCAGTTAGGCATCAATCAGGCTGGCAGGGGAGTGGTTAGGAGGTGATCAAGCTGGCAGGCAGAAGCGGTTAGGGGCAATCAGGAAGGCAGGCAGGTGAGCAATTGGGAGCCAGCAGTCCTGAATTGTGAGAGGGATGTCCGACTGTCTGTTTAGGCCCGATCCTAGCTGGATCGGACCTAAACGGGCAGACAGACATCCCTCTAGGGGTCCCAGATTAGAGAGGGTGCAGGCTGGGCTGAGGGACACACCCTCCCCGTGCATGAATTTCATGCACCGGGCCTCTAGTATATAATAAAGAGCTAATTATCCTATATAATAATCCTATATAATAAAGAGCTAATATGCTAATTAGACCAAACAGCAGAACGACCTTCCAGACAAATTGGGGCTGCAGAGGCTGGCCGGGGCTGCGAGGGGCTGCAGGGGCCGGCCGGGGCAGCCAGGGATGCAAGGGCCGAGCCCCTTGCATGAATTTTGTGCATCGGGCCTCTAGTGTATATATTTCTCCCTCTCTTTTACCCTCTCTAAAATCAATTTTTAAATGTTAAATGTATATATAAAATGTTAAACATATATATTTAGAAATATATATATATCTCCCTTTCTAAAATCAATTTTTTAAAATGTTAAATGTATATATAAAATGTTAAGTATATATATTTAGAGAGAGAGAGAGGGAGAAATGGCAGGGAATGTATTGATTGGTGACTCTGAGAAGTCCAAGTATGAATGTGGTTCCAAACATGGCTGGATCCAGGGCTAACAAAGATGTCATCTCTAAAATATGCTGCCCATTGGGTAAGGACCTTCCTCCCCACATAACTTAATCATGACAGCTTTGATAGATGGGATTGCATTTCAAGAAATGCAGTACAGCTCTGGCCAGTGTGCTCAGTGGTTAGAGCATCAGCCTGAGCATAGAAGGGTCTCTGGCTTGATTCCCAGTTCAGGGCACACACCTGGGTTGCAGGTTTAATCCCTGGCCCCAGTCAGGGTGGGTGAAGGAGGCAACCAATCAATGTGTCTCTCTCACATCAATGTTTCTCTTTCACTCTTCCCCTCCTCTCCCTCCCCCCCCCCCCGCCTCCTTCCACTCTCTCTTAAAAAATCAAGAGAAAAATATCCTTGGGCCGAAGCCGATTTGGCTCAGTGGATAGAGCGTCGGTCTGCGGACTGGAAGGTCCCAGGTTCGATTCCGGTCAAGGGCATGTACCTTGGTTGCGGGCACATCCCCGGTGGGGGGTGTGCAGGAGGCAGCTGGTCGATGTTTCTCTCTCATCGATGTTTCTAGCTCTCTATCCCTCTCCCTTCCTCTCTGTGGAAAATCAATAAAAATATATATAAAAAAAAGAAAGAAAAGAAAAATATCCTTGGGTGAGGATTAACAAAAAACAAACAAACAAAAATGCAGTATATCTATCGCCTCTGGGTGTGACTACAATGCCCTCCCTCTATGGGTGTAGTATATTTTCCCACCACATTGACTTTGGGCTCATTCACATGACTTGCTTTGGCCAATGGGATGTTGGCAAATGTGAACAAAGGATTTAAATGCGCCTACAGGACTTAGTTTAGCTCTTGCAGTCCCTTATCAGGAGAAGAGCATGTCCCAGACAGTTGCTTCACCTTTATCTTGAGCCACAGAATTAACCAACATGGAACAGAGGAAACCCAGCCCTCAACTTGGCACCAACTAAGTCTAGCCAATCCACAACCTGAAGCAGTATCACCCAGCCTGTTCAAGCCTTTTGCCCATTTTGTCTTTCAGTTATCTGTCTTATTGATTTGTGGGAGCTTTTAATATAGTCTGAATATGAGTCCTTTGAGATTATATGCAATGCAAATATCTTCTCCCATTCCATGGTTTGACTTTGCATTCTCTCAATGGGGTCTTTTTTATTATTATTATTGATTTTAGAGAGGGAAATAGAGAAAGAGAGAAACATAAATGTGAGAGATGCATTGTTGCTCCTCTACACACCCAGACTGGGGATTGAACCTGCAACCTGGGTATGTGCCCTGATGAGGATTCGAACTCACTACCTTCCAGTGCACAGGACGTGACACTCCAACCAACTGAGCCACACTCACCTGACCACTCAGTAATCAATGATGGACAACCTTTTGAGCTTGGTGTGTCAAAGTTCGCCAAAAAACTGAGCATAACTTTAATTTAAAAAAATTGGGGAAAAAAAACTGAGCATAACTCGGGTAGTGTGTCACTTTGAGGAAAAAACATTATTTCGCAAATGTTTCATCCTCGGCATGTGGCCGCCTCAGCGGCCGCATGTCATCAGAAATGGCTACGCGTGTCAGTGCTGACACGCGTGTCATAGGTTCGCCATCACTGACTCAGTTGGGTCTTTTGGTGAAGACAATTTCTTAATCTTAATGAAGTCTAATTTGTCAACATTTCCTTTTATGGTTAGTACCTTTGGGGTATAATTCAGCTTCTTTTTCAAGCCAAATAATATGCCTTCTCATTGAAATTCACAGAAGTGCATTCAAATTTTAGTTTTGTTTTATTAGCAGAATTTCAAAATTTTAGAAGCATTGATTAATTTTTGCCTGAAAAATGAGGGAGACATTTTTCTTTTATTAATTATTTTCTGTAATAAAACACAATATGAGTCTACAAGTCAGATAGATGTTGCCTTCCTAAAAGATTCGCAAAGGCAGTATGGGCCACATCCAGTTTTTGCCATTTCACTTCCTTTGGACTCTAATCCTTGTACCAAGTGCAACTCCACTGTAAGAACAAACTGTGCTTCCTCAAATATCCCATGTGCTCTTCTATATATCCCATTATGCCTTGCATTTTGATTAGGGTCATAGGACTAGTTTTGACCAATGAACTATGAAAAAAAATGATGTCTGCCATTTCCAGATGGAAGCAGTGAAGAACTGGTACCTCTCCTCTGCCCAACAATCTTGGAAACCACGTGTCCCGCTTCCTGCAGCCACCAGGTGGAAGAGGATGCCCAACCTGCCTCAGGTGGCACACGAGTGAGAAATCAGCCTTCATTGTGTTGAGCCACTGATATTTCAGGACTTGCCTATTACAGCAGCTGAAATCGCTTAACTAACTAATACCCAAGGAGAATTGGGACTCCTGTTAGTAGAAATCACCAGAGCTCTGCAAGTTGAATTAATGTCCTGGCAGTTTCTGTATCCTCAGCTCAGAACGGAGGTGACCTTTGGCAAGCGCTGCCTCCCTGCTCTCTTAGGTCTGATTTTCCCAAAAGCAGAACCTGAGACAAAGATTCAGATGCAAGTGATTTATTAGGAAGCTCTCCCGGCGTCACTGGGAAGGGTGTGGAGAAAGCACCACAGGGAAAGGAAAGAAGCCACACAAGGATGCAATGTCAGCAGAAGTCCTGAACTCAGCCTGATCCAGCAGAGAATTCTGGAACATAAGTTACACCCCAGGCAAAGGGACCTGGGCTTTTGGACTCCAACTGTAGAGTTGCTATAACAAGGTACCACAGCCTTAACCGGTTTGGCTCAGTGGATAGAGCGTTGGCCTGTGGACCGAAGGGCCCCTGGTTCAATTCCGGTCAAGGGCATGTACCTTGGTTGCAGGCACATCCCCAGTGGGGAGTGTGCAGGAGGCAGCTGATGGATGTTTCTAACTCTCTTTCCCTTCCTCTCTGTAAAAAGATTAATAAAATATATATATTTTAAAAAACAAAACAAAGTACCACGGACTTAAGAGAAATTTCTTTTCTCACCGTTCTGGAGGCTAGAAAGTCCAAGATCAAGGTGCCAGCAGGATGAATGTCGAGTGAGGGCTCCCGTTGAGTTGCAGGTGGCTGCCTTCTCACTGTGTGCTCACGTGGCCTTTCCTCGGTGTATGTGTGGAGACAGAGTGTGCGAGCTCTCTGGTGTCTCTTTTTATAAGGACACCAGTCCTATGAGATCAGGACCCCGCCATTATGACATCATGTAACCCTAATTACCTCCTTCAAGTCCCATTCTCCAAATGCAGTCACATTGGGGGTTAGGACTCCAACCTCTGAATTTGGGGGGACACAAACACCCCGTTCATAACAGACTCCTAAACCCATCAGTGATTGGATGCCCAGGGAGGGGAAGTGATGTAAACTCCCAGGCACGTCTGGCCCTCCCTATAAGCAAGGTGGCTCCAGTACCCCTGTGTGGCCTTGTGAAGGTCACAGGTGTGAGCAGGTAGTAGGTTATCTTGAAGAAGCTGGGGGATGGTTCTAGTTCCGGGTGGCAGCAATATTTCCTGCTACTGGAGTATTGAATCTGTAAGAAAGGGCTTATAGGTCTGTTTTAACGGAGAAAGTTTTCATTGAACATCTGCCGATTTCTCACTCCACACCAGGTTGCATACGTCTTCTGCCAAAGTTGACCATTTCCACAGGATTAGTCTCCTATCTCCTCTCACAGCCTGGCAACTTCACAAAGTCCACAATGGTGACGGCAGGGCCTCGGTTTCCCCCCTCATTCAAATGTTCCCAAAGCACTGCCAAGCCCTGGTTGATCTCCCTGTCAGATTGCTCTGAGAGTGGGCAGGACCCCGAGACACCTCTGCCCAAAGCCGAACCAAGCATTTGTCTTAAAAAGCATTTGCCTTGAAAGCCAGCCAACTTCTGTGCAATGAAAAAGAATCCAGACACCAGGGGGGTGAGGGCATGAGTGGGAGGGTGGAGGGACAATGGGGGAATAAGGACACATAGGTAATACCTTAATCAATAAAGAAAAATAAATAAATAAATAAATAAATTTTTTAAAAGAATCCATTTTCTGCTCCTATTTCCTTACCAACACCCATGAAGAGCCAGAGGTTCCAGGCCCGGTTTCGGTGGAAGTCGGTGGCCCTCCCAGGAGCGATGAAATGCCCATCGGAGAGCTGGCGGCCTCTGACTATGATGTGTGCCTACAGGGAGGCCGAGTCTCAGGAGGGCACGTGACACTCCATTATTTCCCCCCCCCCCCCCCCCCAGCAGCCAAGCCAGGTGTGGTGCTAAGCAGCGCAGCTGCTCCTAAGCTGGGAGGCAGGCAGTTTTCTCCCCGTTGAACTTGTGTTTGGCAAAGAAGCTGCTCTGCCTTTTATAATTACTGACAGCCTTGTCATTTCCAAAGAGGAGTCGGAAAATGAAGATTCTTGGATGGTGTCAGTGGGTACCCAACGGGCGTGCATGTGCTCCTGGCGCTCAGAAACATCGGTGGTTCCCTCCAGGTGCACACGGAAGGGAGATGGGGCGTTGCCAACTCCACCACTGCTTCCAAATATTAGAAGTAATAAGTTTAAAATATTAGCAATTCTGGGTTGATGGCAAACACAACTCTTTTTTTTAAATATATTTTTATTGATTTCAGAGAGGAAGGGAAAGGGAGAGAGAAATAGAAACGTCTATGATGAGAAAGAATCATTGATCGGCAGCCTCCTGCACGCCCCGCCCCCCTAGGGATCGAGCCCACAAACCAGGCAATTACCTAGACTAGGAATCGAAACGTGACTTCCTGGTTTATGGGTCAATGCTCACCCACTGAGCCACACCCGCGGGGCTCAAACACAATTCTTTAGCTTTTCTTCCCCTGCTTCAAATCACAAATCAGCCTTGGCTGGCGCGACTCAGTCGGTTGGGCAGCTGGGCATCTCCCATGCAATGAGGTGTTGTTGGTTCGATTCCTGGTTAAGGCACATGCCGGGGTTGTGAGCCTGATCCCCAGTAGAGGGTGTGCAGGAGGCAGCGAATCGATGTTACACGCTCTCACATAGATGTTTCTTTCTCTCTCTCTCTCTCTAAAAATCAATAAACTATTTTTTTAAATCACAAATCAACCATTTCTAGGACACATAACTCTACTGGGGGTCCCAGTCCAGGGCTATAGGAGACATCAAGGGAAAGTCTTGTGTTGGAGCAATGCCAAGTCTTTGCAAGGTTTATGCCTTTTTAAATTGTGATTTCTTTTCTCTCTCTCTCTCTCTCTCTCTCTCTCTCTCTCTCTCTCACACACACACACACACACACGCACACTTACCCATGTTCAAGTTGAATAGACTTAATAATCTACTCAGAGTCCTCATTTGAATTCCCCCAGAAGCAGATACTGAGGTGGGAATTGAAGATGAGTCGAGTACTTAGGAAGTAGCTTCAGTGGAGAATGGGGATGCAATGCAGTGAAGAGAAGTCAGCTACTAAAGGATGCACTGGCAAGAGCGTTACCTCCATGGGTAAGTTTAATCCCTCTACGGGAGTCCGTGAGCCCCCGAGAGCCGTCTGCCTGAGGGGCACGGGGGCTGGGGTACTGATCCGCCCGCTCCCGTCAGGCCTCAGTGGCAGGCTGCTCTCGGGGCACTTTGGTGCCCCAGCACTCTGGCTGCCACAGTTGCCGCAAAATAGACTCTTCCTCTTTGTAAGAGAAAGTCACCGGGGAAAGAAAGGCCCATCCGGGCCGCTGGAAACAGGGAGGTGGAGGGAAAACGTGAGACCTCAGCTTCTGGAGCTGAGAGCGCTGCCACGTGGGCAGCACTGAGCTTTGTAACCCGTCCACTGAGTGATGAATGTAAAACCAAAAGGACCCATGGACCAGGCCGAACCCACTGACAGGAGGAGGAAAAACTCCGTCTTCTTTAAATTATGGTATAAAACACGTAAAAATGACCAACTTAGCAATTTTAGGTGTACAGTTCAACAGCATGAAGGGCATTCCCATTTTGTGCAGCCGTCAGCACCATCCATCTCCAGAGCTCTTTTTATCTTGCAAAACTGAAACTGCCCCCATTAAACACCATGTTCTCCTCCTCTCCTGCCCAGGTCCTTGGCAACCCATTCTACTTTGTGCCTCTGAATTCGACTCCTTTAAGGACCTCAGATAAGTGGAACTATGCAGTACCAGCATTTGTTCTTTTGCGACTGGCTTATTTTGCTCGGTATAATGTTCTCAAGTTGCAGCATCTGGAACTCAGAGAGGAAGGGAGAGGGATAGAGAGTTAGAAACATCGATGAGAGAGAGACATTGATTAGCTGCCTCCTGCACACTCCCCACTGGGGATGTGCCCGCAACCAAGGTACATGTCCTTGACCGGAATCGAACCTGGGACCCTTGAGTCCGCAGGCCGACGCTCTATCCACTGAGCCAAACCGGTCAGGGCTGAATCTCCTTCCCTTTAAAAGCTGGACAATACTCCAGTATGTGTGTGCCACATTTTGTTTCTCCATTCTGCCACTGATGGGCGCTCGGGCTGCTTCCACCTCTTAGTGATGGTGAGCAGATTTAACGTTGGCTGGTCTGAAAGCCTCAGCAGGTTCTGGGGAATAGGAACAGTCCCTAGTTGTCTGGTACCTGGCCATGGGGTTATTAGGGCAGGTAGAGGGGGTCCTGAAGTATGCGGGTCTTATAAAGGAGGCGCTTGGGATGTGGCATCTGGGTTGGTGTCCTTTACTAGCTCTAGGAATTGACTAATCCTCGGAGGGGCACTCTTTCCAGGCTCTGCCAGACTCCAGATCTCTAAGCATCCAGAAGCACTGTTCAGCCCTGACTGGTTTGGCTCAGTGGCTAGAGCGTCGGCCTGTGGGCTAAGAGGTCCCAGGTTCGATTCCGTTCAGGGGCATGTGCCTTGGTTGTGGGCTCGTTCCCGGTGGGGGACGTGCAGGAGGCAGCTGATTGATGTTTCTCTCTCACCGATGTTTCTAGCTCTCTATCCCTCTCCCTTCCTCTCTGTGAAAAATCAATAAAATATATATATATATATTTAAATATATTTTATTGATTTTTTACAGAGAGGAAGGGAGAAGGATAAAGATTTAGAAACATTGATGAAAGAGAAACATCAGTCAGCTGCCTCCGGCACACCTCCCACTGGGGATGTGCCCGCAACCAAGGCACATGCCCTTGACCGGAATCGAACCTTGGACCCTTCAGTCCACAGGCCAACGCTCTATCCACTGAGCCAAACTGGTTAGGGCAATAAAATATATATTTTTTAAAACTTTTAATAAAAAAAAGAAGCACTGTTCATACAACCCCCCACCCCAGCACTGCCCATCCCCAAAAAAACAATGCATTCTTTTTTTTTCATATCAGTTAACAATATCTGGCATACTGTATAGTTGACTTCTTTCTCTTAATTTTTTTAAATTGATTTTAGAGAGAAAGAAAGGGAGAGGGAGGGAGAGAGAAACATCGATGTGAAAAGAAACATCCATCAGTTGCCTCCTGCACACCCCTTACTGAGGATCGAGCTCACAACCAGGGAATCAAACCGGTGACCTTTGGGTGCATAGGAGGAAGCTCCAGCGAACTGAGCCACACCGGCCGGGTGACTTCTTTATTTCATTGTGTAACTCCCTGACTAGGTGCCAGCCGCATGAATGCAGGAACATTCATCTGTTTCAGTCCCAGCTATAATGCCAGGACCTGGGACAGTGCCTGCTACACTGAGTGAATGCAGGAACTGAACCATACGTTCCATGGGTTATCCAATGAAGAGTCTTCAGCAGTTGGTATGAAAGCTCAGAGCCCAGCCCTAACCGGTTTGGCTCAGTGGATAGAGCGTTGGCCTGTGGAGTCAAGGGTCCCAGGTTTGATTCCAGTCAAGGGCATGTACCTTGGTTGTGGGCACATCCCCAGTACGGGTTGTGCAGGAGGCAGCTGATCAATGTTTCTAACTCTCTATTTATCTCCCTTCTTCTCTGTAAAAAGTCAATAAAATATATTTTTAAAAAAGAAAGAAAGAAAGAAAGAAAGAAACGAAAGAAAGAAAGAAAGAAAGAAAGAAAGAAAGAAAGAAAGAAAGAAAGAAAGAAAGAAAGAAAGTTCAGAGCCTGCATAGAATCTTAGTGGCGTCTTAGATTTGCCCCTCAAGCATGGTGTTTCCTTGCATCCCCAGTAGATCAAGACATCTGCCTGACATTCATAATCTGGTAGTGGGGAGAACCGTATTGTATGACAGACTACTACTCAGACTTGAGCATTCAGAGGAGTGAGACTCCCTGGGCCCCTCCTCTGTCCTAAAAATAGCCAGGATGCTGGGAGCGTGGTGAGACTCTATTGAGCTATTTTGAACCTTAGGATCCTGGAGTTGTGACCAGGCTGGGCTTCGCTGAAGCAAAAGGATGTCGGTGGGGAGGTCTCACCTCAGAGAGGTTTTTGAGCATTCCTCTAATGTGCAACTTCTGACTTCTGACTTGACAGATGGTGTACACTGAGAGTTATTGGGGAAGAAGCAGAGCAATGAGTGAAATGCAAGAATTCATTCATTCATTTCGCGCCAGATTGTGTACCGGGAACTGGGGATACAGGAGGAAACAAAACAGACAAAAATCTAGGCCTGGGAGATTGAAAGGCCTAGAATATCCATTTGTGTCAGAAAGCAAGGAAGGGGCTTTTAAAAACTATAAGGTTTTGTCAAAAAAAATACATAAATTAGATTAAAGGAGTCAAAATTGGGAAAACATCCCACTCTGTTGGTCAAAAGCCCATAACATAAACCCATATCATTGCTTACAGATGTTAAATGTAATTTCTTAGAGCTCCAATCAGGGCAATTAAATAAGTAGACTGCCTAGATGTTTCACAAAACAAAATTAAATAGCCAAATGCTATTTATTTTGAAAAAGCAATATTTCCCCTGGGATAGCCATGCTGAACCACGGCTTAATCAAAACACAACACCCTAAAAAGTATTCTGTTACCAGAAAGTGTCATTGCTGAGTGACTTATTCTACTTTGGAGTATTAAGAGCTGCCAGTTTCACCCTGACCGACCGCGTGGTTCCAGTGTTTGGAACGTCCTCCCGTACACCGGGTTCGATCCCTGGCCAGAGCGCATGTGGGAGGCAGCCAGTCCATGTTTCTCTCTCACACACTAGTAGATGTTTCTCACTCTCTCTCCCTCCCCCTCCTCCTCTCTCTCTCTCTAAAAATCAATAAAACACATGTCTTTGGGTGAGGATTTTTTTTTTTTAAGTAAAAAAAAAAAAGAGAGAGAGAGAGAGCTGCCAATTTCTAGGTCTTTTCTAGGAACCACTCACTGTTCTATGTGTGGGAATATTTATTTCATCTCCACGTGCTAGGAAATAAAATGCCTCTCAGAGCCTCCGCCCCCAGTCTGCAAAATAGGCATATAATCTCAGTATTTCCCGATTATATAAATGTCTAACCACTACTTTTGTACCTGAAACTAATATAAAATAATATTGAAAAAAATAAGCTTAGCATCTCCCCTCTAGGATGGCTATGAGAATTAAATCACCTGTTAGTTTATGGGTAAAATGCTTAGAACACAGCAAAGGCTGCCTAACTAGCTGTTACATTTTTAAATGAGAGCTTCTTTATTGAAAAGGGATAAAAACATGGGGCCAACCCTAGCCAGTTTGGCTCAGTGCATAGAGTGTTGGCCCGTGGACTGAAGGGCCCCAGGTTCCATTCTGGTCAAGGGCACATGCCGGGGTTGCAGGTTTGATCCCCAATAGGGGGCGTGCAAGAGGCAGCCGATCAATGATTTTCTCTCATCATTGATGTTTCTATCTTCTCCCTCTCCCTTCCACTCTGAAATCAATAAAAATATATTTTTTTAAAAAAAAACATGGAACCAAGACATAGGAAACCTGTGTTCAGCTCTGACTCTACCAACATCCAGCCATGTGGATCTTCCAAATTAGAGACCACTCTACCATCTGAACCAGGCCTTATGTTTTAATTGCTCATTTTAATGTGGATATGATGGGAATTTTAAGACATCAAGTGTTGGCAGCCAGATCAAAACACATTCCTGATTTTGGACCCTGCATCAAAGACAGCTGGATAATGCTGCAATATTACTAATTGTATAGCCAACAGTTCGCCTAATTTCCAGGCACATGGAAGGACAGCGCTTCTAGGCCCCTTTGGGATTGGGGGGCGGGGGGAAGTGACCTGTTCTGACCAATCAGGTGGGAAAAGAAATATCACGTGTCCCTTCCAGGTGGAAGCATTTAAAGCCAACTTGAGGCCTCAGATACTTGTTCCTGCCATGTTTATGCTGCTTTCCAGCTACAACAGCAGAATGGAGCTGTTGCCACAGAGACCATCTGGCCTGCAAAGTCAAAAATATTTACTACCTGGCCCTTTACAAAAAGCATTTGCCAATTCCCGTTTAAACCACCAGGACCGGGGAATTGTTGCTACAGCACAATGTAGAACATTCTGATTGTTGAACTGTTCAAAGCCTGATTCTCATCCTGGGAGGTTCAGAGCACCTACGTTGCTAGTGGTGAATTAAAGAGACCACAGTTTTTTTTTTCCACTGCTCCCATCAGAGTGGCTGACACTATGTGGCAGACATGATGTCCTGGACCTTCTAGGCCTAGGTCTTAAGAGGATCCACAATTTCCATTTTCTCTCTCACAGGAAGCTCAGGCCAGACTGTTGAATGAGGAGAGGCTACTTAGAGAGAGGTGCCCTCGGGTTTTCCGGCCCTGCCCCCTGAATGCAGCCACACGAGGGACCACAGCCTACATCACGTGGAGCTGAAGAACTGCCTGGCCGAGCCCCGTCAACCACAGAATCATGAGAAATAATAAGTTACTGCTCTAAGCCACTGAGTTTGGGTGAGTATTAAACCTTTATTATTTTAAAGCCCCTAAAATTCAGCCCATCTTGACTGCCCCACCCTCGCTGTGTTCACCTCTACTCAAAGCTGAGGGTTCAAATATCTGAGCAGGACATCACCCTTGAACAAATGTGATTTAGTTGGTCATGGGGGAGGTTCAGAGTTCACCCACTATGTACCAAGAGCAGTGTCATGTCCAGATGTCCGATTTTCAAAAGGGGAAAGTGTTCAGACCCCTTTTATTACCCTGACGATCCAAACACAATTGGCAAGTCTCTTTTCTCTAATCTATACTAATAAAAGGGTAATACGCTAATTAGACCAGATAGACCAGACATCTTCTGGACGTCCTTCCAGACAAATCTGGGGGACGTGGCCGGCCTGCAGTCTGCCAGTGGCCCCTCGCCCAGGCCAGCCCCACCCCCCAGTGGGGACCCCCCACCCCAATCTGGGGCCCCCTTCAGGGCAGGCCAGCCAGCCCCCACCAGGCCTCCATCCTATATAATAAAAGGGTAATATGCAAATTGACCCTAACGGCAGAATGTCCAGAACGACTGCTAGACCAGTCACTATAAGGCACATTGACCACCTCTTGGTCCCTTCCCCCGGCTAGCAGGCTCCCACCACCTGATGGCCACCCGTGGCAGGGGCAGGGGCAGGGCCAGTGAGCAGGCGGAAACAGCCGACCTCTCAGTCCCTTCCCCCCGCTGCCGATCACCTGATGGCGAACGAGGAACTGAAGGTGGGTGGCGGTGGGGGTGGGGCCGGCTGTGGGCAGCTGGGATGATGGCCCTGATCACAGGCCAGGCCTAGGGACCATACCTGCACAGGAATTTCGTGCATCGGGCCTCTAGTAAAAAGAATAAGCAGTGCTCGGGGCTCACCCATATGTTCTCCTACATTTTCCAGACTCTCTTGCAGTTGTGACAGACCCATGTGACTACTTCTAGCCAATGGATTATCATTACTGGGCGGGGCAATTAAGAACTGGAGCGCCCCCTCTGGCCTTCTCTCCCCTCTGCAGGTGGCTTTGGAAGCCATGTGATCGATGGTGCTGGTGCTACATGGAGGAGGCTGGATCTCTGCATCACTGCTTGGAGACGAGCCCTGCTAACCAGTTTTGCAGGAACTTGTGCTGGATGAAGCCACTAAAGTTTCCAGTTTGTTTGTTATTGCTACTGAACAGAGCCTTACATTGACTATCAAGCCTAATTCCTGGACAAAGGAAGAATTCTCAGGAAAATTTTGCTGACATTCCATGTCCTTTTTTTCCAGTTAGAGTTTGCATAATTCATTTTACAAGAGGAGCTCAAAAAGACTTAGTGAGGAACTATCTAAGATCGATAGGCAGCAGTTTGCTGATCTCATTTGTTTTCATTAGAGAGGAGAAATCGTTTATTACACAGCAAATGTAAAGGGGTTTCTTCAAAGAAGATATAGGATACCAAGAGCCTCTCCTGGAGTGATGCACGTAAGTCACTTTGCCTGGGCCTCAGTTTCCCCATTTGGAAGGCTGGATGAAAAGGTCTCTATAATTCATTCTCTTGTAAAAAAAAAAAATGTATTGTGCCCAGATGGCATCAAACTATGAACCAGGAGGTCACGGTTCTATTCCCCGTCAGAGCACATGCCCGGGTTGCGGGCTCAGTCCCCAGTGTGGGGCGTGCAGGAGGCAGCCGATCAATGATTCTCTCTCCTCATTGATGTTTCTATCTCTCTCTCCCTCTCCATTCCTCTCTGAAATCAGTTTCTAAAAATGTACTTGTTTTCATTCTAGTCTATATAATTTGGGAAAGGTGAGCAGAGAGGAAATTTGGAAATAAAATTCCCCTCCACATAGCAAGCTCTGAAGATCACAAAAAGGTTATAGTGAGAATGGGAGCAAGGAATATAATACTTACCCACTCCTGGGGTACTTGCTACCCTAAATTTAAACTTGGCAACACCCTCATTTGTCTTTCTGCCAACAGACTCACTGAAACTGTGTTTGGTCTGTCCTCAGTACAGGAACGGTGCTCTGTGCACTAACTGGTTATATCCAACTTTACTTCCAGTTTTTCTTCTGCTCTCTGTGCTGTGTTGTGTCCTCGGTTTGAAAGGTCATGTTCATCAAATTAGAACATTGGAGGCTGGCAAGCAGACATTTAAGGTAAATGCCTGCGGCAGGATAAGGGGGAAAACTTTCGCAAGAGAAAAATAATTATAACAGCAGCTTAGGCACAATCCTAGAGTTGGACATATATTAAATTCAGCAGCATTAGCCCTGGCCGGTTATTCAGTAGTTAGAGCGCCGGCCATCACACTGAAGGGGTCGCAGGTTTAATTCCCTGATTCCTGGTCAAGGGCATGTACCTGGGTTTTGGGTCCCCTCCCTACCTCCAGTTGGGGCACATGTGGGAGGCAACCAATTGATGTATCTCTCACATTGATGTTTCTCTCTCTCTCTCTCTTTCTTCTCCCCCTCCCTTCCACTCTCCCTGAAAAGCAATGGAAAAACTATCCTCATGTGAGGATTAACAACAACAAAAAATTAGCAATGTTAGACTTTATTTTAACCACCTGATTTTCTCTGCAATACATGATTTTATTTGCCCAAACAATTCCAATAAATTTGTCATGCATAAACATGCAGCTATCATCATATTAAAATGCAAATTGTGAAAAGTGGTGGTCTAAAATAACACAAATAAATTGCTAACACCCTGGTTGAAGCCTCCATCATCTCCCACCTGGACCAGTGCAGTTGATTCTGCCCAAGTCTCCTGGCCTCTGCTCTGTCTCCCCCTCAGCCCCACCCCCCAACACACACACAACAGCTGTTCCCCTACAGCAGCCAGAGGGCAACAGTGAACACTTGAGTGGGGTCACATCCCTACCCTGCTCAGAACTTTCCACAGCTCCCATGTCACTTGGAGTAAAAGCCAAAGTCCTTCCCACAGCCCACAGGCCCTGCACAATCCACCGTCCTCACCTCCCTGCCCGCACCCTGCCTCAGGGCCTTTGCACCTGCTGCTTTCGCTGCCTAGAAAGCTCTTCCTTCCACCTGCATCAAGTTAGCCCCGTTTTCACATTCTCAATGAAGCCCATCCCTGACCATGTCTTCGAAACTGCAACCCACTCCCCAGCACTTCCAATCCCCTTACCCTGTTCTACAGTCTTTTTTCCACAGCACTTACCACCTTTTAACATACTTAGATTTATGTTTTGTGTTTACTGTCCACTTCCCCTCACTCAAATTGAAACCCCATGAGGATAGCAACTTTATTATCTGCTGTAGCTCAAGCACCAGGCCCATAATAGGTAATAAAAATTAGTTAAAAAGAATGGATGAATGAGCAAATGAAGAAAAGACTTGATTTGGAAGATCCAATTTATGAAACTGTTAGAATATCTAATTTTGGAATATCTCAACATGGACTTTTTTTAATAGGTTTTTATTTCCTTCTTCCTCTTGATTGTATCCTATTTGAGTTCAAATCCCATCCCGGTTGTCTAGAATTTTCTCCATCTGCAGACCATATGGTTCCTGTGCCCCAACCTTCTGTATTTTCACTAAACCTGACTCTCATGGAATAATATTAACACCTGGGCCTTTCTGGGGCATGACAGCTCGGTAGGTATTATATCAGCAGAGACCAGGCTTTCTCAACCCCGGCACAGTTGGATCCAGATCACGCTCAGCAGCGGGGGCTGTCCTGTGCATTATGGGAAGTTTGACGTGTCCCTAGCCTCCACCCGCTGGATGGCAGTAGCACGGCCCCACCCCCATCCTACCTACTAGCAATGTCTCCAGACTGACAAATCCCCAGGGAAAAAGGCAACCCCAGGATGAAAACCACTGGGTGTAACGTTCTTCAAAGATTACCAACCCCACATCCTGGTAAACTCTCAGATAGGGCTTTTTGGGTTCATAGTTAAACTAGTACCATTTTCTTTTTTACCCATCTCCAACAGAATCCAAGTACACACTAGAGCCCAAAAAGTCCCCTAGTCATGCTCAGAGACAAGTATAGCACCACTCCCATAATATATATTCTGGCCAAAAATGCCTAAGTCAGGAGGAAACATCAGACAAACCCAAACCGAGGGACCTTCTACAAATGCCACCCCTTGCTGAGAGAGACTGAAGGCACCCAATGACGAACCGCAATGCATGACTCTGAAGTGGACTCTCTTGTCCTAAAGGACATCAGTTGGGCCGTTGGCGAAACGTCATCGGCGTTTGGGCATTAGATGGTCATGTTGGAGCAAATGTGCTCCTGGTTTTGACAGTTGTACATTGGTTCTTGGGTTCCGGAGACACACTCGGAAGTGTTAAGGGCTGATAGGCATTGCGTCTGCAGAAAACTCTCCAAACCGCTCAAGAATGTATGCCAAGGGAGTATGTGCTCTGGGTATCACTTCTGCAACCTTTATAAAAATGGGAAATGATTTGTTCAACACCTAGTCACTTGGCAGATTTCGAACATGGACTACCTATATACATAAAAAGACAGCGACCAGAACGCCGGAACAACTGGTCGCTATGACGTCCACTGCGGCCAGCAAACCGGCCCAATCAGGAGGTGGGGCCGGCTGGCCAACCTCCTGCAGCCCTTCCCCCCGGCCAGCCCCACCCCCGATGGGCCCCCACCACCCCCATTGGCCTGCAGGCCCTCCCCCCAGCTGACATCGCCCCTGATTGCCCCCCACCCCAATAGGGGGTGGGGCCAGCCAGCCAACCTCCTGCAGCCCCTCCCACTGGCCCCGCCCCGGATGGGCCCCCACTACCCCGATTGGCCCATGGCCCCTCCTCCCAGCCAGCTCCGCCCCCAATGGGCCCCCCAACTCTGATCAGGGGCAGGGCCGGCCTGCCAACCACCCATGGCCCCTCCCCCAGGTCGCTGGCCCCCGATCAGCCCTCCCCACCCCATTCGGAAACAGGGACGGCTGACCCACCACCCACAGCCCCTCACCATGGCCAGTCCCACCCCAGACCAGCCCCCACCACCCTGATCAGCCTGCGGCCCCTCCCCCCAGCCAGCTCTGCCCCCTCCCCCCCCCATGAACCCCCAACACACCAATCGGGGGTAGGGCCAGCCAGCCCTGATGGTGCTCCAATCAGGGTGAGCTGGCCAGCCAACCTCCCACCATCTCCTTCTCCCAGCAGGCCTGGCCCCGATCTGCCGATTGGGGCCGGGCCAGCCATACCAGACCCATGCACAAATTTCGTGCACCAGGCCTCTAGTATTAGATAATAGAATTAGATTCATTTTAAATGTCTTGAAGTTGATAATTAAATGTAATTATGTAAGAGATTGTCCTTGACAATGTCCCCAGAGATGCACATTAAGTCTTTGGGAGGGAAAGGTCAAGATGCCTGCAAGTACTCTTAAAAGGTTCAGGAAAAAATGATCTTACCTTATAATAGACAAATATGCAAATTGACCACACTTTCGCTACGCCCAAGCCACGCCCATCAACCAAGCCACGCCCACCAGGAAACGTTGCAGGGAAGCGCCTGCTCCGATCACAGGAGCCAGCTGAACCCGCTCCTGCGATCGGGTCGCAGGGATGCTGGGGTGCAGGTGGAGCCCAAGGCCTGGGAAGCTGCCCGGGGCTTTCCGGGCCTTGGGTGCCAGCCGGGTGCCAGCCGGGTGCGTGCTCCGATCGCAGGAGCGAGCCCACCTGGGGGGTCGGCTCGCTCCTGCGATCGGGTCACAGGGACACTAGGGTGCAGTTTTCACCTGCACCAGTTTTCTGCCGGCCCGGGGACCCTGAAAGAAGGTAGAAGGCGGTGGCCACAGCCAAGGCCTGGGTCCCCGGTGCCGGCAGAAAACTGGTGCAGGCAGCCAGGTGAATGAAGGTCTATTGCACGAATCTTCGTGCAAACGGGCTACTAGTGTAATAATAATAATAATAACAACATGTGTATACCTGTATATACATTTATAGCTATGGAGAGAGAAACAGAGTCAGAGAGACAAAAATAGAGACCGACAAAGAGAGAGAGATGAAACTAACCTGGAAAATGTTAACCAGTGGGGTGTCTGCATGGAGGGTTGATGAGTGTTCACTGGACTGTTCTTCAATGTTTCTACAGATTAGCACATTTTCAAAATTAAATGTGGGAAAAAGAAGTCACCCAATCTATGGCCCGAATTTTTATTATTTCCGTCTGGGTATCAAAACGTGTCCCTAGTTAGAGCCTGATAAAGGACGTAAAGGAAGACATTTAGAGACGCTCGGGAGTGTGTGGTGAGCCCCGCTCCACCGCTCCCATCTCCACGTGCACCCCTTCAGCCCAGGTTAGAGAGCTGTGCTCCTGCTTGGGAAAGGGGGGGCTCCTTCAGGATTCGCCTACACCCGCTTCAGGGCCAGAAAGCTTGAGCTAGACGGGAATCTCGGAGTGTGGGTTGTCAGACTATTTTGAAGCTGGTGAGAAAACAAACTGGAGTGGAACCAGGCTGTCGCTGCGGAGGTATCCGCAAGACTAACCAGGAGCCGGGTCAACACGCAGGTCAAGTGGAACCTTTTCTGCCCTTCCCGGAACGGGTTGAGTGGGTGGGGAGGCGATGCTGCCAAAATCCCAAAATAAAAAGCTGTTCCAAACGCCTTTCACCGCCTTTTCACAGCACGTCAAGCAAATGCAGACTGAAGACTACGACATCCTGGAGTGATTGAATGTCAAGCGGAGACTTCGAGAAAATAAGAGAGGAAGCACAAGCTGTGCACGAAAAACATGCCCCTTTCATCACTTTCCAAATCTGGGTCAGAATGCTCAGCTGAGCCCTAGCTGGTTTGGCTCCGTGGATAGAGCATTGGCCTGCAGACTGAAGGGTCCTGGGTTCGATTCCAGTCAAAGGCACATGCCTGGGTTTAGAGCTCGATCCCCAGTAGGGGGCATGCAGGAGGCAGCCGATCAATGATTCTCTCTCATTGATGTTTCTAACTCTCTCTCTCTCTCTCTCTCTCTCTCTCTCTCTCTTCTTTCTCTCTCTCCCCCTTCCTCTATGAAGTCAATAAAAATTTTTTTTTTAAAGAATGCTCAGCTGTGACATCAGGACATTTTCTCAGCTGTCTGGGAAGCAACACCACCTTATCCGAGTCTATCAGGGTGCCAAAATAGTTGGGCTTCTGATTGGTAATTGATTTGTTTGATGTACATTCATGGAGTGCTCATGTTCCAGGTGCTTTGGAACAAACAGTGGATTCTGTTTGTTCCTGCCCTTGGAGGCTTCTCGTCCAATGAGGGAATTATTGGTCCTACTTCATTCCTCTCCCAACCCACACCCTGAGGCATGGGACTTAGCTGTCTCTCTCACTAGAGACAGAGTTCACATCCTTCGTGTTTTCAAATAGACGTATAGTACGGCCAATAGATCATCCAGAAGATGGTTTCCACCCTGCTGGCGTGTCTCAGTGGTTGAACGTCGACCTATGAAACAGGAGGTCCAGTTCCATTCCCAGTCAGGTCACATGCCCGGGTTGCAGGCTGGATCCCCGGTGTGGGGCATGCAGGAGGCAGCCGATCAATGATTCTCTTTCATCATTGATGTTTCGATCTCTCTCTCCCTCTCCCTTCCTCTCTGAAATCAATCAAAATATATATATATATATTTTTTTTATTTTTTTTTAAAGAGATGGTTTCCATTGAAAAGATAGTTTATTACTCAAAGTTCCCTAGAGGAGGGGGCACACCCACACACAGGGACACATGGGAAAGCACCAGGCTCAGCCAGGAGGCAGAGGGAGGGGGGAGTGTGGGCAGGAGACATTATTGTGGCTTCCATGGGAAGAAACAGGCGAGTGAGGGAAAACAGGCTTGGCTTGGCCAGTTTAAATCATTTCATGGGATCTGGAATATAGAAGCTGCCCCTAGTGGTTCGATGCCTGGCCCTGGAGCAATTAGGGTCGGTGGATAATGGCCTACAGTGTGAGAGCCCAACAAAGGAGGTGGTTGGAGTGTGAGCTCTGGATGGGTTGGTTTGAATATGGAAGATGGATTCACCGGCAAGTTGTTTACTATCTCTACGAACTGGTGAACCCTGGAAGGGGCAGTCCCAAATGCCAAAAGAATACAGAAAATAAAAGACATGGTTACTACACCTTGACATTGGGCTCTCTGCCCTGTTTTGGTCAATGGAATCTGGTGGAAGAATCACTGTGCCATTTCTACGCCTAGACCTCGCGAGACCTCAGGTTTCCATTTGCCCTGTTGTCCCCACCATCACCAGGAGAGCTTCCCCCAGAACAGACTCCTGAGGCCAAGGCCCCAGAACAAACCATACAGAACAGACCTGAGCCCAATCTGCAGATATAAGGTCAAGCATGAATCAAGGCTCCATCCCCAGTAGAGGGTATGCAGGAGGCAGCCGATCAATGATTCCCTCTCATCATTGATGTTTCTATCTTTCTCTCCCTCTTCCTTCCGCTCTGAAATCAATAAAAGTCTATTTTTTAAAAGTAGCCCATATGCTGTGCTGTAAAGCAAGTCCCAGTAACTTTTTAAAGACTATAATCATACAGAGTATGATCACAATAGAATTAAATTGGAAGTCAACAACAAAACGATAACTAGAAAATTCCCAGTTGTTTGGAAATTTAGCCACATGTCTCTGAAAAATCAGTGAAAATTAGAAAACATTTTTAATTGGGTGATAATGAAAATACAACATGTAAAAAGCTGTGGGGTATAGCTAAACCAATAACTAGAGGGAAATGCATAGATGAATGCCTTATTTTTTTTAAGCATAAAATATTGTTTCAAGACACTGAGTTTAGAGGCTTTTTTCTTACACAGCAATAACTGACTGCTACAAAAAACTAATATTTACATTGTATTCATTATGTGCCATGCGCAGTTCATATATCATAGTCATTGAAACTTATAAGGATGCTAGAAGGAAGATAGATACTATCATGTCCCCCTTTTTAGATCCATATCTAAACAACCACAGAGGTTGTGTGAATAGCTAATTCAGAGCATAGCCAGAATCTGAATTCGGATGGACTGACCCCAGAGTCTCAGTTTTTAGCCACTGGGCTAGACTGCCTCTTAAAGGAGCAAGTTGACAACTGCAACATTGTGATAAGTGCTATTAATTCACAGAGGTGGTGTCACCTAACTCAGAAAATAAGAAAAAACTTCTGAAAAGAAGTGAGGCTTGAAAGAGGTTATCTAAATGGTAAACAGAAAATCAAGGCTGATGGAAAGGTTGTACAGAGGCCCGTTGGCCTGAAAAACAGCACAGAGTTCAATGTGGCTGGCCCACTCTCCATTTCCTCCTCCCCCAGCCCCCGGCAACCATGAATGTGCTTTCTGTCTCTATATATTTGCCTGTTCTGGACATTTCATATAGGTGGAATCACACACTCTATAACCTTTTGTGTCTGACTTTTCTCACTGAATGTAATATCTTTAAGGATCATCCATGTTGTAGCCTGTATTCGTACTTCATTCCTCTTTATGTTCCACTGTGTGGGTGGACCACATTTTCTTTACCTGTTCATCCATTGCTGACATTTGCCTTGTTTCCACCTTTTGACAATTGTGAATAATGCTGTAATAGTGAACCATTTGCGACAAGCTTTTGTTTCCAAAATACCTGTTCCGATTCTTTGGGGTAGGTACAAATTAAATAACCAATAGTCAGGTAGAACTTGTGACTAAGTTCCCACTCACGGAGCAAATTAGAAGGAAAAGGTAAATAAGAGAGCTCCAGGTGTGCTGGCGGGTCTCCTGTGCCCTCCTATGCGTGTCATGTGCCAGAACCAGTAGTGCAGCTCTACCTCCAACTGGCGAGAGCCTCAGCAATAGAGCCTTTCAGACACGCGCACACACACACATGTACACACACACACACACGCACACGCACACACACACGCACACATGTACACAATGGAACTCCAGGCAGCATCGAGGCTAGCACGCTGAGAGGACACAGCACAGCATGCGAGTGAAAAGCTGGAGGAAGCACACGACTTACAGCACAGTGCCATTTACTACACAAATGGTTTGCGGAGCCCCCTGAAGGCTGGAGATGTCCTATGTCTTGATCCTGATCGTGGTTACATGGTTGTACACATGTGCAAACATTCATTGAGCCAAACGCTTCAAATGGATGCACAGACGGACCCAAGTTTTAGCACCAGCAAGCCTTGCCTCGTCCTGCAACTTCCTCACCCCCAGCTGTTAACTGCCCCTCCTCCGTTTCCAGGGCTCTCTGTCCACTTTAAATATGCCATCATTGTAGGTAACAAAGATTGGCAAACCTTTTTCCTTAAAGGATCAGGTAGTAAATATGTTTAGCTTTTCAGGCCAGAGGATCTCTGCTGCAGTGACTCAACACTGTCAGCTGCAGCGTGAAATTAACGAGAGATAATACTAGGCAAATGGGCATGGCTGTGTTCCAATAAAACTTAATTTTCAAACACAGGTGGGGGGCCATAGTCTGCAGTCTCTGAAGTCTCTGATATATACCACGTTGGATTGCTTCATCTGTCTCCTCTATCAAGTGTAACTACCTTAAAGGCAAGGACAAGTTTTTCCATTCCTGTGTCTTCACCATCTGGTTCAATGCCTGACAAAATAAATGATTGTCCATGAACAAATCAATGAGTGATTTATTGCTTACTCCGCTCAAACCTAAATGAGAAGAGAGAGAAAAGCAAAGTTGAGTAATATAAGAGTGCAGCCCCACACCACCCACAAAACACCTTCCAAGCATTCCCCGTACTATGGGGTTTCCGGCTATTGCATTCCACTCACATTTACTGAGCACAGGGCTTTCTTTTGGGGTAATAAAAACATTCTGGAACTAGGTAGAAGTTATGGTTGCACAACACCGTAAATGCACTAAATGGCACTGAATTGTTCATTTTTAAATGACTAATTTTATGTTTTGTGAACTTAGCTGCAATTTTTTAAAGCAAATATGAAATAATACACACATTTGAAAACGTGCTGAAAAAGAGAAACAAAGGCTCCCTCTGGCGGCAGTGTGGAGAATAGACTTCTCTGAGGCAGGAGTAGAATCTGGTGTACTTGAGCTGCCGTCATTTTAGTTTCGTTAGTCCTATTATTTCTGAAATATGTCTTGAAGGGCACAAAATATCTGGTCTCAAAGCTACTGGGACTGGTTAGCTTCATTAGTCTTGGGAAATCCCCAGAAATAAAGGTGCTGTCACCGGGCAAGCTTGTGGAGTTCACAATCTGATCATCTCAGACCAATGCACCCTAATGTTGGGACCTTGTAGCAGTGGCTACACCCACGGAGCACTGGCTATGTACCAAGCATCTGGCTGTTCATTTGTATACTTTGTAATAAACCAGTAATAGTAACTGGTAAGCCATTTTCCCTGAGTTAAGTGAGCAATGGAGCAAATTATTGAACCTGGAGAGGGGATCATGGAGTCTGAATTGAATCATTGGACACCCAGTTGGTATCTGAAGAGTTGGAAAATTGTGTGTGTTTTTTTAATGTGAAAAAACACACACATTTGATGTCAAAAGTGTTGAGTAAAAACATTTCAGTAGTGACCTAATTTAGAAATAGGGTCTTTGTAGTAACACCAAGTTAAAATAAGTTCATGTGGGGGTAGGGGTGCTAACCCAATATGACTGGTAATCTTATAATACATTTCAGAGAGAGACAGATGTAAGGTAGCCATGTGAAGACGGAGGTAGACATTGAAATGATGCTGCCATGGCCAAAGAATGCCTCGGGCTACCAGAAGCTGGAAGAGGCAGGGAAGAATCCTCTCTTAGAGCCTTCGGAGCCCACAAACCAGGCATGTGCCCTGACAGGGAATCAAACCTTGATCTCATGATTCCTAGGTTGGGCTAGTGTTGTATCTCAATCAATGGGCTGAAACCTGATCTATCTCATCAAACTGTACACCTATGTCCTCATTTGCATAGTTACTAACCAATCAGAACTGCTCCGTAACAACCAATTAGAGTGCACTAAGCTGACTCCTCCCCCCACACACAGGAGAGTGCTCTTTGGACCAAACAGACTGCAAATTTGGATTCCTCATTAGCAGGGGTAAGGGAGGGGATTTTCTCTATAAAAAGCAGCCTCCCCTTTATCTCCAGAACACTTGGGTTTCTAGTACAGGCTGTGTTTGCCCAGTTTGCAAACTGTTTACCTTAATAAAGTTCTCCTTTTACCACACCCCAAATTGGGGACTCCTGATGGCATTAGATTTGTGGCAGTGACCATTTGTTTACAACATATATCCACTGTGTTTATTCAAAAAATTCAATGACCTAGTGACTAGTTCTTATCCTCAAGGGGCTTACAGCCTCTAACCATCTCAGAATCCACTCCCCTTATTCCTTTAGTAATACAACCCCTGAATTGTATCTGGACACATGGTCCCCCTAGCTAGAAACTACATTTCCCAGGAACCCTGGCAGCCAGATGTGATCATGTGATTGGGATTTAAGCAAACATAGGGCAATTTGGAAGTCATCTCCTTAAACACAAATCTACTTGTCCTAGCCTTCCTTCTCCCCCTTTCAGCACCACCTGAAACTTGAATATGGAGGCAACCAAGCTCCTACCTTGTATCTGAGGACAAACCATGGAAGAGCAACAGGATGGAAGGAGTCTGGGTTCCTTAATGACCTAATGCAGCAAAGAAAGAGAACTGAAATCTGATAGCTCCTCCCTTCCCCCAACTGGTGGGTGGAGTATGATGTAACCTGCACTTGTGGCCTGGACATACCTGAGTACCTAACCAGGCACCTTGTATGGACTATACACTGAACCACCAATCAGCACCTGCCAAATACCCTAAGCCCTTGTCCCTAAGTACCTGAGTGACTAACTATGTACTTTATATGGACCATACATTAAGCCACCAATCAGCACGTGCCAAGTACCCTAAGCCCCCATTCCTTCCCATTCCTCCCCTCAAAAGGCATGTTCACCTCTGCACGTGTTGCTCTTCTCCCCTTGCGAGACAGCCCGGCAGGTCCTTCTCCTCTGATAAAGCCTGTAATCCTGGTTTTCAACCTCTGTCTGATCTTTCAATATCCAACCATGACCTTCTTTATACCATGTTTAATTGTAACCAAAGACTTGGGTCCGTACAAAGTCTGTGGCATGAGTGAAATGGAATGATACGCTATAAAAGCTTGTTGCCCTGGCCGGTGTGGCTCAGTTGATTGGGTATCATACTGTGTACCAAAAAGTTACTAATTCAATTCCAGGTCAGGGCACATGCCCTGGTTGTGGCTCAATCCCCAGTAGGGGCGTGCAGGAGGCAGCTGATGGATGTTGTGCTCTCACATCAATGTTTCTCTCTTCTCCCTTGCCGGAAACGGAACATTGAGACATTGGAAGTTAAATGTGAAAAGGGAATCCGGAATGCTTTGGTCAACCTTAATCGCTCTGAATGGTCAGAGCTAGTCATTCATTGTTTAGTTGAGACATTGGTAGTTAAAGCAACTCTCACCTGTTAATCATATGTAAATTTTTGCTGATGGTCTATTATTGGAATTTCCTGCCTAAAGGATATGGGTGTATCTCAGAACCCCAATAAAAGGGATGGCAAAGGCCAGAGCAGTGAGTAGTCCTCCCACTAGAGGTGGGCTCCCGCCTGGCCCCCCATTTACCCAAATTGATTCTTTTCTAGCTTCTTTTCATTTTGATTGCGGCCTTCTCCAGAAACCGGACCTGAACGGGAACCCTGAAACACACGGGACGTGATAAGGGATCCCACACTCCCTTCCTCTCTCTAAAAATCAATAAACTATTCTCTTTTTTTAAATATATTTTATTGATTTTTTACAGAGAGGAAGAGAGAGGGATAGAGAGTTAGAAACATCAATGAGAGAGAAACATCGATCAGCTGCCTCCTGCACACCCCCCACTGGGGATGTGCCCGCAACCAAGGTACATGTCCTTGACCAGAATCGAACCCGGGACCCCCCAGTCCGCAGGCCGACGCTCTATCCACTGAGCCAAACCGGTTTCGGCTAAACTATTCTTTAAAAAAAAAAATCTTGTGAGCATTCCATAAAACCCAAAGCCAAGCAATTGGTTACTGTAAAACTATAATGCACAGGAAGGTAGCTGCACAAACAGAAACTCATGTAAATAGAAAAAGGCACCCACTCTAATATACAAGTTAGAAGGCGCCCAGTTTGCAAACTGTGGAAAACACAGCCTCGGCTGGATTTCAGCCCCGTTCGCACGCCCTTAGCCAGGAGCAACCTGCACAGTCAGTCATACCTAAAGGTGTATGTCTAAATGCAGAAACAAAAGTGGAGGGAGGAGTCGTGTATCTAATGAATTTTATATAAAGTGAATCGTTTTCAGGGCGTTGAGGAAATTTTCTATTTAAAGAAATCCTGCTGTGAACTCCTTTCTAGAGAGGAATGAGTCACCACTGAGTCATCTGTGCAAAATTCAGATTCGTAATTTGGCCTAAGATCTGAACGGAGACATCCGATAAATTACAGATACCGTTATAAATGAGAGGGGAGTCAGAGGCAAAAGGGGCAAGAAAAGCGTGACGTGCGGATGTGAACCTGATTGACAGCGGGAGACCTTTCAAGCGGTCTCACCCGCACCTGATCGCGGCCGGAATCCGCCCGCGGGTGGTGGTATAACTGCGCCCGGGGAGAGGAAATCAGCTCCGTCCAGTTGGAAAGTGAAGGAACCAAAGGGCATGAAAGAACAACTCCGAAGAAGCTACCGAAAAGTTTAAGGAAGCAAAAGGCTATTAACTAACAATTGAAGTCTACTCCACCGCGTTCTCATTCCGCCCCGCCCCGGGTGCCATGACAACCGGGTGGCGTCAGGGCGGGACCTCGCCGGGCGGCCGGCCTCCCGCGAGTCCCTGTGCGCGCGCATGCGCCTCGGGCCGGCGCCCCGGCGCGGAGGCGGGACCTGCCTTGGGTACTGGCGCCCTCTCGGCTGAGCCCAGCGGGAAAGCTGGGTCGGAGGCGCCCAGGTCGGAGAAGAAGCTCGGCGGAGCTCCCCCTTGGTGCTGCGGGGGCTTTGGAGAAGACCCCCGATTTCCAGCCCCTTCCTTCAAAGCTGTGAGACCGTGGTCCAGTTCCGCGGCATCCCATCCTCATTTCCCCCGTTTGTAGAATGGGGGTGCACAGCCCCTACCTCGGAGACAGGAAAATGTTCAGAAAACGGCCAACAGTGTGGCCTCTGTGGTGAGCGCGTGGGAGGCCTTCGAGGTGGGAGTGGTCGGACGAGAGGGTCCCCTGGACAGCGGAAGAGATGGTGATGGTTATCCTCCCTGTTTTACGGGAAAGGAAACGAAGGCCCAGAAAAATGAAGCGACCCGCCCCAGGGGCTCAGCTGGTGCCTGGCAGGACGAGAAGGGCAAGGTGCCCACCCTGGGGTCACCCACACTGGAGAATCTGGGGTGGGGTAAGCTTTTGTACCTTGTCAGGAGTGAGCCGGTTGTGTTTAAATTTGGGGAGTCGTCGGGGCGGGGAATTAAGTTGTAAATGAGGTGCCCAGACGGCGTGGCTCAGTGGTTGAGTGTCAACCTAGGAACTCGGAGATAAGGGTTTGATTCCCCGTCAGGGCATATGCCCGGGTTTTGGGGCTGGATCCTCAGGTGAGGATTTTTTTAAAATTCTTTATTGCTAAAAAATGTTAACCATCATCTGAACCTTCAGTGAGTCCATTTTGCTGGTGGAGGGTGTTTTCTCAATATTGATGGCTGACTGCTCGCAAATCAACATAATAATAATGAAAAAGTTTGAAATGAAATATTGCAAGAATTACCAAAATGTGATTAGATGAAGTGAGCAAATGCTATTGGAAATAGCACTAATAAACTTGCTTGATGCTGGTTGGCCACAAACCTTCAATTTGTAAAAAAAAAAAAAAAAAAAAAAAAAGGTAAGTATTGCCCTGGCCGGTAGCTCTGTGGTTAGAGTGTTGGCCTTCCGCCGGAAGGGTCCCTGGATCCATTCCCAGTCAAGGGCACATATGTCAGTTGCAGGTTTCCCAGCCCTGGTGGGGATGTGTGTGGGAGGCAGCCAGTCAATGAGTTTCTCTCACATGGATGTTTCTTTCTCCCCTCTCCTCTTCCCTCCCTTCCACTCTCTAGAAATCAATGGAAAAAATATCCATGGGTCATTGTTTAAAAATAAATAAATAAATAAATAAATAAATAAAACACAACTCAGTATCTGGAAAGTACAAGAAAGTGAAGGGAGATGAATGTATGCCCGTATAAATAGGATGGGAAAGATTTTGGATTTAGGAGCCCAAAGAATTTTTGAATTCTTTTTTGAAACAATTACTTTGCTGGCAAATTCTTTATCCACTTGACATTTCCCTCATTGTCAAGACTGCTCAGTAGCTTCCCATCTGAGCTCCCTTTTTGGTTTCTGTCTCTGGCACAGGGTGTCTCAATTAGGGACCAGATCATTCTTTGTGGTGTGAGCTGTCCTGTGCACTGTAAGCTGTGTATGTTTAGCAGCACTTCCAGTGCCCCCTCCACTTCACCTCCAATTGTCACCACTAAAATTGTCTCCAGACATTGCCAGATGGCCCCAGTGGAGAACCACTGACCTAGGGTCAAAAATGAAAAGATAGATAAATCTGCCCTGGCTGGTGTTGCTCAGTGGTTAGAGCATCGGCCTAGGAACCAAAGGGTTTCGGGTTCAATTCCCTGTCAAGGGCACATACCTGGTTACAGATTCAATCCCCGGCCCTGGTCGGGGTGCATGTGGGAGGCAACCAATCAATGTATCTCTCTCAAATTTATGTTTCTCGCCCTGGCTGGTTTGGCTCAGTGGATAGAGTGTCAGCCTATGGACTGAAGGGTCCCAGGTTTGATTCCGGTCAAGGGCACATGCCCGAGTTACAGGCTCGATTCCCAGTGTGAGGCATGCAGGAGGCAGCCAGTCAATGATTCTCTCCCATCATTGATGTTTCTCTCTCTCTCTCCCCCTCCCTTCCTCCCTGAAATCAATAAAAATATAGTTTCAAAAAAAATTTATGTTTCTCTCCCTCTCCCTCCCACTCTCTAAACCGAAATCAATGGAAAAAATATCCTTGGGTGAGGATTAACAACAACAAAAAAGATAAAACTGTTAGTTTTCACTAAGTAGATTTTGAATTATTGAACCATTTTCCTGCGCCAGAAAGTACATACTATATTAATTATCTTACTGTGGAGGTTCTTAAAATACGCAGATTTTCTGGAAACTGGTTGACCCAGTTGGATTATCTGAAACACAATGGATGATTATAATGGACAGTTCAACTGAGTGAAACAGGCATTGGCCAAGAACCAGGAAATCTGGGTTCTGTCCCTAGTTCTGCCATTACAACTTCTGTGGCCTGGTCACGTAAGCTCTCCAGGCTCACTTACTCCTCTGTCAAAGGAGGATATTTTTATTTCTCAGAACCTGGAAACGCTCACTTCCTGACAAGATGCCTTCAAACCTTTTCCCTCACCACCACCAAAGTTATTTAAGCTGCCCAGGCCCTTTCCCAGTTGCTTCTCCACTTCACTTCCAAATGTTTTTTGTTATATCTCTTAGCCTCCCAGCCTGTTCCCTTGAACACATATTTCAGAATCAGTTCTTCCAGGCTGTGCTTACCATTCAAACAAACTCATTATTATTCCTGATTCTAACAAGTAAATTATGATGGTGTTTAACACAGCTGTGACAAGGCCCTGTTCGTGGAAATGATGGTGTTTAAGCACCAGACACCCTGGTGTTGGCAGGAGGGAAAATAAAATAAAAATGTAAGCCAGTTGTTTTTTTTTTTTAATGCTTCATGATGTGGTGCTTACTAGTAAATTATAGGAATTAAATTATAAATTATTCTGACCCGGGTCATATTCATACAAAAAAGCCATAGACATCCCTTTAGTTAATTCTCTTTAGCACCCACCTGCCTTTTCATGTATTCTGCACTTGTCAGATTGGGGTAATGGGTCAGAAAATCCTATGTGCTATCAGGAATTTGGATGCTGCTCATAAAAAACAGGCTGCTACTCTGGCCAGGTGGCTCAGTTGGTTGGAGTGTCATTCTATACACCAAAAGGTTTTGGGATCAATTCCTAGTCAGGGGATGTATGGGAGGCTACCAATAGATGTTTCTCTCTCTTCTCTCTCTCTCAAATCAATAAAAACATATCTTTGAGTAAGGGTTAAAAAAAAAAAGGAGGCTGCCCAGGATGACCCAACCTAACCCACTATAATGTAATGTCAGAAGAGCAAAGACTGCCTGTTTTGTTTACTGCTGCATCCCTAGTGCTTGGAACAATGCTAGACACCTCATAGCACTAAACAAGAAGGTGAGGATGAATGAATGAATGAATGAATGAATGGTCCCTGGCAAATTTGGGCAAGAAATAAGATCGGTCTAAATATTTTGCTTGAGGTTTAATATTATATTTGAAAGCTCTAGAAAGTATAGGTGTATTAGACATTTTCATTTCTTTCCCCCCCTTCTCCTCATTTCGCACCCGATTCTGTCCGTTCCCTTCACCAGTTTTCTCATCTGACAAGGCATCTTCTCTTTATCTGGGTCCGCTCTGAGTGAGCAGCACTTTCCTGGAAGGGGTTCCTCATGACAATCAAAGGAATGTATTACATAGGGCCCGTGTGGGGTGGGAGTGGGACAGTTCTGGGGCCCCTAAACCTGACTCCTGTGTGTCCCATTCCCACCGTGTTGCATTGTGGTCTAATTCCAGAAGCTTGTTCCTATCCTTGTGGTTTGCTGTTTGGAAAATCACCTTAACGCAGGTGAGTCAACACAGGTGGACACAACGAAGAAGCGTCATTTGAAACTGGAACTTCACACGTGAACGTGCTGAGGCTTTCTGCAGCTGGAGGGTCCGAGTTCTGTTTCTCAGCATCTCCGTGTTTTTACTAGAATCCATTTCAGAAGCGATGAAAGAAGAGCCTTTCTCTTAAAAACTGTCAGTAGCGCCCTAACCGGTTTGGCTCAGTGGATAGAGCGTCGGCCTGCGGACTCAAGGATCCCAGGTTTGATCCCTGTCAAGGGCATGTACCTTGGTTGCGGGCACATCCCCAGTAGGGAGGTGTGCAGGAGGCAGCTGATCGATGTTTCTCATCGATATTTCTAGCTCTCTATCCCTCCCCCTTCCTCTCTGTAAAAAATCAATAAAACATATATATTTTTTAAAACTGTCAGTAGTACTCACTTATTTTGGACAACACCCTCCTTTAGGAGAAGAACCATCAGTAGTAAAAATCAGTATTTGGTCCGAGGGTGGGTGGTAAGGGTAGGGGGTTACTCTTCATTCCTTTGATAAAGGGTGTCCCAAAAAATGTGTACACACTTTGAATGATTATAAAGTCAGTGTTTATTAACATACAGTTCATTTTCAAAATTTAAAAGAACCTACAGAAATGAATAATTTTCTCATCCATGCCTGTTTTCAAACTCATGATCATTCTGGTCCAGGCACTGCTGATAACTCGAAGCAACGGAATCACAAACATCAAGAATCATTTTGTTCAGTATTTGTGCGCCCTCAATTCATCTACTGTTGCCAGTTTTGAGCCATAAACTTTATGTATCCCCATAAAAAAAAAGCCCAGTGGCACTTTAGGATTAATTTTCTGTGTTCAGAGCTTAGTCTGGCTTCAACCATCATTTCAAATCAGTTAAACCTGAAAAGGACTGAAAATTAAGTGAGTTATCAGCTATTAAAGTGTGTATACATTTTGGGGGACACCCTATATTTCAACTGTCTGTATATAACCTAACTCTGAAACATTTTTTAAAAGATTTTAATTTGTCCGAAACCGGTTTGGCTCAGTGGATAGAGCGTCGGCCTGCGGACTCAAGGGTCCCAGGTTCGATTCCGGTCAAGGGCATGTACCTTGGTTGCGGGCACATCCCCAGTAGGGGGCGTGCAAGAGGCAGCTGATCGATGTCTCTCTATCATCGATGTTTCTAGCTCTCTATCCCTCTCTCTTCCTCTCTGTAAAAAAATCAATAAAATATATATATAAAAAAAAAGATTTTAATTTGTCCAAATCATGGTCTTAAGGGTGATATTCTAGACACAATTTTTTCTTTTATATCATTTCTCATATAGACAATGTTTATTATCATGAATAGGTATAGTGACTCAACCTTCGTGTCCTAGATGCAATAGTAGACCAAAAGTTAAAAGTAGCCGAAACCGGTTTGGCTCAGTGGATAGAGCGTCGGCCTGCGGACTGAAGGGTCCCAGGTTTGATTCCGGTCAAGGGCATGTACCTTGGTTGCGGGCACATCTCTGGTGGGGGGTGTGCAGGAGGCAGCTGATCGATGTTTCTCTCTCATCGATGTTTCTAACTCTCTATCCCTCTCCCTTCCTCTCTGTAAAAAATCAATAAAATATATATTTAAAAAAAAAAGTTAAAAGTAATAATCTTGCCCAGCCTGCGTGGCTCAGTGGTTGAGCATCGACCTATGAACGGGGGTGGTGGGGGCGGGTGTCTGCAGTCTGCAGTTGGATTCCCTGTCGGGGCACATGCCCGGGTTGCAGGCTCAATCCCCAGTGTGGGGCATGAAGGAGGCAGCCAATCAATGACTCTCATCATTGATGTTTTTGTCTCTCTCTCCCTCTCCATTCCTCTCTGAAATCAATAAAAATATTATTTTTTTTAAAAAAGTACTGATCTCACCCTGGCCAGTGTAGCTCAGTTGGTTGGAGCCTCATCCTATACACTGAAAAGTTGCAGGTTTGATTCCCAGTCAGGGCACATACCCAGTAATGGATTCCATCCCCAGTCAGGACGAGTGCAGCAGGCGACTGATCAATGTTTCACTCTCACATCGATGTTTCTCTCTCTCCCTCTCCCTTCCTTCTCAAAAAAAAAAAGTACTGATTTCATTTAAGCTTTGATAAACATCATTTTATACAGTGGGAGGAAAAAAGCCTATTTGCAACGCTAAAGACTCCTGATTCAACCGTCGCCAAATTTAGACTAAATACCAGGGATGCTAAGTGCCTTCCCAGTGTCATCCCAGGAAGCCTCCTCCTGCCACTCTGAGTTTTAAGTATCATTATCTCCATCTTTGGATGATGAAACTGAGCCATACAGTAGTTAACAACTTGCCCAGGTCACAAAACTAGGAAGTGATGCCCAGATTGAAACCTCTGAATGTGAAGTTAAGAACTTTGTAACAACCACTAAGCAGATGACCAAGGTTCAAACACAGGGCCTCCCGGCACCCTATCCACATCTCCTTTGCAGCTGCTTTTATTAAGAGTCAGACTTGTAGTTTCTCTAAGAAAAAAGCTTTAATCTTTTCAATCCCTTAGACCAGGGCTCAGCAAACTGCTCAGCCCAATGCCTGGTTTTATTGGAAATACAGTTTTATTTGCACACAGCCCAATCTATTCATTTACATAATGTCTATGACTGCTTTCATTCAATGTCAGAGCTGAGGAGTTGTACGGAGCCATCTGGCCCCCAAGCATAAAATATTTACTATCTGGTCCTTTACAGAAAGCTTGCCAACCCTGCCTTAGACTATAAGGCTTCAAGCCAAGACCAAAGCATGTAGTAGCCAAACTCTGGCCTACCTGCCTGTGACACTGCACGACCCTTGCACTCACCATCCCCATGACCTTCAGATTGAGCTGGTAGAGGGACATCAGAGAGCCATGAAATAGACTCATGCGTTTTAAGCATTCAGTGGTAAATAAAGGATAATTGTAACAGAGCCACCAAGAGAACAGGAAATGCTTTTGTCATGCAATCTGTGTTGGCACTGTCTTGCATTCCTGGCCTCCTCCTTCCAACCAGAAGCAGAAATGCTTTGAGTTATACTTCAAAAGCTTTTAGAAAACCAGAAATGTTACGGGTGTCTGTATGTCTCTGGTTCCTTACCTTTTCCCCAAATTTTAAGAACAGTTGGCTCCAAGAGATCGCCAGACCCTTCCTATTGCACACCAGGTCAACAGGAAAACAAGCAGTAGAGCCAAAAATAGAAGCCAACCGTTTCCCAGAATCCAGCTTTCCTAAACCCATAAAGCCACAGTCCCCCTTTTAAAAGTCCTTTGAACTTGGTATAATAAAAGCAGTGCCTGAGTTAAGTGTATTATTATTCCTGTTGTTTAGAGGTAATATGCAGATGGCATTGAGCTCTTCAAGGTAAAGACTTGTTCTCTTCCGTGTTCTCTTCGAAGCCACAAAGCACACTGGGGCCTCATGGCTTCCAGATGCTCTTCCATGACTGGGAAGGGAGGTGCCTTTTCTCCTTTAATCCAGCCCCATCTTCTTCCTCTTTTGGAGACATAGGCCAAATAAGTAGCTCTCACTAGCCTGCATTGACTCAGAGTCCTTAGCGTCACTACCCTTCTCTTGCCACACATGAAACGCCTATTTCTAAACAGATGTTCCTTTTCAAATTTTTGTTTCCCCAAAGACTTGAGTTCAGAATAAGCCAGGTGCAGCCGCTAATGAGTGGAGGTATGGCACTGAACTTGGCTAGCTTCGCAGGCTCTCTTCCTTCTGGAATTGCAGGATCCTGGTGAAGTCACCCAGGCTCCCTAAGTGTGTCGTGTGCTCAGGGCCTGGCCACTGGAGGAGAGGCCCACGCGGGACCTGGAGAAGTGCCCTGGTGCCCTGGCCCTGTCCTTTCTGCTTTCAGGGTTGCACCATAAACAGTATTTTCTAGAATCTATTGCATATCTGAGAAACCAAGTATTGTCCTGATCACATTGCCATCTTACAGAGGCAAATATATAGAGGGTCCCCCCAAAATGTAGACACACACTTTGAATACTTATAAAGGCAGTATTTATTAAAATACATTTTATTTTTAAAACTGAGCTATCAGCTGTGTGTGTGTACATTTTTGGGGGATACCCCGTATAGGTCTGTAACTGAGTTTTCTGATTTGCTTTTGGTTGATTTGAAAACACATCAAGCAGATTGATTTCATTATATGTTGATTGATAGCTTGAGAAAGAAACTTATTGCTGCATCACAAATTATGGCAAACTTAGTGGCTTAAAACAACCTATGTTTCTCTCTCAGTTTCTGTGGGCCAGGGGTCTGGCTACAGCTTAACGAAGTCCTCTTCATGGCTGTGAACAAAGTATAGGTCAGGGCTGTGTCTCACCGGAGGCTCGACTGGGGAAGGGTCTGCTTCCAAACTCATGTGGTCATTAGCAGAATTTCCTTTCCTTGCAGGCTCTCACACCGAGGGCCTCAGTTCCTCCCTGGCTGTTGGCTGTGGGCTGCTCTCACTTCCTTTTCACAACACGGCAGCTGGCTCCAACACACCCAACAAGGAAGAGAGTCCCTAGCAAGATGAGTACTACAATCTTAGGTATTTATGTACAGGTAATCATGTATATCCCATCACCTGACTACATTTTACTAGTTAGAATAGAGTCCCTGGGCCCTCACTCACGGGAGAGGATTACACAGGGACACCAGGGGGCAGGGATCTGGGGCACCATAGAATCTGTCTACTATAGAAACCCTCTCCTCTGGCAGGAAAAAAATAAATTAGCAGTTGGATTTCTTTCCTCACATGCCACTGTCTTTGCCCTTTCTTCTCTCAAAAGGATGAAGAAAAGTTTGGGTTGCCTTGAAATGATCACCCACCTCTCTTTTCTTTGCTCCAACACAACTGTTGACTTAACCAGTTCCCATAAGCATACATAGGACCGCTTTCCTAGGTAAGGTTATTTTGGTTGCCAGAAACAGAAACTTGCCCTCGCTGGTTTGGCTCAGTGGATAGAACGTCAGCCTGCGGACTGAAGGGTCCAGGGTTCGATTCTGGTCAAGGGCACATGCCCAGGTTGTGGGTTTGATCCCATTGGGGGTGTGCAGGAGGCAGCCGATCAATGATTCTCTCTCATCATTGATGTTTCTCTCTCTCTCTCCTTTCCCTTCCTCTCCAAAATCAATACAAATATATTTTTTTAAAAAGAGAGAAACTTGTTCAAACTAGCTTAGTCAAAGGAGGAGAGTTTATTATAGGGATATCTCCAGGGACCTAAAGCCCTCCATTCTCTCTCTCTCTCTCTCTCTCTCTCTCTCTCTCTCTCTCTCTCTCTCTCTCAATGGCTACCCACTAAATCCAAAGTTCCATGTTCTCAGGTCAGGCCATAGGCAGATTCCTGTGCATGTCTGGATGCCAATTCTAACTTCCCAGGAGCAAACCCGACTGACCCAGCTTGGGTTAAATCTACACTCCTGACCCAATCAGCTGTGGCCGAGGATGGGCTGGCTGAGTACAAATGCTGTGGTGCCCTCTTGGAGATTGGATGTTCTCAAAGGAAGGGGTAGCAGCCAGAACAGTTTTGATCACAGCCACAGATCAAATATAAAATGTCTCACCTGTTGCACCTGTATTCTCAGCTCTGGATTCTCAACTCTGGAGGGTGACTGGAGAGATAACGCTGGAGTTAGGCCTAAACCAAAGGCTCTCAGAGGTAGGCAGGAGCTGAAGGGCTGGCATATAGAAGACTGATCGGCCATCTGTGGCCCTTGCAGGCAGGAATAGGATGCCACTAGCACGGAAGTGGGTTTCAGCGTCATGTAAAGAACTGCCAGATACTTAAAACCCAGCTAATCTTCTGTCATTCTCTTGTCCCTAAGAGCTGCACCATGATCCTGGAATGCCCTTCTCAGCCCACAACTTTCTTTTATTCAAAATGTTTTACAAGTACATATGTAGGCATTTATTGTATTCATTCCCATGGGCAGAGTAGAAACATCCCACTTTACAGATGAGCAAACAGAGGTGAGGTTCAGGATCCCCAGAGCTAGAATCCAAGGCCCTTCCTGCCACCTGCCCAGGCTGGCTAATTGCCCCCCCTCTCCCTAAGTCAGTTCCCTTGGCGCCACAGGAACTGCCCTGCATTTGGCATCATTATAGAACAGTCTTCATATCTCAGGCTGATATTTTGCTCAGTGGATAGAGCGTCAGCCTGCGAACCAAAGGGTCCTGGGTTCGATTCTGGTCAAGGGCAAGTACCTGGATGGCAGGCTCCTCCCCGGCCTGGGCCCTAGACAGGGCGTGTGCAGGAGGCAACCAATCGATGCATTTCTCTCACATTGATATTCTCTGTCTTTCCCTCTCTCTTCCACTCTCTCTAAATATCAAGGGGAAAATATCCTCAGGTGAGGATTAAAAAAATAATTAATTATAAAAAAAAGTGAGACTACACATCCCTGAAATCAAGGGTACTTACACCTCCCCTCCCCAAAATATCACTCACAGGTAGAATTTTGTGGCTTTTTAGTCACTGTCTGTTCGTTGAGGTGCAAGATAAGGACTCAAGCAAATTTCAGCAGTTGCAAGCAAATTACTGGGGCTGAAGGTAGTTCCATGTCGTTCCCCAGGATCTGTGAGTGTGCCTCTACCCTGAGCTCCTTTCCTCTGCCTTGCTCCTCCTCATCCAGCTCAGGGGTCACTCTTCACAGTAATCTCACTGACCCTCACTCCTGCCCACTCCCAAACACCCCACCCTTGTTAAAGATTCATCTGGGTGCCCATAGCCCTTATATTTAATGCACACAACCCTCAGAAGTTAAGGGAACAAGGTTTAGCATCATCAGATGGAAGTCAAATCCTCCACCCCTCACTAGCTGTGTGACCTTGAGCCAGTAACTTACCCTCTCTGGGCTTGTCTCATCTGTAGAACAAGAATGATAGCATATTCATCTCATAGGAGCAGTGTTCCCTGAGATAATACATGTGAGTAGTGAGCACTGATGAATGATGCGTGGTAAGCAGTGAGCACTCAGTAATTGCATGAGAACTGACTTGCAAGACCTTTAGAACAGAGCGTGGCATCAAATAATATAGTAGTAGTAGTAGTAGTAGTATTGTCATCATTTCTCATACTGCCCTTGATAAATTGCCAGTTGATATGTCTGCCTTATCAATGAGAAAAGGGTGTGTCATTTACTCTCAATCCCCATTGCTGCCATATAGCACCCACCTAATAAACAGCGGTTCGTTGCACAAACGAACAGATAGACTCTGTTATGCCCTACAGGGCATAGAAGTAAATTCAAAAGCCTGGGAAGAAGGCACACACAGCCTGGGCTGGTCTGAAGGCTCGAAGGCCCACTTCTGTAAAAGGGCCAGATAGTACATTTTTAGGCTGTCTGGGCCATACACTCTGTTGCAAACATTCAGCTCTGCCATTGTAGTGGGAAAGTGGCCATAGGCAATAGGTAAATAAATGGACTTAGCTGTATTCCAATAAAATTTTATTTATGGTTACTAAAATTTAAACTTCCTATTACTTTCACAGCACGAAATGCTATTCTTTTGATTTCTCCCTCCCCCCCCCCCGCCCCAATCACTTACAAATGGAAAAACAGTCCTTAGCTCGTTAGCCGCTCAAAACCAGGGGGCTGGTTAGGTTTCGCACGTACAGGTTAGCCTTTGCCAACGCTCGCTCTAGGGTTCAGCCGAGGAGTTTGCGCTCCTAGGAGGGCGCCGGCAGGGATGCTGGCTTCGGATTGGGCCAGGGACAGTGGGCGGGACCGAAGGTGGGCATCCTGACGTGTACGTGGTGGGGAGGGGTAGTCCCGGATTGGTCCACACCGGCGGCTGAGAGCGCGAGGCGGGTTCAGCACTCAGCCAATCAGCGCTGCGCTTCCACATCGCCCCGCCTCGCGCTAGCGTCTACGTCACGCGGGGAGTGCGCTACCTCTCTTGCGCGTCCAACACCACTTCCGGGCACAGGCGCGGCGTGACGTCAGGAGGAGGGCAGGTAAGGGCTGGTAGGCGGAGGGGCGGCCAGGCCGGTAGGGGCCCGGGTAGTGGGGTGAAGTGGAGTGAAGTGGGGGTGTCAAGCTGCTACCTCACCCAATCTCGGAGCCGTCCTACTGACACGAGCACGCCGGAGGGGCCCTACGGTTCTGGGGTCGCGGGCCCGTTGTCCGGAGCGGCCCCGGTCCCAGGCGTGACCCCGGACCCAAATCCCGGGCTACGGCCGTGACTCCAGGCCCATATTATGCCTGAAGGGCCCCTCGGTTTACTACATCTAGAAAATGGAACCAGTAAGCCCCTACCTCGCTGGGTCGTGGTGAAGATTTTGTAAAATAACTCTTGTAAAACGGTGGACATGAGAAACCATCACAACCACCAACGTGGTTAATTCGGCGTTAGGTGCTGTAGTGAGAACTTGAACTCACTGAGTCTTAACTGCAACCTTATCAGGTTGATACTTTGGTAAACCCTACTTTATAGATGAGGAAACGGAGGCCCAAAGAAAGTGAGCAGCTTGTCCAAAGTCAGGCCACTAGCAAGCAGCAGAGTCGGTATCCGAGTCCAAGTAGTATGTCCTGGGCAAATACAGGCTATGATTACTCTTGACACCAAGGATCAGAGATTCCCATCTATCCAGCCTATTATACTATTCACTAGGGTGGTAAACCATGTTAAGACTCCTGGCTCCTGTAAACGCAGTACTTTGTGCAAGCACTTCCCACGGTGTTATTTCATCCACAGCAACCCCAGAAAGTCAGTCCTGTCGCCCTCATCCGCTCTTTACAGGTGAGGAAATATAATAATTCAGGGAAGCTCGGACACTGGCCAAGGCCACCCAGTGAGTGAGGAGTAAAGCTGAGATTCAAGCCCAGGGAACTGTGACCCCAAAGCCTGGGTGGGCACTTAGCTCTTTTGTTAGTAAAAACATCCAGGGGCACTCTCTATAGATGGAGGACCCGAGATAGAGAGAGGTTCGGGACAGTGTCGGAGCTGTTTACATCCAGGGCTTTGCCCCCTGGTTCTGTCTCCCCATCAGCTTCTGACCCTGGACAAGTTGCTTAAGTCCCCAAGTCAGTTGGAAATAATAGTGACAATACAGAGTAAATGAGGCAGTGGTGTCAGGCTCAGTGCAGCGCCTGGCACACAGTAACCATTAGAGAGTGCACAACTAAAGTAGCAGCAACAATTAGACCAAGCTTCCTGACTAGCACAGGGAGCTGGCAGATGATACCCACAGGCCAAAACCAGCCTGATTTTGAACAACCTGCCAGCTAAGAGAGATACTGACTTCTTAAATGATGGGGGGAAACTCAAAAGGAGAATACTTTGTAACGAGCGACAATCATGTGAAACGCAAATTTCAGTTATATTGGAGTACAGTACACCCATTCATTTACATCTTGTTCACAGCTACTTTCTGAGAACTGGGCGATGGGCAGAATGGAGTTGTTGGGACACAGACAGTCTGGTCCGGAAAGCCAGCAGCATTTACTATATGTTCCTTAACAGAAAACTTGCCAATCCCAATTCAGGACCTAAAAGTCTCTCCTCCAAACATGCAGGGTGTAGGGGATATCTAACCCCCAGTTTTAGGAGCCCTGCATTTGATACCTGTGTCACCTGCCACTGATTCTTAACGGAAATTTCAATCAGTTACCAATGGTTCTTCTGTCAGAACTTTTTTTTTAGTGTTTTTTTTTTTTATCCTCACCCAAGGATATGTTTATTGACTTTAGAGAGAGAGAAACATCCATCAGTCGCCTTCTGTACCTACCCTGACCAGGGATCAGACCAATAGCATTTTGGTGAACCGGACTACACACCAGCTAACTGAGCCAGAGGCCAGGCCTTCTGTCAAAATTTATTAGAGGCCAGGCACTGTCCTTGGTGCTAGAGATATGGCAAGGTGAGATCTTGCAGAGGAGGCAAAACTGTAGACAAGTAAACAGACACAGGGTGATGTGACAGGAACTCCAGGGGAGAAGTGACTCCAGTGAGGCCTCTGACAAAAGTGATGTTTGAGCTGAGACCTGTGACAAAGAACAGACAGCTTTTGGAGGAGTGCTCGAGGCAGTGGGCCTGCACCTGCTTAGCCTCAAGGCAGCCAGGAAGCCAGAGTGAGCACGGGGGAGAGGGGTGAGCAGCAGGCTTGGAGAGGGAGGCAGGGGTTCCATAGCCCACAGCCGGGGGGCCGAGGAGGGTACATGATTCTCAAAGCAATGGGAGTAACTGGAGGGGTTTAAGCAAGACAGCGATATTTTAGATTTATTTTTTAAAAGATCCTCCTAGCGTCTGTGAGACGAACAGACCGTGGGAATTGAGGGCAGAGTGAGACCGGAGAGAGGTGACTACACTGGTCCAGGGGAGCGATGGCAGGGGCCATGGAGGGGTGAGAAGTGTTAGCTGTGAATATATGTTGGGTGGCGAGTGGACAGGACACTCTAAACCAACAAGCGCTGCTCTTTGGACACCTGGGGGAAGGCTCTTCGGAGTCGACACCACCTTACCCAGCCCACAGCATCTTCTCAGGGGAGCCGTGGCCCCTCTGCCCGGCTCCCCAGGAGAGTGGGACTGCGCAGATGGTCAGCACAGCACAGTCCGTGTCAGTGTCTTGTCATCTTTGCAGATTGGCCACGTTGAGGGTGAGGACCAGTAGGCAGCTCCCAAGATGGTGAGTAGACTGGCTTGTGGCTTCTTGGGGTTCTTTTCTAGTCTTCATTAGACCCCCACGGTAGCCCCTTCCTCCCCTAAAGCCCTTCCCTGTCCCTGAGCTCTAAGATGGTATTTTCAAACTCCGGATTCATGATCTTTTGGTGCAGTAGTTCTCAAACTTTGCTTCACATTAAAATCACCCCAGAAGCTTTTTTCTTTCTTTGATTTTTTTTTTAATGAGGTGAAATTCTCATAACAAAATTAACCATTTTAAAGTGTATTATCCCATGGCATTCATAATGTTGTGCAGCCACCATCTCTTAACTACTTCCAAAATGTTTCCTTCACCCAAAAGGAAACTCCTTCCCTATTAGCAGTCACTCCCCTTCCCCCCTCCTCCAGCCCCTAGCAACCACTAGTCTGCTTCATGTCTCTATGGATTTGCCTATTCAGGACATTTCATGTAAATGGGACCATATACCATTTGGCCTTTATATCTGGCCTCTTTCACTTAACGTATCGTCTTCAAGATTCACCCAGGTTGTAGCATGTATCAGACAGAGCCTCATTTCTTTTTATGGTTGAATGATATTCCAATGTGTGGATGGACTGCCTTTGGTTTATCCATTTATCCATTGATGGGCATTTGGGTTGTTTCCACTTGTTGGCTGTTGGGAACAATGCTGCTGTGAACAGGATTTGTTTAAACATGTTTTCCAGGTTGCTTTTTAAAAGCCCAGTGTTCAGGCGCTACTCTCGAGAGCAGGTCCTTTGTCAGGAGTTTTCTGGGCGTGGATCCCAGATAGCAGTATTTTAATTTTTAAAAAAATATATTTTATTGATTTTTTTACAGAGAGGAAGAGAGAGGGATAGAGAGTTAGAAACATCGATAAGAGAGAATCATCGATCAGCTACCTCTTGCACAACCCCTTCTGGGGATGTGCCCGCAACCAAAGTACATGCCCTTGACCGGAATCAAACCTGGGACCTTTCAGTCCACAGGCCGATGCTCTATCCACTGAGCCAAACCGGTTTCGGCAAGATAGCAGTGTTTTAGAAACACCTCAGGTGGTTGTAATGTGCAGCCAAGTTTGAGACCCACTGCTTTGGTCATTCAGTCATCTCAGCAAGTGGCTGCCAGCTTTTGAAAAGAGACTCCCCAGCCAGGGTAAGGGTTCTTTCATGAGACCTGTGCCTCAGCTGTATTGCGGGCATGTCTGCCCTGTTGCATTGTTAAATGTGTCTTACTGTAAGTCAGACCCCCAAAAATACAAAAGCCATTGCTCTAGGAGAGTGGAACCCTCGTGGAATTTTCCATGGCAACAACAGTGGGTTTTTCTCCCAGGTCACCAGTCCTTGATCAGACATGGAGCCCAGGGCCGTCCTCAGTCTCCCTCATCCAAGTCCCACCCCTCAAGGCTGCACCACTAGGTCTCCTGCAGGACACTCTCTGAGTCATGTCTCTCTTCTGCTTTCCAGGGTGAAAGGAAAGGTGTAAACAAGTACTACCCTCCAGATTTCAACCCTGAAAAGGTAAGAGGCAGGCTTCCTTCCCATGTCCATGATTGCAGAGACCTCACGGGGCAGGGTGAGGTCTGTCCCAGGGCATCCTCATCATCGGAGCCACAGCTGCAGAAGCATGGGCGACCCTGAGATCTCTCTGCCTTGCTCTTGTGGCACGAGTCTTGGGGTAGTCTTCATCCCCAGAGGAAAACATGGCTCTCATCAGTGACCTACTCTGTGCTCAGCTTGGCGTATTTCCAGCAGAACTCAGGATGAGTTCAGGCACTCAGGCCCTGGGTCAGATCCCAGCCCCTCTGGTCTCCTCGTACCCTCTGCTGTTCCCTCTGCTTGGAGTCTCTTCCTCCATTTGACCGCAAGGTTTCTTCCCTTCCTTTAGGTCTCTACTCACACAGGGCCTCCCTTATTTCTTATTTCATTAATTCTCTTATTTAATTCTCTTATTTCATTACCTAGTGATGTTTCTCTTCATAGCCCTATAAGGGCTCCCTGACACATTATCTATTTACTTGAGTGTTGTCCATTTCCCCTTTAGAACATTCTCTCCACTCAGGTAGAGACATTCCATCTTGTTCACGGCTGTGTCCTCATACAATAGAGGCTGAGTGAGTCAGTGCGATCTGGCGGCATGGCCCCAGGCCCTTGACTCAGCCTCTCTGCACCACAGTTTTCCCATGTCAAAAAGGAAATAAAACAACCTGTCCTCACAGAATCGCTGAGGGATTAAAATGAGGCAACGCACGTAAAGTAGTCAGTAAACGTTTGCCAGTTCTCCCCACGACACCCAGAGGTAATTACGGAACCTAGACTCCGGAAGGCAAATGGTGAGGTTACTACCCAGGGTCACACAGCTCTTTCAGCTCTAAAATGGGAGAGGAAAGATTCAAATTCATGTATTCATGAGCCCAACCTTCGCCAGAGCCTCTGTGCCTTCCATTGTGCTGTTAATACCCCTGGTAGGTCATAAGAAAGAGGCCTCTCTCAGCCTATGCCGGAGAGCATGACTTTGCCCAGCTTAGCAGTGCTAACCTGCTCCTTCCTCCTCTCTGCACAGCATGGCTCTCTCAACCGATACCACAACAGCCACCCGCTCCGGGAGCGGGCTCGGAAGCTGTCCCAGGGCATTCTCATCATCAGGTAAGGCCTGAGAACTCCTGCCCCTTGTGCCACCTGGCCTCAATCTCAAGGAGAATTCAGCACTCCAATGTGCCCAGTGCTGCAGGATCTTAATTCTGTTAAGCAGAGAGTCACTATATCAGTCAGCTGTTGCCACATAACCAAACAATAAGCACGTATTGCTCACAAGCCCAAGGCTCAGCTGAATGGCTCTGTTGGCCTGGACTGGCCTGGCTGTAGGAACATTCGTCAACCATTCTTTATCCCCTCTAAGTACGCGCCCTTTGCGGTGCGGCTGCGGCCAGAGTTGCAGGTGTGGAGTCCAAGGGAGAGCCCAGTGGACAAAAGCAAATAAGCTGTTTTCTGTTTGTGTAGATTCGAGATGCCATATAACATCTGGTGTGATGGCTGCAAGAACCACATTGGCATGGGTGAGTGTCCACCCACCCCCTGCTCCCACCCAGCCCACCCTCTTCAGTCCCACAGACATTGAAGCCCATTAACCACCAGGGTCATCTCCGTCAGGGACTCCCAATCAGGAGTCTGGGAGGAGGTGGCACCCAAGTGACTGGCGGGCTGCGGATGCCTCATTGCAGAGTGGTGAGGAGGCCGAGCTTTGTGTTCATCTCCTAGCTGAGTGACCCTGGGCCAGTGACTGAGCCTCTGTGTGCCTCAGTTTACCCATCTGTAAAGTTCAGATGGTCTGAGTGTCCACCTGTGTGGCATGTAAAGTATGTAGTGCACAGCCTGGCCTGCATGGTTCAGTGGTTGAGCATTGACCTATGAACCAAGAAGTCACGGTTTGATTCCCAGTCAGGGCACATACCTGGGTTGCGGGCCCAGTCCACAGTGGGGATGTGCAGGAGGCAGCTGATGAATGATTCTCTCTCATCATTGATGTTTATATCTCTCTCTCCCCTCTCCCTTCCTCTTTGAAATCAATAAAAATATATTTTAATAAATAAAGTATGTAGTGCACAGCACGTGGCATATGGGAGGGCTCGTAAATTCAGTCTGCTGCTATCACTGTCCTTGACTGTCACCATTAGCATTTGGGCCTCTGACTGTGCCACAGGTGCACTGATGGATAGACAGGCATGGTCCAAGGTCTTGTTCAACTCTCCTGACTTTGTTTCCTCCTCTGGGATCCTCACGGCGCCTCCCTCAGCTCCTCACATAGCACCTGGGCCAGGGGAGCAGCTCATTCTGTAAACAGGAGCTGAGGGCTCTCAGTGAGAGGATCCAGTTCTCCTGGCAAAGGCTGTGGAAGTGCAGGAAGGGGTAGGCCAAGCCAGCGACTGCTGAGGAGGACAAGTGAGTCCCTGTGGTGTCTCCCTGATCAGACCCAGCCAGGGAATCTGCCTTAAAGGCCACCAGGCACTCAGGGACAAAAAGTGGGGCTTGGCCTGACACCACCACACATGGGTCACCCTCAGGGACATGATTGGAAGCAGGACCCATGAGAGGAAAACCCAGCTAAGCCACACCACTCGCCAGCCCAAGCCCTGTTTTTCTAGTTTAAGCATTTTTCACTGATAAACAAGTTCATACAGAGTCAAGAATATATATCATCTTGCCCTAACCGGTTTGGCTCAGTGGATAGAGCGTCGGCCTGCAGACTGAAGGGTCCCAGGTTCGATTCCGGTCAAGGGCATGTACCTTGGTTGTGGGCACATCCCCAGTAGGGAGTGTGCTGGAGGCAGCTGATCAATGTTTCTAATTCTCTATCCCTCTCCCTTACTCTCTAAAATATATAAAATATATATATAAATATATATATATATTAAATATAAAAAAAAAGAATATATATCATCTAACTAGCAAAATAATAAAAAAGACCTGAAAATTCTCTAGAAAAATAATAAGTCCAGCCCTTCTCAAATGTTTGCTGAGTCAGGCCCTATTCTAAGCAATATGTGTTTTATTAGCTCCTGCAGTTTTCACAATAGCCCTGTACAGTAGGCATTATAATCATCCCTATTGCATAGATGTGGAAACAGGCCAGAGGGATGAGGTTGCTGGCCTGAGCTCACACAGCGGATAGGTGGTGGAATTGAGATTCATCCCAGACCCTCTGGCTCCTGCCTACCCTCCTCTGTGGCTTGAGCACCTGTCACACAGCCTGAGCAGAGCTCTTTGCTGCCTTGAATTTCAGTGCCCTCCTGAGGTACCTCCTCTGCAGGGGAGCAAAATACCACCCCTGCCTGCCCCCAACCCGGGTGCGTGGGCTCCAGCCCAGCCTGAGCCTCCACTCCCCTTCTCCTTCCAGGTGTTCGTTACAACGCAGAAAAGAAGAAGGTTGGCAATTACTACACGACCCCGATCTACAGGTAGAGGCAGCCTGGCAGGTGTCTCAGGGACACGTGGGTGGCCGCAGGGCGAATGGGCTGTAAATGAGTCTTAAGGGGAGGGGTGCTGGTACCCTCTTCCTGATGGCCATCACCTGTGTTCTGTCCGGAAAATCATCCTGGTGTGTGAATCAGTATGTCCCTCTGTCTAAACCCCTCCATGGCTCCCACCTTCCTCAGAGTAAAAGTCCTCCCCATGGCCCACAAGACCCCTGACACCCTGCTCTCTCCCATCCCTGCTCTCACCTCCTCCCACACTTCCCCTCGCTCACTCTGCACCAGCCACACGGGCTCCTCACTGTCCCTCTCTCTTACCCAGAGAGGCTCCACCTCTGTTCCCTCTGCCTGGAACAATCTTCCCCAGACATCTGCAAGGCTCCTTCTCTAGGGTTTCTACTCCAGCACCGCCTCTCAAAGAGGACTTTTCTAAAGTGGCGAGTACCACCCGCACTCTGGTTGCTTGTGTCTTTGTGGGCAACATGGCTGCTGCTGGAATGTTCATCCCTCCGAGTGCAGGTTGATTTGTTTCACTGCTATGTCCCTGGCAGCTGGTGCCAAGCCAGCCACAGAGCAGCCTAGCTCAGGAGTGTTTGTTGAGTAAATGAATGAGCGAACAAATGAATGAATGAATAAACTCCAGACAGAAGTTAGTTCTGGCGTAATGGGACCATGTCTGTCTCGCCATGGCTGTATCCCCAGGTATGGAACTTGGTAGGTAGTAGATGCTCAGTAAACACTTGTTGAATGATGCGCACAGGTAGAAGGAAGCAGGCAGGGGTCACATGGCAGCCTGGGGTGGCTGCAGTGTCCTGATTCCTGCCCACCTCCCAGATTCCGGATGAAATGCCACCTCTGCATCAACTACATCGAGATGCAGACAGACCCTGCCAACTGTGACTATGTGATCGTGAGTGGTGCCCAGCGCAAGGAGGAGCGCTGGGACATGGCAGACAATGAGCAGGTGCTGACGACAGGTGAGCACCTCAGGCAGCCCAAAGCCACCCCTGCCTGACCCTGACCCTGACCCTGAGCCTGAGGTGGGTCCCAGAAGGCCCAGCCACATTCCCACCCTTGCAGAGCATGAGAAAAAGCAGAAGCTGGAGACAGATGCCATGTTCCGTCTGGAGCACGGGGAGGCCGACCGAAGCACACTCAAGAAGGCCCTCCCCACCCTGAGCCACATCCAGGAGGCACAGAGCGCCTGGAAGGACGACTTCGCCCTCAACAGCATGCTGCGGAAAAGGTTCCGGGTGAGTGGCTTCCAGCCAGGATTGGAACCACAGGCAGGCGGGGGCACCTGGCATCACAAACATGGCAAGTTAAGACCCAGGTCCAGCCCTGTCCCCATCACATACTAGCTACAGGCATGTCATTTCATCCACTGAACCTATTTTTTCCACCTGCATCATGAAGACCTCACAGCGCCCATGGGAGGCACCCAGCCCAGTGGCTATTTTTAAGCTCGTAGCGCCTTCCCCTGTGGGGACTGGGCTTCGCTTTCAACAGATCTCAAAGGGTAAACGAGCCTCAGGCTGGGGCCCGGGTGAAGCCTGACCCTGCTGTGGGTATCATGGAGGCCCAGCAGGGTACTGACCAACTGGTCAACTCCTAACACACATTTCATAGGCCCACTCAGCTGTCCCAAAACAAAATCCATAGGCTGTCAACCTGCCCCAAAATAATTTCCAAAATCATCCCTGCCATGTGCTATGAGAAAAAAAGGGGAAATCATTTATAATAAAATACAAACAGTAATGCATATTTCAATTTGTGTAATGTGTGGGCAAGATATCTGCACCTGTGTGGAGAGTCACAAGGGCACAGGTACAAATGCCAAAGGACACCGGGGTATTGCCGTCAGTGACCACAGGGGCTCCTGAAGTTGTGCCAAAAATGCTTGGTGGAGCTATGAAAACTAGTGCCCTGGCTGGGTAGCTCACCCATACAAAGGGGGTTTTCACCCTTGCAGGGTCTGACAGGGCACTGTGAGAACCTTCTCCTCTCTCTCTGTGGGGGGGACTGTGCCCCAGGACACTACCAGTGGAGCCCAAGCAGGAGCGTTAGGGCTAACCCCACAGGCCACAAGTTCCCTCACTATCCTACAGCTCCCATCTCTTCCTGCTTCCTCTTCTGATCATTCTCTGGTCATCATCAGGAATGAAATTACTAGTTTTTGTCTTTTTATTTATTTGAGAGAGAGAGGAGAGAGAAGAACAATCAATTTGTTTCACTTACTTATACATTCATTGGTTGAGTCTTATATGTGCCCTAACTGGGGATTGAACCCTAAACCTTGGTGTATGGGGACTACACTAACCAACTGAGCTACCCATCCAGGGCTCTAGTTTTCTTACTAATTACTTGTTACTAGAAGTGCTTCCCTGCAGCCATGCCTGTGCCCTGAGCTGTGTGTCCCCTGCCTTCTGGGCTTCTACACGTGGTAGAAGGACCCTCAAACATAACATCCCAGTGAGCCTACCTCAGTCCCTAACCTACCCCGCCCACATCCCCTCTTCTCAATAGAGAAGTTATCTGTCCACCCTGGCTGGGTGGCCCAGTTGGTTGGAGCATCATCCCATACACCAAAAGGTTGGGGGTTCAATTCCTAGTCGGGGCACACACCTAGGTTGCGGGTTCAGTCCCCAGTTGGGATATGTATGGGAGGCAATCAATTTCTCTCTCTCCTTCTCTCTTTCTCTTCCTCTCTCTCTAAAATCAATAAAAATATATCCTCGGGAGAGGATAAAAAGAAGAAGAAGAAGGCATCTGTTCTAGGCAGAATTCCCAAAGCTTGGAGTTGGCCTTAACTCCACCTCCCCATCTCCAGTTAGCAAGTCTGTCAGCCTGTACCTTCAAATTATAACGGGTATCTGGCTACTTCCACACCCCCATCATCTCCTACCTGGACTAGCACAGTCCCTCTGCCCTGGTCTACAGGCTCTCACCCTCGTACCCCCAACATTCTGTTTCTCCCCCACCCCCACCAGGGCACGCCTATGAACACCTGAGTCAGTCACCTCCTTCCTGTGTTCAGAACCCTCCCTCCGTGGCTCCCACTTAAAGTAGAAGCCAAAGTCTTTCCCACTGGGTCTCAATGATCTGCCCCTTCCCCTCCCCACCCCCATCTCCACCTTCCCCTTGTTCACTCTGCTCCACCCAGTGGCCTCCTTACTCTCCTCAGCAGCTCCAAGCATACTTCTGTCTCAGGGCCTTTGCACAGGCTCTTCCCTCCACTTTACAACGCTCTTCCACCAGATTCCCACATGGCCCCTCACTCAGATGTCTTTTCGCGGATATGATCTTCTCCAGGAGACAGTCCCTGAGCCTCTTCTTCCTCCTGTATCACATTTAAAGTTGAATCCCCTGGCCACTCCCTACCCGTTTCCTGGCATTCTTTTTCTCCCATCACTGTTGTCTCACTCACCCACTAGAATGTCAGTTCCACAAGGGCAAGGATTTTTGTCTGCTCTCTGCTGTGTTCCCAATGTCTAGAACAGTGATGGGCAACCTTTTGAGCTTGGTGTGTCAAACTTTGCCAAAAAAACTGAGCATAACTCGGGTAGTGTGTCACTTTGAGGAAAAAACTAACTCCAAGACTCTAGTCACAAATGTTTCATCCTCAGGAGCAGCAAATGTATCATCCTCGGCATGCGGCCGCGTGTCATCAGAAATGGCTACGCGGGTCAGTACTGACACGCGTGTCATAGGTTCGCCATCACTGGTCTAGAACAAGGCCTGGGACAAGATGGGTGTTATGTAAATATTTGTGGAATGAATGAGTGAAGAACTGATGGTACACATATTAATAACAATTGTGCCTCCCATTTGTTAAGCAACTTTTGTGCCGCAGCCATAGTGTGAGGCTTTTTTCTCCCGTGAGCTTTGAGAGGAGGAAACAGACCTGGAGGTCTGGAGCAATGGTGTGCGTCAGCAGGCATGGAAGAGACACGGCTTTGATACCACCTCACTTCCCCCAACAGGAAAAGAAAAAAGCCCTGCAGGAGGAGGAGGAGAGGGACCAGGCACTGCAGGCCAAGGCGAGCCTGGCCATCCCCCTGGTGCCTGAGACAGAGGACGACCGCAGGCTGGCCGCCCTGCTCAAGTTCCATACGCTGGACTGTGCGTGGGGGCTGGAGGGCATGGGTTGGGATGGGGAGAGATGGGGGGTCCCGGCTTTGAAGGGCAGACCCGGGCAGAGGGTGGCTTTGGACCTCTTTCCCCTCCTCTCCCTCTCCCCCAGCATATGAGGACAAGCAGAAACTCAAGCGGACAGAGATCATCAGCCGCTCCTGGTTCCCCTCGACCTCGGGGCCCAGCAACTGCAGCAAAGCTGGCAGCGTCCTAAAGAAGCTGGCCCAGAACCGAAAACCTGCACCTGCCGCCTCCCCCATCACCGTCGGGGGCCTGGGTATTGTTCGAAGGCAGTCCCGGGAGACCTCAGAGAGCCCACAGCACGTTGCTGAGACCTCCAAGTCGGGGAAGCTACAGGTATCAGAGGGCACCACCCAGGACTTGCCCACATCCCCCCAAGACTGCTCTCAGGAGACAGCCAAGACCCCCAAGACAAAGGAACCTCAAGGGCAGAATGAGGGCTGTCAGGACAGGCCCCGGTCCTCATCAGGCTCCTCCCAAGAGGCAGCCGATCCCCAGGACACACCACGCCCCTGCACCCTCAACTCTTCCCTTGTGGCTGACTACTCAGACTCATCAGAGAGTGAGTGATTTCGGGGACTGGACCCCCTCTGGAGGCTGAGGCATACCCAGGAGGTCCCTCAAAGACTGCAGCCTCACTGAACCACCAGCCTCCGAGACCTCAAACATCACCCTTCCTCAGACCTCGCCTTCCCGAGGGATGGAATTATTTATTTGGTCCTGAAGAGGGGGAGAGGGTGTGTGTGCCTTGTAGGACATCCCCCCTCCCCAGACTTATTAAAGCTGTTTCTTTGCCCTTGCCTCCGGTTACTAGATGGGCCCAGGGGCTGCCCCTCTACCCCACCCCATCCAACCAAGCTGGCAGGCCTCTCATAGCAAATGGTGATGCCGGGCTACAGCTGTGACCACCGCGATGGTCCTCACCCAGGATGATGAGGGTTTCAAGGTAGTGGCTCAGGTTGGTCTGCAATCAGGGCAGACTTCCCAGAGGAAGTGACACGGGCTGAGTGGGAAGGGTGGGTAGGGGATCAGGCAGCAGGAACCACGCAGGGGGCCCAAGATTGGGGGGCACATGGGGTGCTTATGCAGGTGTGAGCTGTTCATTGTCCCCAGCCCATGGGGACACCTTACAAGGGTCACTAAAAAGGTCCCAGCGTGTTGCTGCTTTTGAATGAAACGTAAGACAGCAGAAAATAGTTCAAAACAGCCACACATACACCAGGAAATAATAGCCTGTCACCTCCCCCTAACCTTGGAAAAGGAAGATCATTTCACAGATACTGATGGAACACTGGGAGGGTGCCAGGCACTGTTCTAGCCACAGGGGAAACAGCGATGAACAAATGCAACCCTCTTGGGGCTGAGGTTCCAGCTGAATTCGTACTCAGGGCATGATGGTCGCAGTAGCTGCCCCAGCCCACCAGCCCTGCTCCCCAATGGGACAGTAAAGTCTCAGGATAGCAGTGAGAGCCCTGACATCTCCAATTAGGGCTTTTCTCTACCAGAGACAACCGGCAGCACTTGCTCTGGCCTGATGGTGCCCACCTGGGATTTGGCGGTCCTAGCATGATCAGCCAGACGCCAAACCCAAGGCCTGGCATCTAGAAGATGCCCCGTAAATGATGCCGCCTTTGTGGTTCCGAGGGGGTGGCTAACGCCGAGCTTGGCCCGGAAAAGGGGATAGGGTCGGCGGAGTACACTGTGAGTCCAGGGAATCTGCGGGATTGCGTGCGCACGCGCCTCCTTCCGGCGGAGGCCCCTCCCACACGCACGCGCGGCCCGCTGCGCCCGGGACCCTGGTGGAGCACGCTGGCTGCGCCATGCCCGCTCTGGAGGCGATCCGCTACTCGCGGGGCTCGCTGCAGATCCTCGACCAGCTGCTGCTGCCCCAGCAATGCCGCTACGAGGAGGTGGACTCGGTGCACCAGGCCTGGGAGGCGATCCGCGCCATGAAGGTGGGGTGCAGCGCCGGGGTTGTGGGTGGGGCGCGCCCTCGCCTGGCGCCCCTGACACTCCCATCCCTTTCCTCCAGGTGCGCGGCGCGCCTGCAATCGCGCTCGTGGGGTGCCTCAGCCTGGCCGTGGAGCTGCAGGCCGGAGCTGGGGGGCCGGGACTCGCCGCGCTCGTTGCCTTCGTGCGCGACTCGCTGAGCTTCCTGGTCACCGCCCGGCCCACCGCCGTCAACATGGCCCGCGCTGCCCGCGACCTGGCCGACGCCGCAGCCCAAGAGGCCGAGCGGGAGGGCGCCACGGAGGAGGCCGTCCGGGAGAGGTAGAGGGCCTTGTGCTAGGCACTGCTCTGAGCAGAGGCTCATTTTTTTTTCGCATAGCGACCCATTTTACAGATGAGAAGCAGATATGGGGTGCTTAGTCCAAGGCCACACAGGCAGGGCTGGGAGTCCGCCCCAGGCCCCAGGAACTTGGACTCAATCCCGTGACTGTGCTTCCCCTGAACATGCCCAGCCCCCGTTGCCCTTGGAGGTCCTTTTCAGTCCCACTTCCTTCTGCCGGGGGTTTTGTTTTGAGGAATTTTGGTTCTTGTCTCATCCGTTCCCTGCCCTCTTCTTTTCCCACTCTTCCTCTCGGCTCCAGCCACATGTTCTTTGACCCCACCAGGCTCGCTCCTGCCCCGGGGCCTTTGCACATGCCTTCTCTCTAGAGCAGATACCCCTCCTTCAGGTTTAAGGCTTCTGTCTTCCCCACCCCCCATATGTTACAGCTCATCCCCCACCCCCACCCCCCTGACTCTGCTGCCTTTTTCTTCACTTGATTATCTGCTCATTTTTTTGCCTCCCCAACTTGTGTCAGCTCCATAGGGGCAGAGATTTTTGTCTTGGTTACTGCTGGGCCCCCCAGCGCTTCGCACACAGGAGGTGCTCAGTTAACATGTGTTGCATGAGCGAATGGAGTGACAGGTGGCAAAAGCAGAAGGATCTAGGCCTCACAGCTGTGAGAGGCTTTCAGCAAGAGAGCTGGGCAGGAAGGAGGGGCCAGCCAGGGCCCCGAGGCTGAGAGTCCCTTGTCGGCCCCAGAGTGATCTGCTACGCTGAAGACATGTTGGAGAAAGACCTCAAGGATAATCGGAGCATTGGAGACCTGGGAGCCCACCACCTCCTGGAGCGGGCAGCCCCCAAGGGCAGCAAGGTGACCGTGCTGACCCACTGTAATACTGGTGCACTGGCCACTGCTGGCTATGGCACAGCCCTGGGTGAGTGAGTGAGTGTTCATGGGGATGGGGGAGGGCCCCTTTTGGATTCAAAAGAAAGAAACCCAAACCACTTTTCCCACCCCACCCCCAAAATGGAAATAGATTAGTTCTTGTACAGAAACAGGAAGATGCCTTCAGGTATGGCTGGATCCAGGAGTTCAAAAAATTAGCATTAGGACCCATCTATTCCTGTCCCAGTCCTGCTCCCGGTCCACGGGTCAGCAGAGGGCCTGCCAAGGTTCAGATCAGGAGGAAAGGAGCCTATGCCAACAATATGTAACTCCTTACAACTCAGGGGCTCTGATGGGGTCACCTGCCCATCCAAGAGCAACCACTTGATGGACCTGGCCTGAGTGGGCAGAATGTGGACTTCAAGAGAACTGAGGGGAAGGGAGTGGTCCCCAAGGAATGATTGGGGTAGCAGTGACCTAGAGAGGGGGAACTGGGTCCTGGGGCTCAAGGCAGCAGATTCCATTTGATCTTAAATTCCCCAGATTTCTCTACCTGCTTGGGTTCCACTTTGGGGCCTGGGGACTGAGGCCCTGATGGCAAGACATCATTCATTCGTGTGCTCAACAGATAGTGGCACCTACTCTGTGCCCTACCATTCATGCATGCACTCCTTTATTCACTCAGCATTTATTAAGCACCTACTATGTGTCCCACCATTCATGAGTGCAAGCATTCTTTCATTCACTCAACAGACATTTATTAAGCATCTACTATTTGCCAGGCATAGTTCTGGGCACTGGGGAGGCAGCAGTGAGCCATTGGGAAAGGAAAGTAGAAGGAACAGACAAAAGCAAGTCAGTAAATATATATGCTGTGTTCGGAGGTGATAAGTACTAAAGAGGAAAAGCAGGGAAAGAGGTCAGAGGTGTGGGGGTTGCTATGTGAGATGGAAGGATCAAGGAAGGACTCACCAGGTGTTCTCTAAGCACACATGCACTGGACAGAGGGACAGCGACCACAGGGCCTGGGGATGGGGAGCCTTTGGAGATCTGTGCCCCCAACTAATGGGCCACCACCCTGCCCATCTGTCCCTTTCTGTCTCATCCTGGCCTTTTGGTGAGTCGGGTCCTGCAGGTGTGATCCGCTCGCTGCACAACCTTGGTCGCCTGAAGCATGTCTTCTGCACGGAGACCCGGCCCTACAACCAGGGGGCCCGCCTGACAGCCTTCGAGCTGGTCTACGAGCAGATTCCTGCCACCCTCATCACCGACAGCATGGCAGCCGCCGCCATGGCTCACCAGGACGTGTCAGGTCAGCAGGTGGGGTGCCAGCAGGCTGGGCACCAGCACGCCGGGCTCCAGGCATCCGGGGTCAGGTGATGACCCCCGACATCTTGCTCCCCAGCTGTTGTGGTGGGAGCTGACCGTGTGGTTGCCAATGGTGACACAGCCAACAAGGTGGGCACCTACCAGCTGGCCATCGCCGCCAAGTACCATGGCATCCCCTTCTACGTAGCTGCCCCCAGCTCCTCATGTGACCTCCGTCTGGAGACGGGCCAGCAGATCGTCATTGAGGAGCGCCCAGGCCAGGAGCTGACCGATGTCAGCGGGGTCAGGATTGCAGCACCCGGTAAGCCGTCACTCAGCGGGGTACCAGAATCTGGGCACCTTCAGTTAGGTACCCATCCCCTTCACAGGAAGCAAGCGGCATTTGGGGTGTCATCAGCCTTCTAGGGCACAAGCAACTTCAAATTCAAGCCAATTTTAGAAACAGAAACATGTTGGAAGTCAATTTCTCTACCACGGTTTTCTCACCTGAAGAACAAATAAGAATCCTGTTCAGCCAAGTGCCTATGAAGAGACACAGATATTTTCCAGCTTCCCCATGCTCCCTGGCTGTGCAGCTATGAGCAGGTTGCCTAAGTTCTCTCATCCCTAAGAGCCCCTGTGCTCCTATCTATAAAAGAGCTGTGATTATGACCTACCTCATAAATCCCAGGGCCTTCAGTGAATTAACCCACATGACCTGGAGAATAGGCCCAGCCCTAGAGGGACCCTGGCCGGCGTGGCTCAGTGGTTGAGCGTCCACCTATGAACCAGGAGCCGCAGTTCAATTCTCAGACAGGGCACATGCCCGGGTTGCGGACTCGATCCCCAGTGGGGGTTGTGCAGGAGACAGCCAATCAATGATTCTCTCTCATCATTGATGTTTCTATGTCTCCCTCTCCCTTTCTCTCTGAAATCAATAAAAATATACATATTTTTTAAGTAATAGCAGTATACAGCCCAGCCGGTGTGGCTCATTGGTGGAACATCGACCCATGAGCCAGGAGGTCATGGTTTGATTCCTAATAGAGGGCATGCAGGAGGCAGCCGATTGATTCTCTCTCTCATCATTGATGTTTCCAACCTCTCCCTCTCCCTTCCTGTCTCTAAAATCAATTTAAAAAAATTTATTATTTTTTTTTTTTTTAAAGAGAGAGGGGGGTTGTAACCGGTTTGGCTTAGTGGATAGAGCGTTGGTCTGCGGACCAACGGGTCCCAGATTCAATTTCAATCAAGGGCACATAACTTGGTTGCAGGCTCCTCTCCGGCCCAGGCCCTCTCATTGGGGTCTTGTGCAGGAGGCAACCAATCAATGTGTTTCTCTCATATCAGTGTTTCTCTGTCTTTCCCTCTCTCTTCCACTCTCCCTAAAAATCAATGGAAAAATATCTTTGGGTGAGGAGTAACAAAAAAATAAATAACTTAAAAAAAAACACTTTAAAAAACAAAACTATACAGCCCTGGCCAGTGTAGCTCAGTTGGTTGGGCGTTGTCCCATGCACCAAGGGGTCACTGGTTTGATTCCTGGTCGGGGCATGTGCACAGGTTGTGGGTTCAATCCCCAGTTGGGGCCAGTGTGGGAGGCAGCTAATTGATGTTTTGCTCTCTCATTGATGTTTCTCCCTGCCTCACTCTAAAATCAATAAAAACTTTTTTTAAAAAACTATAAAACTAAGCAGAGGGAAGTCCTAATAGTCTGTTGTTTTCTGCTGCAATTCCTTACCGCTTTTTTATTTTTATTTATTAAATATATTTTATTTATTTTTTACAGAGAGGAAGAGAGATAGAGAGTTAGAAACATCGATGAAAGAGCCCTCGCCGGTTTGGCTCAGTGGATAGAGTGGTTGGCCTGTGGACCAAAGGATCCCGGGTTCGATTCCAGTCAGGGGCATGTACCTTGGTTGCAGGCTCCTCCCCGGCCCAGGCCCTGGTCTGGGCTCATGCAGGAGGCAACCAATCGATGTGTTTCTCTCACATTGATGTTTCCCTCTGTCTTTCCCTCTCTCTTCCACCCTCCCTAAAAATTAATGGAAAAATGTCCTCAGGCGAGGATTAACAAAAATAAGTAAATAAATAAGTAAAACTGCTTTATAAAAAAAAAAGAAAAAGAAACATCGATCAGCTGCCTCCTGCACACCCCCTACTGGGGATGTGCCGGCAACCAAGGTACATGCCCTTGACCGGAATCGAACCTGGGACCCTTCAGTCCCCAGGCCGATGCTCTATCCACTGAGCCAAACCGGTTAGGGCGGGCTCCTTAGCGCTTTTTTAAAAAGGATACATTGATTCTGAAAATTTTTTTCTCATTTTATTTTTTGGCATCCCTGCTTTCCTAGAGGCATAATTAGCACTGGTCATAATCCCTTCGACTGTGGAAAGCAGAGTTGACAACCCACACCCACTAAAGTAAAACTGGGACAGCAAGACATATGTCACATGGGCAAGGTGCCGTCTGTGGGCCCTGATACTCCGCTCCTGCCAGTGGTCATAGGAATGCAGACCCCAGAGAAATGGGTCTTGTGTTTTTTCCAAGAGAAGCCTTACATTTTTTAATATATGAAATCTCCCACCTTTTGAAAGGTGGCAGCTAATTCAGTGGTCTCAAAAAACTGTGAGCCTGCCCTAGCTCGTATGCTCAATGGTTAGAGCGTCAGCCCTTGGACTGAAGGGTCTCGAGTTCAATTCCGGTCAAGGGCGTGTACCTCTGTTGCAGACTTGATCCCCAGCCCTCGGTCAGTCTCTCACATCCATGTTTCTCTCTCTTTGTCTCTCCCGCTCCCTTCTAAAAATCAATGGGGGGAAAATATCCTCAGGTGAGGATTAACAAATAAAACAACTGTGAGCCAGAGAAAAAAGTTTGCAGCCTCTTGTGTAAGAAATTGTGGTCTACACTGAGTAATTCATTCAGCAAATGTTTTTGAGCCCCTGACTAATGCTAAGTGCTGGGATATAGGAGTGAAAAAAGACACAAAACTCCATGCCCTCATAGAGCTGACAATTTGGTCAGGGAGACAGACAATAAGATAAATAACACAATTATAGGAAGTAAGGGCTGAGGAGAAATAAGGCAAGGAAGTATCTGTACAGGGGGTTTAGACAAGGTGATCAGAGACCTCCTCACTGAGAAGGTGACATCTGAGCAAAGACTGAAGGAAATGAAACATTGAGTCGTGCGTATCTGAGGTAGAGCTAGGCAGAGGGCAGAGCCCATGCAAAGGCCCTGGAGTGGATTCTTGGAGGTTCTTAAAGAGATCCAGGCAAAAGTAGGGTGGATGTATATAAAACTTTGAAACCTTAATGACAATTCAGGAATGGTGTTTGGGGAGGAGTCTAAACTTGTTACTGGGTACCAAAGCCCTGTCTTCGTGCACTTTTGGGATAAGTATCCCCAGATTCTCAAGAATTCCCTAACTCCAACAACCACCATGCACGGGGGGACAGGTGACAACAACTTGAGAATTTTCACAGAAGTAAATACCTCCCTTCTTGCCTCCCTTCTCTTCCCTGTAGGAATTGGGGTTTGGAATCCTGCCTTCGATGTCACCCCCCATGACCTCATCACCGGCGGCATCATCACAGAGCTGGGTGTCTTCACCCCCAAAGAACTCCAGGCAGCCCTAAGCACCACCACCTCCTGAGGGTGGGGACGTTAGATGGACCCCAGAAGTAACCAACCCGGCTCTCCATACCCTGCCCCACCCCCCTAGGTTTTATAATAAAATGTATTGAATAGCCTGCCCGAAAGCTGACCTTCCCCCAATTACACTTCTTCGTAGAACAGGGATAGCGGACAGAGTCTTTGCATGGCTCTTAAAAGTACAGCAGCTGGAGATAGGCTGCCCAAGTTCCTATCCCAGTTCTGCCACTCTTCCTGCTGTGTGATCTTGGCCCGGTCACTTCACCTCTCCATGCTGTGGTTTCCTCATTTATAACATTGGGGACACTACATATGGCCTTAGGAGGTTGCTCTCAGGACGGGAACTAGGGTAACACCTCAGGCACAAAATGTTAAATGGGACACCAAAAAGCTCAGTAACCAAGATAAATAATACTTTCGTGCAGTATTTTTAAAAATCAAAATTAATGCAAGAAAAATACATGAACAAAATACCAAGATACTAAACAGAGAGAATGGAAGCCTACCTTTGCACACCTTAACCTTAACCTCTACCAGCCCTTGTCCCAATAAAACTTTGTTTACAACATTAGACCACCAGTCTACAAGCAGTAGTTTCACGGTGTGATTTTTTTAACTATTAAAATGTTACTTTTAAATGTTGAAAACACCATCTTGATTACAAAATTTTGGGTACCCTTAAATTTTGCATCAGTAAGTGCCTAACTCACCTCATTTTTGTTTCGGACTGAATTTTACATACAAAGAGCATAAAACTATACGTTTTACAAAACATGAGCGGCCAGTGAATATTAGCTTATCATTGTAACCTTCCCTTTAAAATTTTTGCCAAACGCTGTCCATGAAGAATCATCTTTGTCAGAACGCCAACTCTTTGCCACGTTGTTTCCCATGCGCCCTTGCGCGTCCTGGCCCCGCTGTATCCCATCGTGCCCTGCGTTTTCCGGTTACAATAATTCAGCCCCGCTTTTTCCTGCGCATGTTCTATCATGGCGCAGGGGCAGCGCAAGTTCCAGGCGCAGAAGCCAGCCAAGAGCAAGGCGGCGGCGGCGGCCTCGGAGCGCAACCGGGGCCCGAGGAAGGGAGGTGAGGAGTGGTCCGGGGGCTGGGCGAGGTGGGCCTGGGCGAGGTGGGCCTGGGGCGCCCTGACCTCACGCGAGTGTGTCTTCCCCCAGGTCGTGTTATCGCCCCCAAGAAGGCGCGCATTGTGCAACAGCGAAAGCTCAAGAAGGTGAGTGGGGGCGTGCGAGGGGCGAGGGATGGGGCTTGGAGGTCAGCGCCGTGGAACAGAAATGGCGCCAGCGGATTGAGTCTAGAAGCGGCGGAGGTTGGAGCCGGGACCGCCGGAGGGGCCGGGAATGAGCCTGGAGCCGGCCGGGGGCGAGAGAGCGAGCCTTGGAGGGCTGTGGAGGGAGGGATCCGGGGATGAAGTATGGATCCGGGGGTGGATCCTGGAGAATTCAGGACTCTGAGCCTCCCGCGTGCGGTGTGTACAGGAACGTCACCTATTTTTCAACGGGCCTCACAGCCGTCGCCAACCGGTGGTCCGTGAGGTCCGAAAGGTTGGCGACCGCTGGTTTAAGGAAACGTTTGGAGCCGCGGTCGCCAACGTAGGGCAAGGCCTGGCGCGCAGAAAGTATTCTACCCTCATTAAGCTGCTTTGGTTGTTACTGTGCTCGAATGGGACTCGGGAGGGGAGGTGGCATGGGAACGGAGTTGAAAACCCCAGCTTTGCACGAAGGCAGTGCTGGGACAAATCGCAGTTCCATGGATGAGTACAGTGGAACCTCGGTTCTCGAACTTGTTCCAGAAAGCTGTTCAAGAAGCGATTCGTTCGAAAACCGAATCGTTTTTCCCCATTAGAAGTCATGTAAATTTAATTAATCCATTCCAGACCCACAAATGATTCCCTTTTTTTAAACCTTTCTTATATATAGTACATGTCTAATGTACTGTTTAATCTATAAATAAAAACACTTCTTTCGTAAGTTTACGAGACCACCCCCTACTAACCTTAAATCACTTTAGCATTCATTCCAGGGGTGTCTTTCAGGTCAGCATTCGGCATCTGAGTTTGTTCATGTGTCACTGCCTCTGAAACGCTGTCACTGGCTAACTGCTTTTCGTGTATCCAAATCGACAGTTTTTCTACCTCAGTTGCCTGTGATCATTGCTTCTTTCACACCCTTAGCAACATTAGCACTCCTGATGATCTCTTTGTGTTTTAAATTTGTGCTAATCGTCATTTTCACCACCAACAAAAGCACTTTCTCCTTTGTTAATTGCCTGAGAGACATGCAAGAATTGTCTGATCCAAAACCGAGACATTTTTTCTGTGAACTTGGTTGAGGACCGAATTGTCCAAGATAGGAGACCTTCGAGAACCAGGGTTTGGCTGTATTTGTTCACCATGAGCCTCTCACCTGTGAAACGGAGAGTTGTAAGGGTTCAGTGCCGTAGGGCACCTGTAAAGCGCTGAGAACAGCACAGGGCACCAAGAAACATTAGCTGTGTTGGTTATTGTCATTTCTAGGGTTAAGCTTAAGAAGTTACAGAAAATTAAAACTGATTTTGGTGGAGTCAGATCCGAGTTTGAGTTGTATTCCACACTAACTAGTGTGTAACCTTCATCAAATTGTTTAGTTTCCCCAGAGCCTCGGTTTTCTCAGACCTGGGTCCCCAGCAGCCCGCTTACCTCCAGTCTTCATTTAGGAAGATTCTGTCCTACCAAATTTCAAAATATTCGGGATCATCCTGGATCTCCCCCTCACCCTCTCCTCCCTCATCTGCCCCCCTCCCCAACCCCCCATAGCAGCCAGAGGGCGCCTGTGAGCACTTAAAAGTCAGATCATGTTGCCTTCTGTACTCAGAACCCTCCTGCCTCTATCTCGCTGGGGAGGGGGGTGGGGGCGGGACACAACACGACACCAAGCCCTGTACACTATGCCCTATGCCCCTATCTCACTTCCCTGCCCTCTCCTCCCACTCTTCCCCTTGCTCCCTCCAGCCTCACTGGTCCTTTAACTGCTCCTTTGCACTGGCTGTTTCTTCTGCCCCAGTCCTCCCAAAAACCCACATGGCTCCCTTCCTCTGAGTCAAGTCTGACTGCAAGTGTTGCTTCTGAGCAGCTTGTTCCTGATGGCAGCCCCACAGCCCCACCCCACTCACTCGCCCTTTTGTTTTCTTTTCTCTAAACATCTCTTACCATTTGTCACCGTTTAACAGTTTAACGTGATGTATCATTGGCATTTATATTGTCCCCACACATGCACTGAATGTCAGCTCGCTGAAGGTCGAGGTTCTCCTGTGTCCTGTTTGCTGTTGTGCCCCCTGTGCCCTGGCATGTGGTGCTGGCTGTGGCCATCATGAGTCATTGAACTTCATACAGGCAAGGCAAGAGGATGGTTTGGGGAATATGATTAAAATACCAGTTTTGGACCCAGACACACTTGGCTTCTAATCCCTGTGCCTTCACTTGCTCACATCGCTGTCTCAGAGCCCCAGTTCACCATGTGCAAAGCGGAGGGACTGTCCACCTGGAGGCTGAGACCACAGACTCGAGGCATGCCAGGGTCCAGTCTCCCCTCATGTGGTTTGCAAACCCTAGGCAACTGCCTCCTCACTGCAGGAGCCTCAATTTCCCCTTCAGTGAAATGGGAGTGAGCAGAAGTTTGGACGCTGAGGTCCAGAGATGAGAAAGGGTTTTGTGTGTCTGTATAACACCACAAAGAGTGTGGGGCAAAAGCAGGACTTAAACCACAGCCTGCAGACTCTCAGGTGCTGTTTCCGGGGGTGTCACTGATCCAGCCCCAGGTCAGGCCCTCCCTCACTCCCTCAGCCTCAGATCCCAGTCTGATTGGCCCTCGGTTGCCCCTTCAGGACCTGGAGGTCGGGATCCGGAAGAAGATTGAACATGATGTGGTGATGAAAGCCAGCACCAGCCTGCCCAAGAAGCTGGCGCTGCTGAAAGCCCCCGCCAAGAAGAAGTAGGCAGCCTCTTCCTCCACCAAGACACGTTCCCACGGACGCAGCCCCTGCCTCCATGCTCAGACCTCTGCAGGGGACTCCACAGGCAGCACCGCGGGCAGAAGGAGCCCTGCTCCCCAGAGCCTTGGGTTGCAGCTCGAACTTCGGACTGGGGGGCAGGGCGGGGGGGCCTGGCCTGTGAGCAGGTGACAGCACATCTGTAGTGCATGGGTCAGTTTCCCAGGGTGCCAAGAATTCAGCAGTGGCCTTGAGGAAATGTTCAACATTCTGTACCGTCCCCCCTCACTTCCTTTGTCCACTGGTTTCATCAGAGCAATAAACCTGCCTTTGTCCTTCCCCTCGCAGTCACATGCTCTGTGAGCAGGCCAGGGCCAGAGGCCAGCCGCACTGACCTGGTCAGCCTCGGCAATGTCTTCAGGAGCCACCTACTCGGGGAGGGGTGATTGAGCTTCTGCACGTCCATCCTGGGAGCTTATGGAGAATCTTCCCTCCAGCCCCAGGTGACTCACCAGCCTCCTTACCTGCCTAGGTCGCCCCCTCTGCCCGGTACAAGCCAGGAGATATGGGGAGCCATTTTCCCATCTGTAGGACAGGTGTTGATTAAACCAGAATGCACTTATGAACTGCTCAAAGCCACCTCTATCTATTAAAATAAAGTCAAAATGTCGGGTATGTCTATGGCTTGTGCTTTCTGCACATCACTTCATCCCAAGTTGGGTTGGGTTAACACTCCAGAGCCAGCACTTGAACCCACCACTGGCTGAGTCCCAATATGTACTCAGCTGACCGTCCCACACCAAGATTTTCTTCAGTTTCATTCTGAGCACCCCCTTCCCCAAATCCTCACTCGAGCCTGCTAGACTGGACGATGCCTGTGGAGTCAGCCGGGAGCTCTGGCCTGGTGACCACCCTTCACTCCCTCCGTTGGGGGTGAGCGGTAGGTCTCAGCACAGTGACCAGCCTGGGCCCAAGGAAACTCCAAACTGGAAAGTCTCCTTCAATTCAGGCTCTGCTACTACAGCTCTCAATTTTTTGAGATGTAAAGTAGGGTTTTTGTGTGTGTGAAATTGCTCTCCCGGCTTCTGTGTATGTGTGTGTGGTTAAAACATAAAAGTGACATTAAAAAGTTTACAATTCAGTGGCATTTTGTGCATTCACTGTTTTTGGGACTACCCAGAACTTACCACAGAAAAGATGGCCTGTCCCCCATAGCTGTCACTGCCTGTTCCCCCTTCCCAGTCCCTGGCAGCCACGGATTTGCATTCTGTCTCTAGGTGTTGGTTAAATGAAGGAAGGAATTATTTCTGCAAAGAAAAAACTTGTTTTGGTTTTTTAATTCTCACCTGAGGATATTTTTCCACTGATTTTTAGAGAGAGTGGAGGAGGGAGAAATATCGATGTGAAAGAAGCACATCGATTGGTTGCCTCCTGCAAGCGCCCTAACCAGGGCCCAGGCCAGGAAGGAGCCTGCAACCTAGGTAGGTGCCCTTGACCGGAATCGGACCCGGGACCCTTCGGTCCGCAGGCTGACCCTCTATCCACTGAACCAAACCTGCTAGGCCTGCAAAGAAAATTGTGCAGTTTCAGTGACTCAGTTGCCATCACTCAGTGCATCATCTCTCTACAACACACCCTCCCTGGCTGTCTGATTCATAGCATTAGCATTTTCTTTGAAAGATTTTACAGCTCTAAATTGTAAGCAGCTGATAGCAATAGCAAAACACTCTTATCTGAAGACTTGCAAATGCCAGCCCTTCCAACAGAGGTTCCATTGACAATCCTCCCCGGTGGTAAAATCAGTTTGCCTCCATACGTATAACATATAACATCTGCCTGGATCCCACGTGAGTTCAATAAAAAAGTTAACATGTTCATTTTTATGTCTGAGAGTAGATTTCACCCTCCTGAAAATTAACTTTTCTCTGGAATCTCCAAAGATCAATGGCTGGGACAGGATGAGCTTTGGGCAAGGAATGTCATTCAGGTGTGACAGGTATGGGGTCTGGAATGTCAACCCACTTGTTCCCCCATTACCCCACCCCTCAGACTCCCCTAACAGGCACATTTTTCCCTGAAAGCCACTGTCCTGCCTGACTTTTCCTTCCACCCTTTTCACTGCCCCACAAACCTCCCATTAATGCTGGAGCCAAGAGCCCCAGACTTTGGAAAAATCCCACACCTTTCATTCTATGCCAATTTCTGCCACTTCCTGTCTGTGACCAAGTCCCTTCACCTCTCTGAGCCTCAGTTTCCCCATCTGTTAAATGGGATCCTGACACCCTTCCCTCAGAATGGAGAATTCAGGACCCTTAAGGCCATGGGACTTGCAGGTGTGATTATTAGCTGCCCTTGTGTCCTGCGGGGCAGAAGGGAGCCCAAGTCCCACCTCTAGGCCTGTCTGTCCCTCTGGGCCTCTCCCCAGACACAGGGCAGCCATGAAATGTGGCTTTTCAGACACAATTATTCCTCCCCAAGCCTTTTTCTCTTCCCTGCCTCCACTTTCCCCCTCTGCCTGAATGACCACTTTTCCTGGCAGGGACCTGACACTTTGCCCATGAACTGTGTTCCAAAAGGAAAGGAAAAAAATGTAAGAAGCAAATCTTGCCAGCGGGGCAGGCCAGAGGGGCTGTGGGGACCAGGAAGTGAAACTGCCCTGGCTGGTTTCCTGCCTGAGTCAACAGGGGCATGGGGGTGCATAGGGGCCTGGCAAAGAGAGCGATCCTCAGAAAATTAGGGTGGGGGTGGCCACAACTAGGGACTTTGTTCCCCCTCATCTGAGCCTCCAGGGTTGCCCCATTTCCCGTGAGTCTTGAGGACACGTGGGTTTGGGGTCAGGAGCTGTGGATGCCTAGACAGTGAGCTCACGGCCGGCTGGGGAAATAAAAGTGGCTTCTATTTCACTGAAACCCCAGCTCGCTGGCTGCACTGGGAAAGGGACCACAAGGGTAGCTGGAACCCCCTTCCCAACTTCTTTCCTAAGAGGGCAGACTTGAAATGGGCCTAGTGACTTCCTCCTGGGGGCACCCTCATCTTCCCAAGGGCCTTTCTGACCTCACACATTCTCCTAGGATCACTTGATTAATAATAACAAAGTGGCCTTGAGCAACTTTCTGACCCTCTCTGGGCCTCATTCCCCTTATCTGTAAAATCAGAATAGAATCTTGGTCTGTGCCAAACTCGGTGCATTTGATCCCAGCCAATGTGACAGGATCAGCTCACCCTCCCAGGCTTCCATCCTGGCCCTACCCTTTCTGCTGGGGACGTCGGGCAGGTTACTGATCTTCCTGTGTCTCCGTTTGGTCACCCAGAAGATGGAACGATGACAAATCCATATCTATTGTTAGAGAATAAAATAAAACATCTTTACTCTGTGATAACAGACTCTCAGTTCCTCCCAAACATCCTCTCTTCCACTGGCAGAGTGGCTTCTCTGATTCAGCATCCGGGGATGCCCAGGGAAGCATTCTCAGGGAGAGGGACCTGGGCTTACTGACGCGGTCACATGCCAGATGCTGAAGGGGGTGGCCAGGAAAAGCTGGGCCTGGGTCCTGTTTTCCACCTGAAACATGCGCTTGTGGAAGTTCGCCCTTCCTCTCTCCTACCCCAGTTACTACTTCCCCAGGGGTCTCTCTTTCAAATCCTTTGCAAGAAAATCCAGTAAGTCTAGGTTTTCCCAGTCTGGGTGAGCTCAGGCCAGGACTCCAACTCTCCAAGCCTCTGTTTCTTCGTCTGAGAAACAGAGACAACTATCCCCACTTGTAGCTCTCTTGGAAGGCTTAAATGTGGTAACACACCTGAATAGCTAGAGCAGTCAGTCAGTCCACTATTATTATTATTCAAGAAGTTTTTCTGTATTTATTCAGTCCACTATTCTTGTTTCTGTTGTCATTATGGTGGGCTGTGGTTTCTCAAGGCCACAGTTATCGAAAAGAAATTACAATGCAGGTTGCATGTGTAACTTTAAATGTCCTGATACCACCTAGAATGGAACAGAATAGCATGGGATGGGATGGGATGGGATGGGATGGGATGGGATGGGATGGGATGGGATGGGATGGGATGGGATGGGATGGAATAAAATGTAATAAAATAAAATTAGGTAGAATTAATTTTAATGTTTTTTTTTAATATATTTTTATTGATTTTAGAGGGGAAGGGAGAGGGAGAGAGAGAGACAGAAACATCAGTGATTAGAGAGAATCAACCGATTGGCCACCTCCTGCACATCCCCCACTGGGGACCAAGCCCACAACCCAGGCATGTGCCCTTGACCAGAATCTGCCGGAAACCAATCACTGTTTCACTAATAAGAGATGTGGACAGGAAGCCAGGAAGGCTGTCAACAACATTAACTGCTCTAACCACTCACCCTTTAGTTGAGGCATTGTTAGCTGAAGCAGCCTCCACCTCTGTTGATCTTGTGTATATTTCTGTTATTTCCTGCCTAAGGTGTTTTTCCCAAAGCCCCAATAAAAGGGATAGCAGGGCCAGTGCAGAGGGTAGTTCTCCCGCTAGAGTTGGACTACCGCCTGGCCCCTCATATCGCCAAATTAAATTTCTTCTAGTCTCTTTACATTTGTGTGCGGCCCTTCTCAGAACTCGAACCCTGAACCGGAACCCTGGACCACGCAGGACATGGAAAGAGATTCCCACAAGAATCGAACCTGGGACCTCTTAGTCTGCAGGCCAATTCTTCATCCACTGAACCAAACAGGCTAGGGCTTAATAATGTATTTATTTAACCCATATTTATCTAAAATATCATTTTTAAAAATATATTTTTTATTGATTTCAGAGAGAGAGATAGAAACATCAATGATGAAAGAGAACATTGATCGGCTGCCTCCTGCACATGCCTGTAACCCGAGCATGTGCCCTGATTGGGAATCAAACTATGACCTCCTGCTCTATAGGTCGACACTCAACCACTGAGCCACACCAGCTGGGCTAAAGTATTATCATTTTAACATCTAATCAATATAAAAAGTTCTTAATGAGAAACTTTACCCTTTTCCCCCCGTCAGTCTTCAAAACATACTCTGTGTTTTACAGCACAGCCCGATTCACGCCAGCCCCATTGCAATGACTCAAAGGCCACTTGTAGCCAGTGGTGACCATATGCAACAGTGCAGGTGAGAGGGAGTTTACTGGGTTGGGAACTGGCCAGAAAGTGCTGCGGTGAAACTGGAAATTCCTGGAAGGTAAAAGCCAGTGTTTCCATATGAGGAGGGGCAGCAATGAGGCCACTTAGGGGCCAGCTTGGGTTTTTCCTGTTCTGTAGATCATTTCAACAGAACGGGAGCAAAGCATGAGTGGTTCAGGGTTCACTAGAGGAGTTACAGATTTAGTGACTGCTGTATGCCTGGTGCTGTTCAGGTCCTGGTTGTAAAGCAGTGCACCAATTAGCTTCTTGGGGCTCCTAGTAGAGAGGCAGAAACCGAAATTAAACAACTGCTGAACTAAAGAAATGTACTGATCATGGAGAGAGGTGTGGCAAAGGGAAAATGCGGGATTCTCTAAGGACAAGGGGTCGGAGGTGAATAAAGAACAAAGATGTGGCCTGGAAAATCTGGGTCAGAAAAAATAAAAATAGGTGGTCGTATTACGTCGAACCTTACGAAATTGCCATTTTCATAGGTCATAAATGGTGGAACATCAACAATTTCATGACTCAATGACATATTTAGGGCATAAAATGGATTGGGTCCTAGCTTAGGGCTCAAGGATGGGCTTGAATTGGGATGTATTTATAGAGAGGAGGTCCGCAGCCCCCAAGAGCACTACTAAGCGGCCAGTTATCTCTCCTCCCGCCCCCCAGCCCCCCAGCCCCCCAAGCTATCAAAACGGCCCGGCGCCCAGGGTCTGAGAGAGTTCCTCGCGTCACAGACCAGAGGAAAAGGGGGCTGAGCTGCTGCGCGGGGATCCCGCCGCTCTGTCTCGCTCCCCGGCCGAGCCGTGTTGATTGTCCCCTCGCGGCGCCCGGAAGCGACCCTCAGTAAACAAAGCCGTATGTGGGCGCAGCTCCAGCTGCCCGGGGCGCGCTGTCCAGCCCGAGGGGGGCGGGGGAGGAATGTTGTGAATGAACCCAAGGCCCGCCCCGAAACTCGCATAAGGCCAGCGCCGCGGAAGTCCTCCCACTCTGATTGGCCTCCGGCGCTCCCTGATTGACAGTGCCTCTCGCTGAGCGCTCTTACTGGACCTCTCCGTAAAGATAGGCGGCGCAAATAACGAATGAACAGCGGCAACCTGGAGTTGGGTCTGGCCGGGCAGCCAATAGCAGAGGAGGGTCTCAGAGGCCGACGGGGGGGCCAATTGGGAAGGGCGGCGGGGGCGGGACGAGGCGGAGGATAAAGCGGCGGCCGAAGCTGCTTCATTGTTGTGAAGAGTCTTAAAGGGGCCGCATCACCCGGCCGGCCCGGCGCGCTGCGGGGGTGGGAGTAGCGGGGGTCCGGGTGCGGCCCTGCGTGGAGGAAGGACAGGAAGGCGGGTAGGAGTCGCGGGAGCCGGCGAAGCGGAGCGGGCATCTGACCGACCCCCCTCAACAGGCCCCGCCCCGGCCCCGGCCGATGGACCCCCCCGCGGCCAAGCGGAGTCGGAGCTGCCCCGCGGGACCGAAGGAGCGCGATGCCGGGGCCGGGGCCGTGCGCGGCCGGGGCCGGCCCGAGGCGCTGCTGGACCTCAGCGCCAAGCGAGTAGCCGAGAGCTGGGCCTTCGAGCAGGTGACCGAGAGGGGCGGGGGAGGGACGCACCCCCAGCCCCTTTTCCGGTAGTCCCCCTCCCCCTGCCCAGCTCCCAGTTTCGGTACCTGCCCTGGTCGGAGAGAAATCGAGATCCTTAACCCTGCCCCGAGGCACCCCCTTATCTTCCCATTTCACTCCTTCAAACCTCATGACCCACTCTCATCCCTTCCCCGCCAGCCCTGCCCTCCAGCCCAAAAGACCCAGGGATGCCCCCCAGTACCCCAGATCCCAACTCTTGACACTTCCTTCTCCTCCCCATGGCCCCCTCACAACCCTGGGTACCCCTTTCTTCCCATCTCATCCTCATCCCCCATTAGAGCACCCCATTCAATCCTCACTCCTCTCTAGCTCCTACAAGTTGCCCCCCTTGGGGACACCCAGAGCACAGCTCCTAGAGACCCACAATCCTCTATTCCAGATCTCTGCCCTATACCCCCACCAGAGGACTCCCATTTCTGCAGATCTCAGCTGGGACACCCCTTTATGCTCCTCCAGGTCCTGTCCCCTATTCCCACGCCCAGTTTTTCTGGGATCACTTCCCACCTGGGGCTGCCAAGTCTCTCCTGATGGGCTGCAGGGATTTCCCAAGACCCCTACCACTCACCCTTCTCTTTGCCCCCCACCTCCATCCCAGTCCTTCCGGAGGTGGGCAGCAGGGTCGGGGTCTGTGTTGTGATGGTACCTGAACAGGTGCACCTGGAACCCTGCCTCTATGGCTTCTGGGGATTCTGACAGGATGCCCAGGGCTGGAGCCCTGGATGTCCCCTTTTCCAGCCTCAGTGTGGGTGCCCCAGGAGCTGGAGCTGTGGCCCAGACCTGACCAAACCTGATGAGCTCCCACAGGTTCTGCCTGGCTTTGAGAGGCCATTCTTTGCCTCTGGCCTCTCCAGAGTTAGGAAGCCTGCTGGGACTGATGGGTCTGGGCCGAGTGTGGATGGAGCATGCTCTGATTCATGGCCTGGAAAATCCCTCCTTAGTCATCTACCAACTGTCCCTGAGGCCTGGGCCATTCACTGGCACTCCCACTTCCTCCCTGAAACCCAGATTTGGGGGCTCTGGAGGGCTCCTGCCCCTTCGTTGTGCGTGAGATGCCCAGAATAATCTTAAAACCACATCCGGTACTCCATGTACCTGCCTTGCCCCATAGAAGCTCACAGAATCTTCTGCAACCGTTGGGAGTTGTGGTTTTCCTTCCCACTCTGAGGAAACTGGGGCACAGAGAGGTTGAGAAACTTGCCCAAGGTCATCCAGCCAGTGAGTAGCAAGGCTGGATTGGAACACAGGCTCGTCCAGCTCAGTTCATTGCCCAGAGCCCATGGGGGTGGCTAGGACACCCCTCCCTTCCTGGGGGGCCCTTGAAGCTGGGAACAGAGTCTGTGTTGGGAGTTGGAGCTTGCCGGCTCTGGGACACTGAGCAAGTGAATTCACTCATGTCTGAGCCTAAGATTCCCCAGGCTGTAAATGTGATTAGTATTATTGGGATTTTGCTGTGAAAATTAAGGGGAAATTGCATACATAGAGCATTTAGCATAGCATAGGCTGAGAAAATACAGCCCTGGTCACTATTCTTATAACTTTTATCTCTCTCTCTCTCTTCTGCCCTCTCAAAGCCTAGGTCCTGTCTTACATCAGGACCCTGGGACCTGATACCCAGGAGGAAAGCCACAGAAAGTTCTAGAACACTCACTATGGGCCAGGTGTTATTATAAGCAATTTATGTAGATTAATGCATATTTGGTCCTCACGATACCCAAGAGGCCAGTGCTATGAATAGCCCCATCACACCTGAGAAACCTGCAGCTCAGAGAGGCAAAGTGACTTGCCCACCGTCATACAGCTTAGACGCGGCAAAGCCTGGGCTCACGCTGAGGTTTCTAACCCCCCGGCCCTTCCTTCAGGTCGAGGAGCGTTTCTCCCGGGTGCCGGAGCCGGTCCAAAAGCGCATTGTGTTCTGGTCATTTCCACGCAGCGAACGGGAGATATGTATGTACTCGTCGCTGGGCTACCAGCCTCCAGAGGGCGAGCACGACACCCGGGTGCCCTTCACCCGCGGGCTGCACCTGCTGCAGAGCGGGGCCGTAGACCGGGTGCTCCAAGTGGGTAAGTGCCCTCCCCGGGGGCCAGGGCCGGGGGAGCTTCCGGATCTCTGGGGAAGGTTGGACAAAATGTTGTGAATAAAGAGCAGGAATCTGCCCTACCTGGTTTGGCTCAGTGGATAGAGCGTCGGCCTTCGGACTCAAGGGTCCCAGGTTCGATTCCGGTCAAGGGCATGTACCTTGGTTGCGGGCACATCCCCAGTAGGGGGTGTGCAGGAGGCAGCTGATCGATGTTTCGCTCTCATCGATGTTTCTAACTCTCTATCCCTCTCCCTTCCTCTCTGTAAAAAATCAATAAAATATATTTAATCTGCCAAGACCTCGGGCCGCGGGCTTAGATGAAGGGTCTGGAGGAGGGATGTTGCGCCAGCTCCATCAGCTTAGTTGGAGGGTGGGAAAGAGTTGCTGAGATTGGGAGGAGGGCAGGAGAATCTAAGCTGGAAATGAGAGGAGGTTCCATACCTCAGGCAGAGCCCCAGTGATGTGAGGCCTGAGGTCTAATAGAGCCAGAGGCAAGGATGATACCAGGCCTCAGGCAGAGAACTCAGGTGGAGGTTGGGATCAGACCTAAGGCAACAAGGCTTAGGTGGAAGTCTATGATAGAAGTTCAGGATCAGCTGTGAGGGGTAGAATTACACCTCAGGTATTGGGGTTCCATGGAGGGGAGGGAGCAGAGGTTCAAAGCCAGAGGTGAAAGATGATTCTAGACCTCAGGCAGCAGTGCTCAGAAGGGAACCAGTGAGAGCCAGAAAACAGGTGAGTCCTGGAACACCTGGGGGAGGTCACGTCTCCCAGCTGGAGGCAGGGGCTTGGCCAAGATGACCCTCCCTAAACCCTGGCCCCCTTGCCTGGACATGGCCCAGCTGGCCACAGGCTCGGCCACCTCCAGCGGTATGAGGAAGCGGCCGTTTCCCCACATGACGCAGCCAGGGCCGGCTGGGGCCTGAGCTGCCCAACCAGTCTGATGAGCCTGGCATCTGGGCTCCCCAGGGGCCAGGGAGGGGCAGGGGGTGATGGGGTGACCTGGCCTGCCACATCTGCCCCTCATCCCCAAGTGTCACAGGCCTTTGGCATCTCCCCAAGAAGTTACAGGGCATCTAGACCCCGGCCTGTATCCCTGGTAGCCCAAGGACTGAGAAAACCATCTTTGATATCATCTCTATAGTAATATGTATATGTGCGTTTGTTTAGGACTTACTGTATGCCAACAGTGTTCTTCTAAGCCCTTGCTAACTATTAACTCATTTAATTCTCATTACAACTCTATGGAGGAGGATGTTCCTGTTTATTCTCATTTGACAGATGAGGAAACTGAGGCACAGAGAGGTTAAGTGACTTGCTCTAGGTTACTGAGCTGGCATTTGCACTCAGGTCTTGCTGTGCGCCATGGATGAGCATCCCCTGCCTCTGGGGTGACACGGTGGTGATGGTTTGGTGTTTGTCTTAGGGTTCCACCTGAGCGGTAACATCCGGGAGCCCGGAGGCCCCGGAGAGCCTGAGCACCTCTACCACGTCTCCATCAGCTTCGACCGCTGTAAGATCACGTCTGTGAGCTGTGGCTGTGACAATCGTGACCTCTTCTACTGTGCCCATGTGGTGGCCCTGTCCCTGTACCGAATCCGGCACGCCCATCAGGTGGAGCTGCGGCTCCCCATCTCCGAGACTCTCTCCCAGATGAACCGGGACCAGCTGCAGAAGTTCGTGCAGTATCTCATCAGCGCCCACCACACTGAGGTGCTGCCCACTGCCCAGCGCTTGGCCGACGAGATCCTCCTCCTGGGCTCCGAGATCAACCTGGTGCATGGTAAGGGCGCCTTGGGGTCTGATCAGGACGGTGAGGCTTCAGCTCACGGCCACCTCGCTTGCCGTGTGACCCACATTTGTCACAGAATCCTCAGGTTCCCTTGATCCATGAGCAGGTGTGGAGGGAGTACCACTGCCTGAGGTCAAGGCCTCACACCTATTAGGAGGAAGATTCTGGATTTGATGTGGCCCTGGTCAGATGAATGGCTGAAATCAGCCAATTCAGAGAATGAGAGTTGAGGGAACAAATGGGAGGTTGGGCCCCAGGGTGAGGTTGTCCCAGATCACAGGCACAGGCCTGAGTGGGTGGGTGAAGGACATGAAGGGTATGTAGGTGTCGGGTGTGGGTGCTGGTGGGAGACAGACAAGGAGATGTCATGCACTCTGGGAGGGTTTGGGGCTACAAGGGACTGTGTTGTCTAACCATAATGGTGGAGAGAATGGAGCAGGATAAACGGTAGATAGATGGATAAGTAGGTGAAGACATGGATAGATACTTGAGGGTGAGGGTGGGTGGATGCAGAAGGTGGTCATGATGAGCTGATGGTGTGGAAAAGCAGGTGGAGTGGGTGAGTGGATAGGTGATTAACTAGGATGGTAGGTGAATGGGGAATTGGTGATAATTGGAGGTGGGGTGGGGTGGGGTGGGCTTTGATAGAGGGGGTTGAGGTACACTGACGGTGGTGGACAGATACGCTTGGTGGAATATTGGAAGGACCAATGGGTGCATGGATTGGGGGTGAGTTAATGGATGTATGGAAGGGATGTTCATGTGTGTGGACTGATGTGGTGGATGGATCAAGTGGGTGTAGGACAGATGGATGGACTAATGGGGTGGTGGTTGTTTGGGGAGATACATATGAATGGATGGTTTGATGGAAGAAGAATAGATAGAAGGTTGGGGTTCGTTGGATGGATGGATAGTGTGGTTGTGTGGATCAATAGATGAATTAGTCAGTGGATATTTTTGAGTGTTTGGTACAGATTAGCTGGAAAGACACATATGGGTAGGTAGCTGGATGGGTGGGCCAATGGGATGGGTATAGATAGGTGAGCAGGTGGAAGTACGGATAAGGCGGATCCTTGACTAATGGGGTGGGTAGGTATGCTAAGGGTTATGGGTATATGGATGGATTAGATGCATAGTATGACATGGGGGGTGGGGTAGACAGGTGAGTGGTTTAGATGTGGGTGGGTGGATGGTGCTTTGGGTAGCATGGATGGATGAGTAGAAGGGCAGGTGATGTTTCAGGTGGGATGGACCATCATCCCACCTGAATGGATGAATGGGTGGGTGGTGTTTTGGGTAAGATGGATGATCAGTAAATAGATGGATAAGCTAGAGATGTTTTAAGCAAGATGGATGGATGGGTGGATGGATGGATGGATAGGTAGGTAGCATTTTAGGTGAGATGGATGGATGGATGGATGGGCAGATTAGTAGGTTGTTGTTTCAGTTAAGATGGATGAATAAGTAAATGAATGAGCAAATGATGTTTGGGAGGAATGGATGGATGGATGGCACTTTAGATGGGATGATGGACAGACAGACGGATGGATGGATGGCTGCGTGGTTTTTCAGGTGGGATGGGTAGGATGGTTTGGAGGACTGAATGATGGCAGGGGCAGAGGCCCCCTCTCCCCAACCCAAACTTCAGCTTTCCTTCCCACCCCACAGGTGCCCCAGACCCCACGGCGGGTGCAAGCATTGAGGATGCCAACTGCTGGCATCTGGATGAGGAGCAAATCCAGGAGCAGGTGAAGCAGCTGCTGTCCAATGGTGGCTACTATGGCGCCAGCCAGCAGCTGCGCTCCATGTTCTGCAAGGTGCAGTGTGGGCATGGCGTGCACAGCGGGGCTGGAAGACACTGGTGCCGCACCCCACCCCTTCCTCACCAGCCTGTCCCCATGCAGATTCGAGAAATGCTGCGAATGCGGGACTCCAACGGGGCGCGCATGCTGATCCTCATGACGGAGCAGTTTCTGCAGGACCCGCGCCTGGCCCTGTGGCGGCAGCAGGGCGCCGGCATGACAGACAAGTGCCGGCAGCTGTGGGACGAGCTGGGTAAGGCCCGGCCCTGGAGCGGGGCAGGCACCAGGACTTGGGCATTAGATCTTGCCCCCCCCTGAGATTGAGGTCTGTCCCGAGTCCCTCCTCTTCCTTCGCGCCTCTGGTGTACGAGGCACTCACTGTACTGATTGCTGGAGCTGCAGCAAGAAGCAGGTTAAATACCTGCCCTCGTGAAGCTGGCACCCTGTAGGTTAGGCCAGGGTTGGCACACCTTTCCTATAAGGACCAGATAGTCAATAGTTTCAGCTTTTTGGGCCATTGGCTCTCTGTAGCGACTCCCCAGTTTTGCCTGTCGTATTTGAAAAGCAACCACAAACGTAACTGAATGGGCATGGCAGAACCCCCATAAATCTATGTACAGACACTATTTATTTGAATGTCACAAGTCACAAAATATTCTTTTGATTTCCCCCATCACCACCATTAAAAAATGTAAGAATAAGTCTTATCTCGCAGGCTGTTGAAAAACAGGCGGTGGGTTGGATTTTCTCCAGGGGCAGTAATTGGCTGACCCCTGTGATAGATGGTGATAAGCACTGGGGAGGTGGGGGACAGTGAGAGAAGTCCCGAGGCCTGGGTTTGAATCCTTCCGACTTCCTAGCTGTGTGACCTTGAGCCAGTGACTTTACCTCTCTGTGCCTCAGTTTTCTTACCTGTAAAGTGAAGAGACCATTAGTTGCAGCCTCAGAGGCCCAGGGTGAGGGTGAAGCAGAGAGTAGCGCACAGCGCACGGTAGGCAGTCCGTAAATGTTGCTGCTACTGTTGCCATGGATGTTGAACCTCCCCATTCACTGCCCTCCCTCCCCAGGGGCCCTGTGGGTGTGTGTAGTCCTGAGCCCCCACTGTAAACCAGAAGAGCGGGCGAGCTGGCTCCAGCTGCTTGGCAAGTGGGACAAGTTGGACGTGTGCCCGCTGGAAGAGGGCAACTACTCTTTCAACGGTCCCAGCCTACAACTCGCCACAGCCCTCAACCCAGGTAGGAGAAGGGTCCCTGCCATTACCCAAAACCATGACCTCTGCAGTGCCCTTCCCCCCATCATGATTGCTCTGGGGGGGCAAGAGGAGGCCCCAGCCCTTGCCTGCCCTGCCCTCCAGGAGGGAGGGGGTGCCCAGGGCAAGGCAGTGGGTAGCCCAAGGGACAGTGTGGTGAAATGCTTAAGACACCTGTAGTTCTGGCTGTTCTCCTAATTTAGCCTCCTCCTGGCAATGGAGGCGGGTGTGGGGGGAACAGAGGAAAAAGCAAATATATTAAAAAAAAACACAAAAAAGAGGCAGAAATGAAAGGAAAGAGACAGGAGGAGAGAGAGAGGAAGGGGGCATGGGGAGAGACATAAAGAGAAAGAAAGAGTAGAATGTGAGGAATAGAAAGATGGACAGCAAGACAGTTATCAACCTCAGTGTTCTACACACACACATGCACCTCTGAAAGGCTGCTGTAAGGATTTGAGGTGGCACGTGTCCACCGATGCACCCAGAGTGTAGCCCTAAGTGGCACTCGGTGTGGGGAGCTAGCCATGACCCCGCTGCTAGGCCATGTTGGACACCTCTCCACAGGCCCGGAGGAGGAGGAGGAGGTGGCTGCAGGTTCCCGCCACACCGTGTTTGGCCGAGCCCTGCAGGCTGGGTCACTGCATTGGAGTGACACCCATCTTCAGAGGATCCTGGCCAGTGACTGCTATGGCCCCAGCCTCACAGGCCATGTGGGCAGCGACAAGGCAACCTTTGACCCCCAGGGCCGCCCCCTCTGGCTGGGGGAGCCATTCCCCACTGCTTGTGCCCGGGTGGACACCCTGCGTGCCCATGGATACCCCCGCCAGGCCCTGCGGCTAGCAGGAGCCATCGTCAACACACTCCGGCTACAGCGGCGGCATCAGCTTGAGAGCTACAAGCAGCAGAAAAAAGGTGGGCACCAATATTATCATGAGGTCCTGGGGCTGTAGGCACAGATGCCAACTACTGGAGGCTGTGGCAACCCAGGGGGTCTGTGGGTACCACTTAAGGTCCCACTGGGAAAACCAGACCACTATAGGTGTCTTGAGCCTACAGGAATTTAATGCAGGGGATTGAGGGCTCACAAAGCCACTGGAGGGGATGCAGAATTAAAAGTCAGGAAGCCGCTGCCTGAGTTTAAGAACTTGAACTTCAGAAGCACAGTAAGCGCAGCAGCCTGCAGCCTCCACAGGGGGCAGTTCCCAAGAGATCACCCAGAAGCTGCTGGCTGGGCTGGAGAGAGGTGGGTGGGATTAGGGGTTGAGGGGGAAGGACACCGCTTGGAAGTTTTAGAAAATGCCCAGTTCCTCCAGGTGTCCTGCCAGGCCTGGGAGTGGCTGTGGGACAGGAAGCCAGAGGGCTGTAGAGGTGACAGCTGCTGCAGAGCTCGAGGGGCAGAGAAGACAATCACTGGGTGGGCAGACAGTAGGCAGGCACTGGGAGGCTGGTTTGGGGGTTCAGAGAGAGAAAGCCCCCCAGGGGCTAAAGAAGGTGGGTGGGCATTGAGCCCCACTTCCGGCCTGCAGAGCTGCTACAGAAAGGCTCCACCTGCATCACCAACACGGAAGGATGGGTGGGTCACCCCCTGGACCCCGTCGGCTGCCTCTGCAGGGCACTCCTGGAGGCCTGTCGCCTGGAGGAAGAGACCCTTGCCCTTTACCCAGGTACCCACACTGGGGACCCCTGGAGGAGGTGGGGCAATCCCCGCCTCTCTGGTTAAACCCCCTGGCTCAGTACCCCTAGAAAATGAGGTTACACCCTTACCCTTGCTGCAACCTCCTCCCCACCCCCCTTCCTCAGTGCAAGGAGCCAATAGGCTTCGCTTCTGCAAGTGCGGCCACTGGAGGCCTATCCGCTGCTTGAAGATGGCCCCAGCCCCTGGACTCCCCTATACCACGTACCCTACCCTCAGTCTCCATGCCTGGGGTCAAGGACTATTGGGCCCCAGAAAAGGGGTCCCCCTCCAGCTTTTTTAGTGCCGGTCTCCTACAGACTCGGGCCCCGAGAAGCGGAAGGTGGCCTACCAGCACGTGCAGGTACCCGGGAGCTCTGGGGAGTCCTACTTGGCGCTGGCACTGGAGGTGGCACTGCTGGGCCTGGGACAGCAGCGGCCCCTGCCTGAGGGGCTGTACGCCCAGGACAAGGTGGTGCGCCACGAGGAGCAGCTGTTGGCGCTGCTGGAGGAGGTGGAGCTGGACGAGAGGCTGGTGCAAGTGCTGCGCAAGCAGGCGGGGCTGCTCCTGGACGGTGAGGCCCCGCCCCGAGCCCGGTCTTTGGGTCCTTGGGTCCTTTCCCTTAACATTTCCTAAAGGATGAGGTTCCCTGGCACGTTCTGGCAGCCAGGAACTGCTGCGGGTGGTGAGGTCCGGCTCCCTGCCCACCTTGGAGTCCGTGAGCCAAGTCGCTAATGCCCGGCTGGACTTCACTGGCTCTGCCCTTGGTGCTGCCTTATGAGGCCCCACCCCCCTCACCCTGCATCTGAGACCTGCCCTCCCAGGGGTGCCCAGGGTTTCCTGTTTTCGAATTTTCCAGGGCTTTTCTGTCTCAGCCCAGTGTCCCCATGCCCAGGACCTCTCCCGCCCCTCGTCCCTGCCACTCTGTCCTGGGGTCTGCCCATCCCCTACTCAGCCTGGGGTCTGGAGAGGACTGGGGAGGGGCAGAAGTTCAGAAGTGAGCCCACACCTGGGGGCTAAGCTCAGGCTGCCCCTGCAGGGGGTCCCTTCAGTGGCTTCGGAGAGGTGCTGTTCCGGGAGAGTGTGCCGATGCACACCTGTGCTCGCTACCTGTTCACCGCCCTGCTACCCCACGACCCCGACCTGGCCTACCGCCTGGCGCTTCGAGCCATGAGGTAAGGACAGGCAAATGGCTGGGGACTCTGCCCAGTGGGCCAGACAGGATTGGGGCATGGGAGACACGCTCACATCCCCATCCTCCTCCCAAGTTCACAGCCTTGATATTTCAGTCTGACCTCGCGCTGGCATTCCAGGCTTCCCTGTGCTCTTGACTATTAAACAGAATGTATAATATTGTTTTGAACTTGAGAGACATTCCCTTGGCACAAAAGTCAGAGTACTTTTCTAGGATGGTTTGTCCCAACATACCTAAGCAGTGTTCCCACTTTTTTTTTTTTTTTTTTTTTTTTTTTTCAGAGAGGAAGGGAGAGGAGAGAGATAGAAACATCAATGATGAGAGAGAATCATTGATCGGCTGCCTCCTGCATGCCCCCTACTGGGGATCGAGCCTGCAACCTGGGGATGTGCCCTTGACTGGAATCGAATTTGGGACCCTTCAGTCCGCAGGCCAATGCTCTGTCCACTGAGCAAAACCAGCCAGGGCTGTTCCCACTTTCTTATCAAGAGTTGAGATTTCGGGGGAAAAAAAAAAAGAGTTGAGATTTCGCCGAAACCGGTTTGGCTCAGTGGATAGAGCGTCGGTCTGTGGACTGAGGGGTCCTGGGTTCGATTCCGGTCAAGGGCATGTACATTGGTTGCGGGCACATCCCCAGTGGGGGGTGTGCAGGAGGCAGCTGGTCGATGTTTCTCTCTCATCGATGTTTCTAGCTCTCTATCCCTCTCCCTTCCTCTCTGTAAAAAATCAATAAAATATATATATATTAAAAAAAAAAAAAGAGTTGAGATTTCTGCAAACCTGTCATTGGAAATTGAAAGCTGGTCCTCCTTTTACACCGATGGTACGTTCTGTGCCTGTGCTTTGCAAACCCTCGTTTTCACTGCGCGTTGTATCATAAAGGCTTGGTTGTACCACATAGCACATGAACCACTGTGAGGATGGATTGTAAAAGAACCAACCTGGATAGACATTTATGCTGTTGAACAAAACAACGTTACAATGAATTATCTTGTATCATTTTACACGTGTACCAGCCGATCACAGAAGCAGAATTTTGTAAAATCCTTTCAGGAGACATAGAATCCCATCATCTCTCTATCAGCCGCATGGCCTTTTGTACATGCATAAAGCATTGTTTATTTAGTCCAACCCAGAGTGATGGACATACACAGCACTGCAGTGGAGATCGTGCACACACATCCATCTTCCTGGCTGCTCGGGGCTTTGCTGCCTCAGAGGGGAGGCTGCAGCTGAGGCAGGAGGCCTCTCTCCTAGGAAGGATGGAGACTCACGCCTTGCCTCACCATGGGCTTGCTTCTTGCTTCATCCCAGGCTGCCTGTACTGGAGACGGCACTTCCGGCTGGAGATCCTCACCCCAACCCACTGGACTCCGTCATGAGTAACCGCTTCCCCCGCTGGTTCATCCTGGGCCACCTGGAGACTCGCCAGTGCGAGCTGGCCTCCACCATGCTGACTGCTGCCAAGGGTGAGGAGGCCGCCGCCCTCGTCCCCGTGTCCTCTGCCTCTCTTTCCTCCTCTCCTTTGTTCCTTCCTTCCTCTTTCTTGTCCTTTTATCAATTTCCACTAGTTTTCCTGGAGCACTTTTTAGATGGATCAAGACTGGGGCAGGTGCTAAGGATGCCGTAGTAAACAAGACTGTCCCAAATCCCACGCCCTGTGGTGTTACATTCTAGTGGGGCAGACAGACCATAAACCAGGTGAAGAGGATAGTCATGCTCTAAGTGAGACGGTAACAAGTGCGCCAAGGAGGATAAAGCTCTGTCTGCCACTCTCTCTAAAATAATCAGTGGAAAAATGTCCTCGGGTGAGGATTCAAATGAACAAACAAATTAATACTCGTGTAGCTTTTGCCATGCTAAAGCCTCTACTGGTATGGGCTCTCAGTGGCCCTGTGAGGCAGGTACGATTCCATTAGTGTTACTCACTGCACAGATGGGGCAGCCAAGGCGCAGAGAGGTGAAGTGACTTGCTCAGGGTCACATAGCAAGGCAGGGATTTGAACCCTGGCATTCTGATTCCAGAGTCCATCCTCTTGACCGTCAGGCATCTAGCAGGTTCCTAAGTGGCTTCTTCCCACTGGAAGTGGAGGAAGGCAGAGGAGAGAAGGGGGTGGCAGTGCTAAGAGTGGTCGGGATCTTCACAGATCTTTGCCAGGTTCCTGACCCTCCATGCTCACACCTATGCACCTGTGTGGAGGGAACCTGCATGAACTGCCTGGTATAACAATGGTGCCAATGTCCCTCCCCCTCCCCCAGGAGACCCCAAATGGCTGCACACAGTATTGGGCTCCATCCAGCAGAATATCCACTCTCCAGCCTTGCTCTTCAAGCTGGCACAGGATGCCTGCAAGACAGCCACCCCGGCCAGCACTCCACCAGACACCACCCTGCTGGGCATTGCACTGGAGCTGGGCCTGCAGGTGAGGGCCCCCAGGAGGATGGGGGAGGGGGATGCTGCCTGTGGGTGGGGCCAGGATGTGAGTGGCACCCCTGGGGCTTGGCCACAGAAAGGCAGAGTCTGTAAGTTCTGGGAGGGGGAGAATGAGGTTATCAGTGGGTGGGCCTATGAATTAGAGACTCAGAGGCTGAGTCTGAAGGAGAGAATCTACCTCTGAGGGTGTGGCTGAGGAGGAGGAGGAGGAGGAGAAGGAGGGTCATGGAACCTGCTGGTGAGAGGGTGGGCCCCAGAGGGAGCAGAGCCTAGGGGTTCTGGCCTTGGAAGTGAGGCCTGGGGCTGGTGTGCTTATAGTTAAGGACCATGGGTGGGTGGGGGGGAGGGGCAGCAAAGCCTGCCAGTAAGAGGTGGGGCCTTTAGGGGAACCCACCCTAGAAGTCACCATTGAGGGTCTGGGTTTGGAGGAAGGTCTTGAAGGTGAGGAGCTGCCTCTGGGGTGAGGTCTGTGGTTGAAAGTCCTGGGGCCTGTGGGTGAGTGTCCCGGCCACCCCCAGGGCCCAGGCTATCTTGCTCTGGTGAGGCAGAGGCCAGCAGGCATGGCTGTAGCCTGTAGGTGAGGCGCCAGCTGCAGGCTGTGCGATGTAGAGGTGGGCAGGGCCTCAGAAGGTGACCTAGTGAAATAAGAGAATAAGGTACAGCCTGGGGCAGGCTTGCAGGGTGGGATCTTCCCAGGTAGAACTAGAAAGCAAGGGGCCCTCAGGGGCAGAATTAGCCAAAAACAATTTCCTGAGGGGACTGGAGTCCTTGGGGGATGTGGAGGGGGCAGGACAAGGGTGGAGCTTTAGAGAGGAGACCCTCTACTTAGGAGCTTCCAGAAGGCAGAGCTCACCAGATAGGACTGGGGATGGGACCTGAGGGGAGGGGCAAGCAAGGAAGGTGCTTATTGGGGGTGAGAGCTGAAGAAGGTGGGACCTGTGGAGCAGGTGCTCTGTTGGGGGCTTCAGGGGGGGAGTCTGCAGACATGAAGCATGGAACTTTCTGGAGAGAAGGGATGGGTTGGCTTTGTCCAGAGTAGGATGCATGAGGGCCTCCGCATAACAACAACAATAGCAGTAACAGTACTGGCTGACGTTAGCCGAGCACTTTGAGGCAGCAGGCACTGTGCAAAGAGCATTACTACATAATTTCGCTTCTCACAACGCTATGAAGTAGATAAGATTTTTATCCCCATTTTACAGATGAGTAAACTGAGACCCAGAGAGGTGAAGCCATTTGCCCAGACTGTATGGCTCACTGAGTCAGCCCCTAACTTCTGTCTTCTGGGCCCCTAAGGATCCCAACCTCTCTCCCTCAGCCAGCCTGAAGTTTGGGGTGACCTCTCTCTGTCCCGTTTCACACCCTGCAGGTGATGCGGATGACCCTGAGCACCATGACCTGGCGGCGAAGGGAGATGGTGCGCTGGCTGGTCAGCTGTGCCACGGAGATTGGTGAGAGTCCCCAAAGGGATCTGCCACCCATCTCTTCATGGAACCAGATGGGCACGAGAGAGAAGTAGAGACTTCCCTCTGGATCGAGCCTGTGCTCAGAGCTAAGCCAGGAGGGAATGTTGGGCGGAGGGACTGTGCTGGACAGAAGCCCGGAGGCTGGCCAGGCTACATGGCCTGGAGAGGGCCATTGGCCCCAAAGCTAGCCCCCCACGTACACAGTCCCAGCCAGTGCTGCTGTGCCCTGTTCTTTGGGGAGGGTACAGCAGGGGGTGAACACGAAGCGAATGTGTCTCCAGTCCTGCTGCTGGGGATGGAGATACTGGGGTACACCCATGGCCACACGTCCACAGTCCGGCCCCTCTTGCTGACCAGTGTCACCATCTCGCCTTCCCCAGGTCCGCAAGCTCTGATGAACATCATGCAAAATTGGTACTCCTTATTCACGCCGGTGGAGGCGGCCACCATTGTGGCAGTGACAGGCACCACTCACGCCACGCTGTTGCGGCTGCAGCTGGATGCACCCCGGCGGGAGGAGCTCTGGGCCTGCGCCCGCGCCCTGGCCTTGCAGTGCGCCATGAAAGACCCGCAGAACTGCGCCTTGCCCGCTCTCACCCTGTGCGAGAAGAACCACGCAGCCTTCGAGGCGGCCTACCAGATCGTGCTGGACGCCGCCGCCGGCGGCCTGGGCCACGCCCACCTCTTCACGGTGGCCCGCTACATGGAGCACCGCGGCCTGCCTCTGCGGGCCTACAAGCTGGCCACGCTGGCCCTGGCGCAGCTCAGCATCGCCTTTAACCAGGACAGCCACCCCGCCGTCAACGACGTCCTCTGGGCCTGCTCCCTCAGCCACTCGCTGGGCCGGCACGAGCTTTCCGCCATCGTCCCGCTCATCATCCGGAGCATCCACTGCGCCCCGATGCTCTCGGACATCCTCCGCCGCTGGACCCTCTCGGCGCCCGGCCTGGGTCCCCTGGGGGCTCGCCGGGCAGCCAAGCCGCTGGGCGCTGACCGGGCGCCTCTCTGCCAGCTCCTGGACGCGGCGGTGGCAGCCTACATCACCACCAGCCACTCGCGCCTCACGCACATCAGCCCGCGACACTATGGCGACTTCATCGAGTTCCTGGGCAAGGCCCGAGAGACCTTCCTGCTGGCACCCGACGGGCACCTGCAGTTCACCCAGTTCTTGGAGAACCTCAAGCAAACGTACAAGGGCAAGAAGAAGCTCATGCTGTTGGTGCGGGAGCGTTTCGGCTGAGGGGCGTCTGGCAGGTGGGGGGCAGGGTCTCCCCGGGCTCCCGCTTCTGTGCCCCCCACTCTGCATCGGGCACCTGGACTGCAGGTCCTGTGGCGTCTCAGTATTGAGTCAGGGAAGGAGCCCAGCGGGAGCGAGGTGGTCTGGCCTGCCATCCCCCCAGCCTGGCTGGACGTGGGAATGGGGGTGGCGTCCTGCCACGTGCGTGCCTAGGATTATGCGAGCGAGTGTGCGAGACGCAAGGATCGGAAGCCATACCACCACCGGGGGCCTAGAAGGGGGGGTAGCTGGTGTGGCCCCACTTGGGTACCCCAAAAGCAATAGCAAGCTCCCCCTCCCCAAACTCACAGGCCTGGCTTGGGCTCCAGGGGAACTGGGAGGCAGGACTTTCCAGAAACTGGCTCTCAAAGTCAATGTAGCAGACCCCCCCACACACACACACCCTACTCTGGGTGGCCAGGGGACTTAGGTTAAAGCATCTAAATCTCTTTTCGTACCCTCCTCTCACTGCCTCAGGAGCCCCCTCCAGGGTATCCAGCCAGGGCCAATGGCTCATCCCCACTGAAGGATTTAAAGAGGCCTCAGGCCTCGGCCACATACCTCAACCCCCATCCGGCCAGGACTCCCATTCCTGTGGGTACTGGGGTCCCAGGATGGACTCGGGGGAGGAGCGGGTCATTGTTTCTCCTCCCCCTACCTGCTAGTCACTGGACATACAACTCAGGAACTGAGCCATGCTCACACTGTCCTCCAAACCTGGAGACAAGCACAGGGAGCCAGGGACTCCCCATCCCAAACTTGGAAAGGAAAGAAAGGCTGGCCTCCGGCATCTTCTGGCTCGTCTCCCCCTTCTCCTCCTCTCCGCCCCTTCACCTTGCTCTCCCTTTCCACTCTCTCTCCATCCAGCCTGCCTCTCTCTGTGTGTCTCTCTAAGCCCCAGCTGCTGTCCTTTTGGCCTCCCCATCGTCGCCCCATCTTTTCCCTCTTGTAATTAAGGACAAAAGACCACATGATTTTATAATTGATTTTTTTTTCTATTTATTGAACTGTATATTGTATTTTCTTTTTCCTTTTTGTTTTTTAAAGATTGAACACAGCTTTCTCTTCTTTATTTTGAGACTGGGGTGTGTGTTTCCCTGCCCTCCCACCCCCAAACAGGGCCCTCCGTTGTTCTCTCCATAGAGAATCTCCAGCCTCCTCTGTGGGCACAGCTTCGAGCCAGGGGCAGAGTGAGAGAGGGTGCTGCTTCATCCAGCGGGAGCAGGCAGAGTGGAGAGTCAAGCCTCCGCTGAGTGCTTTACCCGTCCTACCCAAGGCGTGGGCAGGAACACTTCCATTTTACAGGCGAGAAGACGGGGGCTCCCAGGTTTAAGGAAAGGGCATCCATTTTAGGAAGACACCAAAGTCTGTTTAGTACCTTGCTGGGGCCACTGACGGCCCAGCCCAGGCTGCATGGCTCCTGCGCCGCGGGAACTAGCCGCTAGGGGGTGCCCTAGCTCCAGATACCTGCTTGTTAGGGATACTTCTCTCCAAGTTGCTGGGGGAAGTGGGGGTACTGGGTGGTGCTGGGTGAGGAAGACACCCCCGCCCAAAGGTGGGGACACTGCCCCTAAACTAGGCCCCGAGGAGTGGAACTCGGGCCAAAAAGAGGCGGTGGGCGCGGTCAATGTGGGCGCCGGCAGGGCGTGTCTGAGCGCCTACACCGCTGAGGAGGCTCCCAGCCCCCAAAGAGTGAGGCGTCTGGGGGAGAGCGAGGGGGCCCTCGGTTACCTTCCTTCACGGCTCCCCGAGAAGCAGGGATTTCCTCGGTGCCCTCCTGCCTTTAGAGAAGGACGGACGGCACGGGTCACGGTCAAAGCCGGGCAGACGGGGACAGGCTTCCGGGGGAGAGTGGGCGGGCCGGCCGCTAGAGGGGCGCTGTGATTGGCTCGTGGCCCCGCCCTGTGCTCCCGAGGACCCATTGGAGGCGGCCCACCGCCTGCTCCGCCCCGCGTGTTCCCACAGGTATGCGAGGGCGGGCGGGGGCCGGCGCGCCCCTTAGCGCCTCCTGGAGGCCTGGGGCCGAAGAGGTGGCCGGCCGTGGGCCCAGCCGCCTCCAAATGCTGTCCTCAGCCCCGGGCGCCCCTTAACTGTGAAGTTCTCAGTCATCCACAGTGTCCCCCTTTCCTCATGCGCACACCTCAAGCCCAAATTCCCCACCAGCATCTCGGATACCAGGCACCCCGAATGTCACCCCTGGCTGAATTCTCCCTTGTGTCTCAGTCACCCCCCAAATGTTACTAGCTCAAGACCCTCAGGTCCCAGTTATGTCTGAATGCCCGGCGTTTCCCTCGGGGTCAGCCTGCACCACCCCCACCACCTGAGGTGGGAGTCCATCCCCCCTCGGCCCTGGGAATCATGACCCCATCTAGGTCCCTCCAGAAAAGCTTTCCCTGTCAACACAGCGGCCCCCAAAAGTCAGTTCCCTCTAGTCCAGGGTTTCTTTTGGTCCCTCCCCCCATCCCCAGGACACCCCTCAAGGTCACCTTTCCACCCTTGTAACTAAATTGCCACCTTCCTCAGAACAGGTGCAGAGAGCACGGGATCCTGTGAAGGCCGGGAGCATGGGGGGGGGGGGGGGCAGTAAATTGGGGCTGATTCAACCTCCTCACCCAAAAAGCCGGAAATCCAGGGATGAAAGGCAAGAGTCACAAACCACCACACCTTCAGGAATAAGGCGGGGCAGGTTTTATTTGATTGGACACTAAACACAACACACAGCACAGATTGCCCCAAGCCGCAGCTGCCCCTGGCCGAGGTGGGGAAGGGGCACACGGGGCCACCCCGGACTGGGCAGGCCTGCTTGTGTCCTTTCGGTCCTCCATAGGGGCCTCATTCCCACCCTGTGTGCCAGAGGGTGTCATGGCTCCTCCCTCAAGACAGGAAGCTGCAGAACCCAGGTTGAAGGGGTCAGGCACGTTCACGTCAGGCCAGTCTGGTTCCGGAAGTCTGGAGTTGGCATTTAACGGTCTGAGGGCCCAAGGCAGTTTCCTCTTGGGTAACTGGCTGCTGGGAAGGTACGGCCCAGCCGGTGCCCCCACCAGGCTTGGGAGAGGAGGGGCCAAGGCTCCAGACCCAGAGGGTCAACCAGGCGCAGACACAGCTGGCTTCCCTTTTTCATGGAAGGGCCACCCACTGTCCTCCTTGGGAACACAGCCCAGCTGGAGGTAGGACTGTGGGGGTCTCCAAGAGCAGAGTTGGGGGAGGGGGCTGGCAGCAGGAGCTGAGCCCATCCACCCCATCTCGTCCCAAGTCCCTCCCCAGATACACCCATAGATCTGAATCCTCCTCTCTTTCCCCAGGCATCTGTCGCTTCCCCCAGGCGTCAGCCCATCCAGGGAAGGCAGGGCCACAGGCTCCTAGGGGGCTTGACTCCTGTTCCTGCTGAACTGAGCCAGTCTGTACAAATCAACTGTGTTTCAGCTCAGTAGGCACGGGAGGCAGAGCCCAGGGAAGCCAGGCGGCAGAACAGGCAGGGAGAGGCGGCAGAGCTGGAGGAGGTGAGGGCTCCGGGGGGCGGAACTTAGCCACTGTGAACATGACTTGGTGCAGACCCTGCTCACAAGCAGCTAAGCCCTGCTCCCCAGGCCAGACGCAGGCAGCAAGGGCCTCTCTGCCACCTCATCCCCTGGCAGCGTCGTTGGTGGTGCTGGTGGTGGTGGTGGTGGTGGTGGTGGTGCTGGTGGTGGTGCTGGTGATGGTGACGGCCCCAGAGATTGGGCTCAGGGTCGATTGGAAATCCCTGGCAATGTGATTTGTGAAAGGCAGCAAATCCCATCCCCAGGAACCCCAGCCGGCCATGGCACAGGGGTAGGGAGGCACTGGGTGGGGCCATCAGCTGGCACCTGGGGGAGAGAGAGCAAAGAAGATATAATGAGATTTGAGAACATCTGCTCTCCAGGTCCCGACTGCTGCTATCCTCTGGGGCCTTGCAGGGTCACCCTCTCCCCACGTGCACCAGCAGCTGAATGGAGAGCGGGGCCACCAGGCTGGACTCCTCCGACCCAGCCATGCCCTCTGTCCCAGGCTCAGAGAGGAAAGGATGCCAGGAGCGTCCCAGGCCCAGAGCGGCTGCAGGGACTGCCAGAGCCAGGTCTCCACCTCTTCATGGCCCATTCCCACCCCCCATGATCACCACGGAGCCCTGGGCAGGCTAAATGGGGCCGTGGGGAGAGGAAGCCGAGGGGGTGGCGGGCAGGCAGTTAAGGAAGTGATCTCACCCCAGCTGGCGCCACTTCCTAGAAGCACGAAGGGTGGGAGGAAACCACCAGGGCCTCCCCCCGTGGTCCCGTCTCCTCAGCAGCCAGGCCTTAGCCTGAGCCACACCAGAGCGGATGCCAGCAGCGGACGCCCCGCAATCCATTCTGGGCAGGCATACCCCACAGCACCAAACCCGGGCTCAAGGTGCAAAGCCCCACTCAGCTGTTTCCCAAATGCCCACCAAGCCTCAGTTTCCCCATCTGTACAATGGAGCCAAGGGCTTTTATCTACCTCGTAGCACAATGAGGTTTCACCAAGAGTGTGTATGCCCTTCAGCAAGTGTTTGGCATCAGAACTGCTTACGGAATTTGTGGGGCCACCAGCAGCATGAAAACACAGGCCCCTCGTTCAGAAATGAAGAATTTCAGGACATCAGCGGCAAAGCATTTAAACCAAGCTCCAGCCCTAGCCAGTTTGGCTCAGTGGAAAGAGCGTCGGCCTGCGGACCAAAGGGTCCCAGGTTCGATTCTGGTCAAGGGCATGTACCTCAGTTGCAGGCTCCTCCCTGGCCCGGGCCCTGGTCTGGGCTCGTGCAGGAGGCAACCAATCGATGTTTTTCTCTCACATCAATATTTCTCTCTGTCTCTCCCTCTCCCGCTCTTTCTTTTTTTTTTTTTTAATATATTTTATTGATTCTTACAGAGAGGAAGGGAGAGGGATAGAGAGTTAGAAACATCGATGAGAGAGAAACATCGACCAGCTGCCTCCTGCACACCCCCTACTGGGGATGTGCCCGCAACCAAGGTATATGCCCTTTACCGGAATCGAACCTGGGACCTTCCAGTCCACAGGCCGACGCTCTATCCACTGAGCCAAACCGGTTTCGGCTCTCCCGCTCTTTCTAAAAAAAAAAAAAATCAATGGAAAAATATCCTCAGGTGAGGATTAACAAAAAAATAACAAAATAAACCAAGCTCCAGGTTCTTTGAGATGGGGGTGTGGGGGTAAGACTAGTTCTGTGTTCAGTAAATGGGGTTCTGTGGCCAGGCTGGCGGGATTCGATCCCCGGCTCTGCAGCTTCCTAGCTGGGTGACTCTGGGTAAGTCACTCAGCCTCTCTGGACTTCCATTTCCCCATCTGCAAAGGAGGGATACTGCGGCGCTGAGGATCCCATGAGTGCTAGGTGTAATTTGGATGGGGCTGCACTGTCCTCACAGACCAGACAGAAACAGGAAGGAAGATGGATGGAAACGAGGACACCGCACACGGGTAGGACCACCGCACCCAGATCTGGTGGTGTCCACCCCCGGGAGACAGGCTCTGTCACATCCCCCGTCTCCGCACAGACACACACACACATCCACGAATCACCCACTTTCCCACTGGGCTCAGTCCAACCCTGTCTCCGCAGGGCCTGGGGGCACCAACCAGGAACAGAGAAGGCCTCAAAGGGCGGCCAGCCTCCCTGGGCCTCCTCCGGAAGTGAGACAGCACAATCGCGTCCCAGGGACGAGAACGGGAAGGGCGGCCATTTGGCCAGGCCTGTTTCCTGTGGGGTTTCCCCTGTACAGAGCCCGGGATGGGGCCAAGGCCACTCCCCACCCTCACAGCCACGAAAGGCCTGGGTCTCTCCCATGAAGGGGGCACTGCGAGGCAGGTGCCCAGGAGCCAGGGCCCCTGCTCCCAATGGCTTCCCTCTCAGGCTCAAGGGTGATGGTGTCCAGGGAGGGCCAGGCTCCTGGCAGCTGAAGGCAAGAGGGGAGGGTGGGCCCTGGGCCGGAGGAGCAGAGCAGGCCCAGGCCTCACAGATGGATGCACGTGTGCCTGAGAATGCTCTGCAGACAGGGCGTGGAGGCATGAGACGCACAGGCAAGCATCTTGTCACCCCCGCCGCCACCCTGTGTTCCAAGAATGAATATGGGCCACTTCCGCCAGGGGCGCCACCGCCGCCGCCGCCGCCGCCCCCAAGCCTGGTCCCCAAATACTTTCCACCCTCTCTCTCTCAGAGCAGCTGGGATCGGAAAATACCAAGGGCTGCAGGCCCCGCCCTGTCCGCCGCCACCGCCCGCCCTCCCAGCCTGTCACTAACGCTTTGCCTAATGGGCCCAGACTCTCCGCAGAGGCTCTCTGGCGAGGGCCCCAGAGCCAGCCGCCAACCTGGGCTGCCCAGCCAAGGGCCGCCTGACCACCAGCCCCCCGCCCCTGACCCCCATCCCAGCCCCGAGACCATAACAACACTCACAGCACAACGGGCAGCCCTCGGAGGCTGGCACCAGGGTGGAGGCAGGCCGGGCACAGTCAAGTGGGTGAGCCCTGCTGCCCACCCAGGGCTGGGGGAAGGGGGCGGGCTCAGGAAGGGGTGAGTAAGTGAGGACTGAATCACTTGTTATAAATAGGGGAACCATGGAAGTCACATCCCAGCCCCCATTGCGCCCAGCCACACCATACCAAACTGCAACTCCTGCCTTAAACTTTATAATCTCCCCCAGACCAGTCACGGAATTGCCAGGGGCGGGCGCCCGAACATCCGTGCGGTGAGCCCTTAAGTACATCCTACTGCCAGGTCCACCTCTGCCTTATCCTCAGACAGGTCCATGTCCCAGCCTGGGTCTGCCTTTTTGAGGTTGCTGGCCTCAAGGGCCATTGGCTTCCACGCCCTGTCCTCCTCCCATAATTGCCAGACCCAAGACTTCGGGTCCCCTGGCTCCCCAAGGCAATCTCAGGGTGGGTGACCACAGCCTTGGATTGTCGCACCAGACCCAGGCCAGGGGGAGGCCGGGAAGCCGAGGGGCTTAGCATCTCAGAATTCAGTCCCTGGCCCCTCACCCCACCCAGGCCCCCATCCCAGACCACCCAGGCCTGCTCTGCCCAGAGCCACAGCTCAGTGACCACACCCAGGGTGGCGCCAGCTCCAGCACCCTGGGGCAAGGCGCCGCTGGAGCATGACTCAGCCGTGCCCAGCATGGCGGCGTCCTTGTCTGCCCAAGGATTCTCACACACCCACGCCTACTGCCCTCTGCGTGCGTCCTTCCTGGGTGACCAGCCTTCCCCAGACACACCTCCGTGTCCGGCCAGGTCACCTGGTGACAGAAGAGGAGGTGGCCAGAGTGCCCCCAAAGGGATTTGATGGTGGGCACCTGGACAGGGACAGGCACACACTTCTCCCCGCTCATTTTCCCAATGCTCCTCACAGATAGAGAAACTGAGGCCCAGAGGGATTCAGAGGCAAACCCAAGGTCACACTGTAGGCCCAGAAAAGCCTGGCCTGATCCTGCCATAAAGTGCATCCAGTGTGGGAAAGGGCCAGACGCAGAGGGACAGGAAGGAGTGTTCTTAAGAAGGCCCAGGGTTCCTGGCAGCATTCTGCATTTAGAATATTCTACCCCACCCAGCCTCCAAGGTGAAGGGCAAACTCTGAAGAGTGTGTTAAGACATATCAAAGCGCCAGCTGGTCCTTGGTGACCTGGTCATCCCCACTGCACCACGAGGCCAGTTACCCTGGGACCCCCCCCGGGATGGGGGTCTGCCCCACAGCTGCAGCTTGCACGCATCTGGCCTCCACTTACAAACAGGCGGGGTTGGTATGGGGTCCCTGGGAGGACCCGTGGAGCATCCACCTCTGCTGGTTCTTTTCAGTGAGCAAGGGTCTGCAGAGGCTTGGAGACTGGGCCAGCACTGACAGGCCCGACACCCCTGGACACACCCTGTCACGCATGTGCTCCACGTGCCAGCTCCAGGCCAGGCTGGCAGCTGTGTTAGGCCCCCACTAGGCCCACGGACAAGGCTTGCCAGTTAGGGTCTTGAGGGGGCTCTCAGAACATCTTGCCAGGGCGGAGGGCAGTGGGTGCCCCCCCGTGGCGCCCAGACAGAGCTGGCACCAGGCCCCAGGACAGCAGCGTGTGAACACATGCATGCGGCTGGCCCGAGCACGGTGCGTGGGCAATCGGACTGGGTGTGTCCCACATCACCTCGCCTTTAAGCCTGCGCACCTGTCGGGTACTGCCCTCCAGCTCAGGCTGGCATGGGCATGGCTGCCAGAGGACACCTCTTACGCCAGGAGTCCCACACCCCCCAGCCTCACCCTCATATACCACCCGTCATGGGTGGGCATCTGATTGGGGCTGGAGCAGAAAGGGGACAGGTGACACGGGAGCCAACTACACCTCCAAGACATTCAGGAAGCCACTGGGCCCGGGGTTGTCTGGGCCGCACAGCAAAGTCAGTGTAGGCTTTGGGGGCCGTCAAGTCCTGTGCTGGGGTTAGAGGTCCGTCTGGGGCTAGGATGCAGGGGTCTGGATTCAGTCTGGGCCTTTCACCCTCCTCCTGCAATGCAAGGGCACAGGGACCCCAAAATGCAGAGGGCTGGGGAGCCAGCTGTCCAGAAATCTCCCAACCCTGACCCCTTTCTTTGCAACCTGAGTGAGCCCTTCTCTCCTGGGCCAGGAGGAGCCAGACGAGGAGAGGGGTCCCCCAAGCCCAGCTGCACGGCTGGCCCCTAGAAGGCCTCCTCCATGGAAGGTCTTTCCCCCATTCACTGACTGACATGTCAAGAACCTGAACCCCTGTCACGCGATCCCATCCACAGAACTCCAGAAGACCTCCGCCCACCCTCCCAGCTCCATGCCCACCAAGTCCAGGAACACCTCCAGGCGCCGGTAGCTCCATCTCCCTACCCCCACCCAAGCCCCGCACGTCCTCCCACCCCGTTGCCAACCCTCTGCCCACCTTGATCTGCCCCAGTCGCCTTGGGACCCGCCCTCCCCACAGGCTCTCTTGGGTCTCCTAGGGCGGGGGAGGTGGTGGGGGCCCCCAACGGGCCCCTGGGGAGAGGATTAAGGCAGGGCCGCCCTTCTCCCGCTCCGTAGGGGGCGCCCCAGGACTCCGCCGCGGACGCCAGATGCACCGTCTCTGCTGTCCCCACAACCTCCGGCGGCGGGACGCCCTCCTGCTCTCCAAGGGCCGGGGACCTGCCGGGCGCACCCCCACTCCGCCCACGAGTCCAGCGCGGAAAAGTTGCGGCCGCCGCCGCGGCGCCACCACCTCCTTCCAGGGTCCCTCCCGACTCACCGCGGGGGAGGGGAGCGGCGCGCGGCCGCCGCCCGGCCGGGCCAGCGGGCGGAGGGCACCGGGGCGGCGGGCGGACGGGTCCGGGCCGGGGCGGGGGTGGTCGCCAGCCGTGCTCCTTCCCACTCACTGGCCGACCAGCCGTGGGGCCGAATCGCTTTTAAAACCTCCTCGTCTCCTCCCCCGGGCCGGGCAGGGGGCGGGCGCGGGGCGGGGCGGGTGCGCCATCATGTGCCCCCGGAGTCGGTCCGCCCCCACTTTCTCTCTGCGGTCCCCCAACTCGATCTCGTCCCCAACTCGGCTCCAACTTTCTCCCTCCTTACCCCGACGCGGCCTGTGCCCCAAACCCAGACCGACTTCCCCGTCTGGGTCCCGCACTCCGGGTTCAGCCCGTTTTTCAGCGAGGGCTCTGAGGCGGCCAGGGGTGGAGCAGACATCCTCGCCCCCATCGCAGCCCCGAACCCTCTTGCCCTAAATTCTGCCCTTAACGCAGGAAGAAAACCCAGGAGGCAGCAGGAAGGGAGATTTGGCGGAGGGGGTGGGGAGGGGGGAGTCAGGGAGCAGGGTGCCAGACCCAGGACACCCCGCTACTGGGGATTCCGAACACCGACCCTCACGCCCTCCACTCCCACAGCGCTTTCTTCAGCCCCGGGAAGTCCCACCTTTTATCCCACCCACCTCCCTCCTGCTGCTATCGAAGACTTTCTGATCCGTCTGGTCCCAGGTGGTCCGTGCATCCAGGAGCCCGCTGCCCCTCCCAGGCTTCCCGGCATCCCCGCCCCCACCCAGGGCCTCTGGGAAACTCCCGGCTCCCGCGGTATCGCTGGGAGAGAGGCCCTCCCTGGATCTCTCCCTCCTGCTTGCGTGTCGGTCCCACCTCATCCTCCCCCGACCTCCCCTCCGCTGGGAGGAACACGGGGGCATTGTTCCCCAAGATGGGGCCCTGCCTTGGGGCCTGGCCCTGGGCCCAGGTGGGGGGCCGGAACAAAACGCAGTAAAGGAGGGGCGGGGTGCCCTCGGCTGCCAAGCCAGCCTCCTTGGGCAGGCCCGGCCGCCACTTTGCCCTCTCTAAGATGGGACAGGGGCAGGTAGGCTCCAGATCACCACCATGATGCCAGGCAGGGTTCTGGAGCCAGAGGACCCTTCCCAGACCCGTGTGGACAGAGGTTTGGGGGAGTTTTCCCTCCCCACCCCCAACATCTGCAAAGTCCTATAATTGGGGCTGGGGTCAGATTTTCCCCCACCCACCTCCTGGGTAGTAAGAGTCATTCTGGGCGGGAAGGGGACAGCAGCAGGCCCAGGCAGGGGACTGAAGGGGCGGGCTGGATGCCTCTAGGTCACCTTGCACCCCAGAATTCCCCCAGCATCCCCCTTTTCCTCAATGCAGCTCAGGCGGCTTGGCCTGGATCTTGGTGGGATTAGGGAGAGGGGGCGGAAGCCACGCCTAGCTACCATCCCATGGGGCCCAGCCCTTGGGGGCTCCTGGGTCTTTCTTCTCTGTGGGGCCCAAGGGGAAGGCTGGCCCAGGCTGCAGGATCTGGCAGGTTGGGGCAGGAGGGGGCAGAGCCGCCTGCCTGTGGGGCCCCTGGGGGAAGATTTGGGGTGGCACAGAATTCCCCAACTCAGGGCGGGGCCCAGAGTTCGGGTGGGGCACTTGCCACATGGCCTCCTGAGCGTCTACAGACAGGAGAATGAAGTTCCCAGGGTCTGGTGTCTCCCTGTGGACACACACAGAGGCTCATCATTCCAGAAGTAGAAAGTGACCAAACTAAGAGGGGGCACAATCCCCACACTTCCAGAATGCTCCCTTCACGCCTCCGGACAAAGCTTCCCATCCAGAACTCCCTTCCATCATTAGCTTAATCAGGCTCACATTTAGGGGTAATTCCTGCTCCATTCTGGCCTCCTGGAATACCCGTGCCAAGACCCCTGACCCCATATAAGCTGTACCCCTGCACGAGGCTCAGCCCACCCCAGCTCATTTAGCATCCCTCTGCCCACACTTGGAAGGTCTTCCGGTGGCCCAGCCCTTCCTTTTGGTCCCTCTACCTGTGCCCTGAGCTAGCCAATTTACCCAGGACGGCAGCCCCCAGGGATGGGAGCTCTCCAAACTGCCAAGAGATCCTTTGTCATGCATGACAGGGAGGAGTGGGGTGACAGGGCCAGGGTAAGGCCAGGTCAAGTGGCACAGAGCACACACACATTTGTTCATTCTTCAAACATTCATTGAGTGCCTGCTAGGCCAGGTGCTGTTCTGGGCACTGGGGACACAGCAGAGAACAAGCCATAAAGAAGTCCCTTCCCTCCTGGGGCTGCCATCTATGGGAAAACACACACAATAAATAGATAGATAGGTATGAAGATAGATATGCAGCTGACTCTTGAACAAGATGGGTATGAACTGTACAGGTCCACTTATATTCCGATTTTTTCAACAAATACTGTAAGTGTATTTTCTTTTCCTTATGATTTTTTAACATTTTTTTCCTCTAGCTTACCTTCTTGTAAGAATACAGTATATTATATATAATATACAAAGTATGTGTTCACTGACATTTGTATTATTGATAAGGCTTCTGATTAACAGTAGCCTATTAGTAATTAAGCTTTGGGGGAGTGGATTTTTCAATTGCATGGAGAGTTAGAGCCCCAACCCCCATGTTGTTCAAGGGCAGTATGCTGGGTAGTATGTGCTAGGGGGAGAAGAGAAGGGAGCAAAGGAAATGAGGTGTAAGGGGATAGAGGCTAGGTCAGGAAAGGCCACCCTGAGGAGGAGGTGACATTTGAACAAAGACTTGTAGGAGGTAAAGGAGGAGCCATGCAGACATCTGGAGGAAAAGCTCCAGATGAAGGGAATAGCCAGTGCAAAGGCCCTGAGGCAGGAACTCACCTGGAGTATTTGAGAAACAGCCACAGCCAGGAGAACATTGTGATGGGAGGGGGAGGGGAGGGGAGTGGAAGAACTGAGTTTCAAATCTTTGCTCTCTTTCTTTTTTAAAAAAAATATGTTTTTATTGATTTCAGAGAGGAAGGGAGAGGGAGAGATAGAAACATCAATGATGAGAGAGAATCATTGATCAGCTGCCTCCTGTACGTCCACTACTGGGGATCGAGCCCACAAGCCAGACATGTGCCCTTGACCGGAATTGAACCCAGGACCCTTCAGTCCACAAGCCAATGCTCTATCCACTGAGCCAAACTGGCTAGGGCATGCTCCCTGACTTTCTAGCCGAATGTCTTTAGCCAGTGATCATGCCTCTCTGAACCTCAGTTTTTTTATCTGTAAAATGGGCTTGAAAATGTATAGTGTGTAGTTGTTCCTGGGCTCTGAGATGAGATGCGCTATGTGCTTCCTCGCTCGGGGACTGGAGTGGGATCTGAACATGGCTACACCAGATACTTGCAGCCCAGCAGGCCTGGAATGGGGGCAGGAGACCCTGACAGACCCAGTCGCCTGGCAGGTCACCCTGGCTCACACGCACAGGGCCGCCTGCCGGGCCCCATGGCAACGCTGCACACAGAGACATCAAACAGGCCCTGCCGAGGAAGTCTCACGTCACTGTGGTTAGAGTGGCTCCTCCCAGCCCATCCTGGCTGGCGGCTGTGCTCCTCCTTGCCAGTCAGGGCCCATGCTCCCGCTCCCGTAGCCCTGGCGACAGGCTGTGTTATGGACGGAGCAGGGATCCCACCACCTGCCCCCTCACTAGGTCACCAGCCACTCCCCACATCCGGAGTAGGACCTTCTGTGGTAGCCTCAGTTCACTGCCCCTAAGCCTTCCCTGCAACAACCCAGACTGGTGCAGAGCATCGGGAAAGCCCTTGTCTACCCATCTACAGAAGGGCAGAGGCACAGGGATCTGGGGGGAGAGGGGGGACCCCAGCCAGGTGCCTGAAATCCGCAGGGCAGTCAGGGTGTTGCTCAGGGGCACAGAAGGGTGACTCAGACAGGAATAGCCCTGAGGCCTGGCCCAGCCAACCAGGGGTGGGGGGTACTGACTCACCACCCACCCAACACAGATGACATCAGGGCCTCGCCGGCCACCCCATCTTGGCACCAGGCCAGAACGGGGGCACCCAAGAGATGTCACCTCTACTGGCCCTCTTCCCTCTGACTAGGGCTTGGCAGGTTCTGGGTTAAGGAGGACCCCTCCTGGGGTCTCTCCCCTAATCCCATCCCCCCTTTGCCCGGGGATTTCGGGCCCCAACCCCTCTGACGTCACTGGGGTTACTATGGCAACTGGCCGAAGTTCCCAAATAAAATTACCGCGGGCGGGTTAAGTTTCCTAGGAGGCTGCCGACGGGTAAACAATGGCGGTGGCAGGCGGGGCGGCGAGGGGCGTCTCACGCCGCTAGGACCCAGGGGTCCCCAGGGCCAGGAGCAGGGTCCGGCTCCCCGCCGGAGACCTGAGAGCCTGTGAGCACCCAGGGGACTGGTGCACAGCTGGGGGGCAGCGAGGCCACCAACGAGATGGGCGGGAGATGGGGGGGGGAGGGGACCTGGGAGGGGAGGCCGGGGCGGCAGGGAACAAAGCGGGGACCCGAGGCCTGGGACCCGCCCTGCGCGCACTCCGCCTCCCCCAGCCCACCGCCGGCCTCCAGTCCAGCTGTGGCTGCTCCCAGCTGCCTGACTCCCCACATCTGGCAGGCCGCGCGCTCACTTCCTGTCGCCCGGGCCGCCAGGAGGGAGGTAAAAATAACCCTCCCCCTCCCCCTGCGGCGGGCGCCTTCGGCGGCGGAGACTCCGGCCTGGAGGAGGGCGAGGCCGAGCCGCCGCCGGGGACGGGAGCCCCCCTGAGGCCGCCTCCCGTTCCTCCCACTGCCTCTGGAGGAGGGGCGCAGGGGGTGGCACAGATCCCAGCTGCGCGAGGGGCCTGGGGAGGCCACTGCCTTGGGAAGGAAGGCCCTGAACGTGGGCCACCAGAAACCTAGGGAATCAGGGTGCCCCAGCCCCGTTCCCCACACCGTGGAGGAGGGGGCGCCTGCTCTAACCGACATGCCTGGGGTCCAGTCAGGGGTCACTCACTAACTGTACAGACAACCTTCTCCTCCCTCCCTCCCCTCCCCCCTTAAAAAAAACCCTCTCCAGGCCTCGGTTCCTATCTATAAAATGGGGATGGCAGTATCCACTTCCAAGTGCATTTGCTCAATCCTTTTGAGCTATTATTCCCGCCCCCCCGCGCATCCCTGGGGGACTCCTGAGGCCCTCAAGTACTCTTGCCAGGTAAAATACGGGCACCCAGCCCTAACCGGTTTGGCTCAGTGGATAGAGCGTCCGCCTGCGGACTGAAAGGTCCCAGGTTCCATTCCGGTCAAGGGCATGTACCTTGGTTGCAGGCACATCCCCAGTAGGAGGTGTGCAGGAAGCAGCTGATGGATGTTTCTAACTCTCTATCCCTCTCTCTTCCTCTCTAAAAAATCAATAAAATGTATCTTTTAAAAAATAAAGTAGAATACAGGCACCCAGTTAAATTTGATTTTCAGATAACGAATTATTTTTAGTATAAGTATCCATGCAGTATTTGGGACATACTTACACTAAATATTTTTTCACTTGTTCTATATCTGAAAACCAAATCTCACTGGGTCTCCTGTATTTTTATTTGCTAAATCTGGCAACCATATCCCTAAGCCAGCATCACCTCTGGCCTGGAAACGCTCGGGCAGACCGCTCCCTGGTCCCCTCACCTCAGGCTTTACCCCTTCCACCCATTCTCCAGAGCAAGCCAATTCCATTCGTGCACATCCTCCTTCCACCACGCACCGTGGAGAGCCGCCTCGTGGGCCACAAGGCCCTTCTTGTCAGGTCTCTACTTTCTCGCCAACCTTCTTTCACATCCACCTGAGCCTCCCTCAGGTCCTAGGGCACCGCCTCATCCAGGATCCTTCCTTACCTGCCACCATGACCCTCTTGGTTTTAGATTCTCCAGGAACTCTGTCCTCTTCTGTCTCCCTAGTCAGCCATTTGAGTGAATTACTCAATCATTTGAATAAAATGAACATTTCTTTTTTCTGTTTTTGGTTATTCCTCACCCGAGGGTATTTTTTCCATTGACTTTTAGAGAGAGTGGAAGGGAGGCGTAGAAACAGAGAGAAACACCGATGTGAGACATTAGTTGCCTCCTGCACGCACGCACCGAGGTACGTGCCCTTGACCGCAATCAAACCTGAGACCCTTCGGTCCGAGGGCTGATGCTCTAACCACTGAGAAACTGGCTAGGGCTACAATGAACATTTCTTAAATGACACAAAGCTGGTAACTTCCCTGATGGAGGCCAGGTGAAGGGAACACATCTGGCCCACCAAGCCCTGGTGCTGGTCCCGACTCTTTTTCCCCACCCCACAGGGTCTGAGGCCCTGGGCTGCCCCTCCTGTGGCCCTATTAAAGGGGCCCTGTGGGCAGCTCTGAGGTGACTAGTGTGGGGTCCTGGGGGGACCTAGAGTGAAGGGATGCCTTGCAGTCTGACAAAGGGCCTGGCATCGCCTCTGGAGGGCACAGGCTTCAGCTCCTTTGTCAACAGCCAAAGGCACCCACTGGGTCCATACCCTTATGTGTCCCAGCCAAGCTCCCTCATGGACTTGCCATTCAGACCCACACCGGGCACGCCCATGGATATGACCATCACCAAGATGGGACATGCACGTGGCCGGGAGGAGTACGGGAGCCCGTCACGCTGCCTGGTTTTAAGTTTGGTGCTCTGCCTCCTTTGGCAAAGGAGTTTGCCTCTCTGTTACTCAGTTCCTCCATCTGTAAACTGCGAATAATACCCGTGAAAGGTCAGAGGGCTGGTGTGAACATTAACATACATAGGTATGCACGTGTAGAACAGGTTGGGACAGAAGGCGCTCATTGTTAGCTCCTTTGAAGGTGAAAAGCCAAAATCCCCGTCGCAGCCCTGTGACCTCCTCACCTCAGCAGGTCGTCCCCCCACATCCATCTAGGAAAGCTGGCCCAGCCTCTCAGGGTTCCTCTCACCCCACAGCGAGGACCCTATGCTGCTATCCCCTCACCCTGCACTGGCCTCCGGAGAACCAGGAGTGGATCTTTTGTCCTCCCCATTGAACCACAGTTGTCCCCTTCACCCTCCTCTCTGTGCCCACCAAAACCACAGGCCTGATCTGAGTCCCTACTCTGGGTAAGGCCACCGGGTCCCGGAGCCTCTGGCCGCTCCCATCCGGCTGGAGGCTCGAACCTGGGTCCTTTCGCGCCGCCCGGCCAGCCCGCGGCCCTGCCCGGCGGCGGTTGCCAGGCAACGCGCTGTTTGTTGGCGTGGGGGCGGGGCCGGCGCGCGGTGACTCACAGCTGCGTGATGCGGTGGGCGCCGCGCCCGGCCGCCTGGCGGGCGTCCCGAATCCAGCCGGCCGGGCGGCGGCAGGGGCCCGGTGGCGGGGGCGCACCAGCTCCCCAGTGGGCGTCCGAGGCCCGTGGGGACGCGGCGGAGCGAAGCCCGGGCTCCTGGGTTCCGGGGCTCCGTTTGAATCCCGGCCCAGCCTCTCCCTCCCGTTCTGAAACTTAGCCTCCGGTGCCGCTCATCAGCGAAATGGGCGCGCGTTGCCTGCTGCTGTAGCCCTTCGCGGCTGCACCGGGCCGCTGGCATGGTGATCCAGGGACACTCCGGGCCGCAACTTCTGCTCGCCCCGACTCTGAGTTTGATCTCCAGGGCCTCTGGGCAAACCCCACAGCCTCCCCGAGCGTCGGTTTCCCTGTCTGCTGAAAGGAGGCAGCAGCAACTCCCTGCCTCTCAGGTGGTTTGAAGAGTCTGTGAACCAACAGGGGGACAAGCAATGCCTGTCACGGCTTAGTACCAGGGCTCTGCCCCGCACCGAGGGGGGGAGGGCGTGTGGGAAGTTTTATCCTGGGTCCGAACCCTATAGGGCAAGGAGGTCAGGGCAGGGCGGTCGCCCCTGGAAATGGGTGCGGGTCACAGGCCCATGGAAGGGTGGCATGCACGTGGCTTCGGAGGCCCCGTCCTGAAGCTGGGGCTGGCAGCACCTGCTGCGGGCGGCGGGAGGGGGGAGGGAGGCCTGGCCGTGAGTCACCACCCAGCAATGAGGCCTGAGTCACGCAGGGCGGGGTCCCCCGGCAGCCCCCCCAGCCATTCCCACAAAGGTCCTTTGAGAAGAGTTCTGAACTGCCCATCCCAGCCCTTAGGTCCTCTGCGGGGTGGGCTGTGGGTCCAAGGTCCTGCTGGGCCGCCCCCAGCAGCCCCGCTTGGGGCTGGGAGGCGCTGGCCTGCTTCCGCCATGGCTGTGAGAAGTCACCATGAGCAGCCCAGCGTCCCCGGGGAGGGGGCTTCCAGGCAGCCTGAGTCACTGGGGGACAGCAGAGGGTCACACGCATACAGTGGGCAAATTGAGTCAGGCAGTCTGGGAAGCCAGGCCGGCTGGGGCCCTTGGACTCAGGCTGTGTAGACACCCCAGAAAGAGCCACCATTCTTCCCATCAGGGGAGCCTGCCACTCGGGCAGTGACTGCTGACAAGAAAAGAGGTGCGGTGTGGGGTGGGGGCTCAACTGGCCACCTCTCCGTGGCTTTCCCACCCCTCCTCGCCTACCCTGAGGCCTTCTCCCCATCTTAGCTGTCCCTCTTTTTCTTTTTCCTTTTTTTTGTTAATCCTCACTGGAGGATCTTTTTTTCCATTGATTTTAGAGAGAATGGAAGGGGGAGGGAGGGGGAGAGAGGAGAGAGAGAGAAACATTGATGTGAGAGAGCCACAACAATTGGTTGCCTCCCCCACGAGTGGTGCAACCCCGGTGGTGCTCTTGACCTGAATCAAACCGGAGACCCTTGGGCTGGAGGACCATCGCTCTAACCATTGAGTCACACAGGCCAGGGCTTAGCTGTCCCTCTTGAGCTTGGTGTGGAAGGGACAGCAGGGTGCGGACTAGGGTGAGGAGAGTAAGGCTGGGACGCAAAACTTAAGTGTGCACCAAAACAGTAATGAAGATTAAGTATTTTAGCCCTGACCGGTTTGGCTCAGTGGATAGAGCATCAGCCTGTGGACTGAAGGGTCCCAGGTTTGATTCTGGTCAAGGCCATGTACCTTGGTTGTGGGCACATTCCCAGTAGGGCGTGTGCAGGAGGCAGTTAATTGATGTTTCTCTCTCATCGATGTTTCTAACTCTCTATCCCTCTCCCTTCCTCTCTGTAAAAAAAATCAATAAAAAAAAGATACTTTAAAGATTAAGTGTTTTATAACAGCTTTATTGAGATAAAATTTACATACCATATAACGGACCTATTTTTTTATATTTTTTAAAATATATTTTATTGATTTTTTACAGAGAGGAAGAGAGAGGGATAGAGAGTTAGAAACATCGCTGCCTCCTGCACACCCCCTACTGGGGATGTGCCCGCAACCAAGGTACATACCCTTGACCGGAATCAAACCTGGGACCTTTCAGTCCGCAGGCCGACGCTCTATCCACTGAGCCAAAACGGTTGTGGCTAACGGACCTATTTAAAATATATAATTCAACGTTTTTAGTATATTCAGAGTTGTGTAACCATCCCCACAATAAATTTTTTAATATATATATTTTATTGATTACAGAGAGGAAGGGAGGGGGAGAGAGATAGAAACATCAATGATGAGAGAGACTCATTGATCTTTTGCCTCCTGCACGCCCACTACTGGGGATGCAACCCAGGCATGTGCCCTTGACTGGAATTGAACCCAGCACCCTTTAGTCCACAGGCTGACACTCTATCCACTGAGCCAAACCGGCCAGGGCCCCACAATCAATTTTAAAAGCATTTTCATCACCACCGCCCCCCCTCCCCGCAAAAAAAATCCTGGTGTCTACTGATGATCACTCCCCATATTCCCCATTGTCCCCCAGCCCCTGGCACCCCTAATCTACTTTGTCTCTATGTATGAATGGACTCGTACAATGTGCCTTATGACTAGCTTCATTTACTTTTCAAGGTTCATTCATGTTGTGGCATGTCTCATTATTTCATTCCTTTTTATTGCCAAATATACACCCCACGTTTTAAAAAAATCCATTCACTAGTTAATAGACATTTGGGTTGTTTCCTCTTTGGGGAACAATATGAATAATGCTGCTGTGAACATTCATGTACACGTTTTTGTAGGGGAGATAAAATATTTTTTTGAGGGCCATGTTTTCGAAAATCACAATTATTGCGAAAAATCCAGATTGAACAAAATATCAAGTTTTTAAATAAAGGCAGGATCTGATAGGGCTGGGACTAGGGAGAGGTGAATGAGTGAGTCACACAAAAGCAAAATCAGGTTCTGTCTAGACCTGCACATTCCAGTGAGTTTGTCACGTGGCTACCGAGCACTCAAAATGTGGCTCGTCCAAATTAAGGAAGTTGTAAGTACAAATTCTTTTTAAACGAATGTGAAATCTCTTATTGATACTTTTTATCTTGATTGCATGTTGAAATGAGGCTATTTTGGATACAGTGGGGTAAGTCAAATATTAATATTTGTTTTACCTGTTACTTTCTACTTTTTCTTTTAAATGCATTTATTTGAGCAAAAAGGAGCTGGAGCTTGGGAAACAGATTTGGGTAGCAACCTAAATTGTGTTTCCTGCTTTTTACTTTTTAAAAAAATATATATTTTTTATTTCAGAGAGGAAGGGAGAGGGAGAGAGAGAGAGAAACATCAATGATGACCTAAAATCATTGATCGGCTCCCTACTGCACGCCCCCTACTGGGGGTCCAGCCCGCAACCTGGGCATGTGCCCTTGACTGGAATCAAACCCGGGACCCTTCAGTCGGCAGGCCAACGCTCTATCCACTGAGCCAAACCAGCTAGGGCTCTACTTTTTACTTTTTAAATTTTATTATTATTAATTTGAGAGAGAGAGATAGAGAGAGAAACATCGATTTGTTGTTCCACTTACTTATGCATTCATTGGTTGCCTCTTGTATGTGCCCTGACTGGAGATGGAACCCACAACCGGGCACATCAGAATGACACTCTAACCAACTGAGCTACCTGGCCAGGGCCATCTATCTTTTACTTTTTAAAATGTGGCTACTAAAAAATTTTTTTTAAATGACTTTATTGATTTTAGAGAGAGAGGAAGACGGGGAGAGAGAGAAGCATGATGAGAAAGAAACATGGATCAGTTGCCTCCTACACACACCCCACTGGGGATCGAGCCCAAAACCCGGGCATGTGCCCTGACTGGGAATCAAACCAGTGACCTCTTGGTGCATGGGATGACACTCAACCACGGAGCCACACCGGCTAGGGCTCTTTTTACTTTTTTTTTATATGTTTTTTTTCTTTATTGATTAAGGTATTACATATGTGTCCTTATCCCCCCATTGTCCCTCCACCCCCCTGTTCATGCCCTCAACCCCCTGTTGTCTGTGTCCATTGGTTAGGCTTATATGCATGCATACAAGTCCTTTGGTTGATCTCTCCCCCTTACCCCCACCCTTCCTACTAAAACATTTTTTTTGACCCCATCAAATAACTTTATTCACACAAACGTCCCTTAATTTACAAAGCCTCAGTCATTCATACACATTAGGGGCTCCACAGTGTTCAAGGAACTTAAATATAATGTATCATACCAACCCAAGTAAACCAAGTGCAAAAAAATACTCATATAAAGTTGTTCACATGTAGGTCCTAGATTACCAGCTTCTGTGCAAAAAAAGAAAATAAGGAAATAGGTTTATTAACTAGTATTTGAAAGGAACTTTGAGACTGGGTTAAATCTCCCCTCACTGAAATGGCCCCACACAACTGTTAAATCATCACAACATCCTACTAAAACATTTTTAAATGACACACGTGGCGGCTGGCATTTCTGCTTCATGATAAACTTCCTTTGGAGAGTGCTGCGCTGGGCTCGCTGCCTCTGTTCCCTTCTTTCCCATCTACTCCTCAAGCGGCCGTGTGATCCCACCACTGACACCAAGCTTTCAAGTCAGACCCCCTTCCTCAATCATGGCTGTCTTCAGCCTTTATGTAGTATCCGTCGCCTTTGCCCACTTCCTCCTTGGCCTTGGGACACTATGTTCTCCTAATGTTTCTCCCTGTCCTCGATCTTTTTTAATCAAATGCTGTTCTCAGGGGGCGCAGCTTTGGCCATCACATTCTGATGACCCCTCTCCAAACATCTGCTCCCTGGTGTCCCACAGGTGCCTCCAAGTCAGCCTGCCCCAGGAGATCCCCACCTTTCCTCCTTGGTTCCTCAGCCCCCACGTGTGGTCCGTCTCTGAGACCTGTAAGCCCTACTTCCGAGGCTGTTCATTCCTACCTGTCCCCCAAGTTCCTGCCCTTCCCTTCTGGACAGCCACACTGGTCTCCCCACTTGCCCTGAGTGGCTGCCAAGACCCTCGCCTCCTCCAGAAGCCTTCTCTGATTACACCTCATCCCCCAGACTGTTCCCCATGCCTCCCCTGTACACTCTCGTGCTTCTGGCTCTCAGCACTGAATGCTCTTCATTGCACTCAACAAGCTATGTGACTGTCCCCCCATCAGACAGTGACTGGCAGGTGCCACACCTATTTTGTTCCCCAGTATGCCAGGAGCATGGGAGTTACAATATGTTGATGCCACAAATATTGTCCGAGGCTCTGCTCTCGGTGAATAATAGTGATCAGGACAAAGCTTCCTGCTCTTGCTCTGGCCAGTTTGGCTCGGTGGATAGAGCGTCGGCCTGTGGACTGAAGGGTCCCAGGTTCGATTCCAGTCAAGGGCACATGCCTTGGTTGTGGGCTAGGTCCCTGGTGGGGGGCGTGCAGGAGGCAGCCGATCAATGACTCTCATCATTGATGTTTCTATCTCTCTCCCCCGCTCCCTTCCTCTCTGAAAGCAATAAAAATATATTTTAAAAAAAACCAAAACTTCCTGCTCTGGAGGAGCCGACATGTGAGTACAGGAGACAGACAAGAAACAAGATATGCAATCAAATATATAGCGTGGTCCAAGGCAATAGGACAATGGAAAAAATAAAGCAGGATAAAGCAAGAAGGTACAACTTTAAATGGGGGGAGGGGTCTCACTGAGGAGGTGATATTTGAGCAGAGACCTGAAGGAAGTGAGGGAGGCAGCCACGTGGGTATCTGAGGGAAGAGAGTCCCTGGTAGAGAGAAGAACCAGTTCCAAAGCGCTGAGGTTAGACTGTGAATGCCTGGTGTGTGTGAGGAACAATGAGCAAGTCCACGTGGTGGGAACAGAGGGAGTGAGAGAGTCGAGGAGGTGAGGGCAGGGAGCGAATGGGGTAGAGTGTGCAGGGTTGTGGGGAGGACTTGAGCTTTTGGAGTGAGAGAAACTGGAGCCATGGAAGGTTCTGAGCAGAGGAAGGACGTATTCTGGCGAGGATGCTCACAGAGGCCCTTGCATTCGCTGTGCAGGAACAGGCTGGTGAGGTTGAGGCCTGAAGAGCATGGAGGTGATAACTGCACTGGTCTGGGAAAGAGACGATGGGGGCTTGGAGCAGGGTGGTGGCCCAAAGAGGGTGACATTTTAGATTCCTTAGGAGAGACAGTAACTGAATTTGTTAATGGACTGCATTTGTTAAGAAAGGTTTTGGGCCTGGCAGGTGTGGCTCAGTGGTTGAGCATCGTCTCATGCACCAAGAGGTCACTGGTTTGATTCCAGGTCAGGGTACATGCCTGGGTTGGGGTTGTGGTCTTGATCCCCAGTAGAGAGGGTGCAGGAGGCAGCTGATGGATGTTTCTATCTCTCTCTCCCTTCCTCTTTCTATAAAAATAAATAAAAATGTTTAAAAAGAAAGAAAGAAAGAAAGGAAGAAAGAAAGAAAGAAAGAAAGAAAGAAAGAAAGAAAGAAAGAAGAAAAGAAAAAGAAAAAAGGTTTTGGCCCCAGCAGCTGGAAGGCTGGAGCTGCCATTTCCGGAGACGGGAAGATGGCTGGAGAAGCTGGTTTGTGGTTGAAGGAATGAGCTTGCAGCCCAGAGCCTCATGGTGCCCTGAGTGTCCCTGCCCAGACTCCAGCGGGCTGTGGGGGAAGGTGGTCCTCACAGCCGGGCCTTGCCTTCTTGAGGTTTCTCTGAGTGTGCAAACTACAAACACATCTGACACACACGGCCCCATGACCCAGCACATCCACCCACGGTCACAGTCTTGGGCAAGGCTTTGGGGGCTTCGGCTCTGGGTTGACAGAACTGAGAAGGGCCTTTGGTTCACATATCTGCAGGGCCACCATCTGGGTCCCTAAGGAGACCCCAGAGGGGACTGGAGGTGACACAGGGCTGGAAATCTCTAGGGGAGAGGTTCAGGAAGAGCTGCTGCTGAGTCACAGCGGTGGGTCCCCTATGAGTCAGCACTGGCAGGGGCCCCAGGAACTGGGGGCTGGGGCGAGCAGTTCCCACGCCCAAAGGAACCAGACTGCTGGGGCGGTGGGGGAAGCCCTGCCATCCCGGGCTAGGCTCCGAGGGGATAGTCCGAGGACTCGGGTTTGGAGGACTGACCTCTGGGCGGGGCTCCAGAAATTCTCTCTCCTAGTCTGACCCAGTTCAGGAATGCAGAGGCTGCCCACCCAGCCACTGTGTTGCAGCAATAAGGAGCTGAGCTAGACGGTACGAGGCACCACGTGCGAGTGAGGCATTTGTGGGGACATTAGTTCTAGGGGGTTCTACTTAAGAAGAGCTCCTTCCTTCTGGGGCCGGAGCATTTGGGCAGTGGATATTCCAGCCCGGGGGTCCAGGCAGCGTCCTCAGCTCCTGTGTTGTGGCGGGGCTCGCGGGAGGAAGAGGGTGCGGAGAGGCTGTCCGCCCCCACAGCGGGGAGGACTCTGGCGTTTGCTGCCCCCTGCTGGTAGCCGTGGGAAGCTCAGTGGGCAGAAGAGGCGGCCGGAGTGTGTGTTTTTTTTCAGGCCCATCCAAGAGCGAAGATGGGGAAAGGCCTCGCACAGAATCCCGGCTTTCAGGCTGTGCCACCTTGGGCAAGGGCAGTCCCTCTGGGCCTCACTTGTCCACTTCGTTGGACTGCTGGGCAAGAGTCCAAGGTGACTGGGAATGAATGAATGTAGTATATTCCAGAGCAACCCCCTTTCCCTTTTCAGTTTGAAAGGAGAAGGCACAGGAGGAACAATAAACCTGACCCCACCAAGGAGGCTCAATTACTATTTACTCCCATCCTCTTCCTTGCAGCTACCCGCCCCCCCCCTTTCCCGCCCTGGGAAACTATACTCTATATATTTTTTTGAGGGGGTGTAAGGTACAGAGTAGGGCTGGACCCCAGTCTGGGGTCCTGGCCCCATCATTCTCCTAGGCCAGCTGGCTTTCTGGGCTGAGACCTGAAGGAAGGGGGCAGGGAAAGGGGGCTCGTCAAGGAGAAACTGAGGCAGGACTGTGGTGAGGGGGTAGAATGGAAGAGACACAGCCAGGTGGAGCATGACCATGCCCCCACAAAGATTAAAGCCTGGGTTTGGGGGGTGGGGTGTCAAAAGCTTCTTTGACCCCCTCTCAGCTGGGGGGAAGGAGATGAACAGAATGAGAAATCCCTCAACTCAGCCTTAGCCAATGGGAGGCCCCGCCTGGCACCACGGTCTGCCCTGAGGTGACCTCCCTCCACCAGCATGTGTAGGCAGGGCCTGTGTGTGTATGTGTGTGTGTGGGGAAGTATGTGGGAGAATCTGTGTGTGGTTTCCTGAATGGAATGTCTGCCAGTGTAGGAACCCTGCTGTGTGTTTCTGTGCACCTTGTGTATGTGAATATGGGGGCTCAGAATAAGCATCTCCGATCGATCAGGAGAGCCCCAACCCATGGACAACTTTCTAGTGCGCCTCCTTTGTGTGGCCTGTGCACCTACCTGGCCAGTGCGTGCCTACACGAGGTGGTCCCAGGTACATGTCCCCAAGTGTCCTGTTGTGTGTATTAGTTAAGACCCCTGTGGACCTGAGGTTTTGTGGGTGTGGGTCTTGGTTCTTTGAATTCTAGGTGCTTCTGCCCTTGTCCATGAGTGATTGTGCAGATATTTGTGTGTCTGTGAACTTTGTGTGTCTGCGTGTGCCCGAGACTGTGCCTGGCATGTCTCTATGGGTGTGTTCCTGTTCTATGTATTAGGAGACTAGTATGTCCATATGCTGTGTCTATGTATATTGGGGTATTGTATGTCCAGGTGTTCCCACAACTGTGCACCTGGTGGGTGGGGAGGTATGTGGATTCAATGCATAATCCCTCTGTGTCTATGTATCTTGTGTGTGCTGTGTGGGCATCTAAGTGTCTGTGAGCATTCCTGTGAGTCTGTGTATGTGTGTGTCAGTATTTTCTGCATGTGCCCCTGGATCCCTCTCTGTATGTTTCAGTTCTGAGGTCCTTCCTCCTGCCCCTCCTTGCATGTGTATGTTTGCCCTTATGTGTGTAGCTTGGTTTTATGGACATTCCCGAGTAATCAGTGCCTCAGTGCCCCTGCATGTCCCGCCACGCCCTCCCGTGAGTGTGCGTCTCACAGCCCCTTGCACGCCCTCCCCTGTGTTTGAGGTCTGCGTGCCTTTGTGCGCGTGTGCTCCCCATTCGCTTTAGAGGCCCATGTGCTCCGGGTCCTTGCCCGTGCCCGTTCGCGCCCCCGTGTCCCCTGCGCGGGCCCCAGGAGCTGCGTCCTGGCGCCCCGTGGGCATCCCCGCGGGAGTCCCGGTGCGCCTGGCGGGAAGACTCTGAGCGCACGCGGCCACGGCTGGTGGACCCACCGCCCGACGCGGTGCAGAGCGGAGGGCGGGGGCGGCGGCGGCGGGGAGCGCGGGCACGTCACCGAGACAGACTGGCGGGCGGGCGGGCCGGCGGGAGGCGGTGGCCGCGGGTTCGAGCCGGCGCCGGAGCCCCGCGAACGCCTCCCCCTGCCCGCGGCCTGGGAAGCCCCCGCCCAGCCCCGGAGCCGCCGAGATGCAATTTCCCGTGCCGGAGTCTTGGCTCGGGGGGGCTTTTCCGGGCGGGTTTTGGAAACAAGAGGGGACACGCGGCGGCGGCCCAAAGCGAGGTGAGCGCGGGCACCGGGCGGGCCGGGGGCTGCCTGCGGGTTCGGGGCGCGGCCGGGCGGGGAGGAGGTGGGACCGGGCCGCAGCCCCCTCGCGCACCTGCTGCCGGCCCGGGGCGGGGGTCCCGGCCTCTGCGGCCCGGCCCTCCATTGTTGCGGCTGGCGGGGAAGGGGGGCGGGGAGGCCCCAGCGGCGTCTCTTCTTCTTGCCTTCCCCGAGCAGGGGCTCGGAGAGGACTGGACCCCCCAAGGGGAGAGGCCTTCAAGCCCCCGAGCCGGGGTCGCCCGCGGTGGGGGGAGGGCCGGCCGAGATGCCCCCGAGGGGCGGGGACGCACGATGAGGGGCGTAGGGACCTCGGTCCGCCTGACACCTGACCGCCCGGAGGCCCGGAGACAGGGCGGGGGCGAGCTTTGTTCCTGGGGACGCAGAGCGCGTGGGGATCTCGCAAATGCTGGGCTGGTAGAGGCTCCGTCCCAGCGCGCGCGTTCCGGCGGGCGCCCGGGCCAAGTTCATGGGCGCGCGGGCCTGCGGGGCCCTGCGGAGACCGATCCCCGCGGGGGCCCTGCTCGGGCCTGGCTGCGGCCACGGCGGGGCTGCAGCGGCGCCCTCTCGTGCTCCCTGCCAGTCTGTCATTCCCGGAGGTGGCTGCAGGGTATTTACTGGGGCCAAGGTTTGCCAACAGGAACACGCCCTCCAAAACTGGCCCTAAAAAGGAAAAATGGCCCCGAATCCCACTGCTGGGGAGTCCTTTTAAAGCGACAGGGACCCTTTCACAGGGAACTGCCCTGGAAGGCATGCTGGGGGTGGAGGAATGGAGAAGACCTCTCATGGACTGATGGGAGCTGTGAGGTACCCCCCAACACCCCACTTACTCTTCAGTCCCCCACCTCCTTTCCCACCGATGCCCCACTGCCCTGGACAGCTCACAGATGCATTTACGGGGCCACAGTTATAGTCCCAAATCACTGATGAAGAATCCCAAATTCACACACTACACACGGACATACAGCATCCTCATTACTCAAATCACCTGCAGGAACGCTGATAAACACATGCACATGCACATCACCCACAATAACACTGCCACCTGGGCGCACACATCACCCACAGTGACGGGGACGTCCTGTGAAAACACTGACTGTGGCCATGGCACAGACACCGCCTTGCATATAACCATTCAGCATCCCCATTACTCAGATCAACCACAGGTATGTTAAACACCTGGACAAAAGTACAGATAGACACATAGACATGGACATGCATGTGCCTGCCCAAGCAAGGACACACCCACAGCCACCCAGTCATCCAGGCAACCTCACACACACACACACACACACACACACACACACACACAGATGGTACCAGGTCTGTACAGATGCTGATATCAGGTTATATTAATCCAGACAGACACACATATAACACAGCAACACATGCTGACACATGGTTGCGCATGGTAAAACGATCCTCCTAGACACCCATTATGACACTGTCACCCACAAACAGATATGAACCTTCCAATAATACCTACACCCATACACTTGATTATACACCTGGACACCTGCAATAATACCTACACCCATACACTTGATTATACACCTGGACACCTGCAATAATACACAGAGAAAATAACATATGCACAATGACACACACAGATCCACAGAGAAAATGACACAGGGACACTCAGAAATCCAGTCACCTGGATGGCCGTAAATCCAGTGCTTGTTTATTGAGCATCTGTTATGTATCAATAAATATCAGGCACCATTCTAGTGCTGGGCATACGAGAGATCAAAATCCCTGCCTCTTGGAGCTGACATTTTAGTAAGGGAGGCAGGGGACCCAACAATTGGATGACACCCAAACTACAGTCACCCTCAGTGACACTGACATATGCCAGACACCCACATACACTGGCTCACACATCTACCTGCAATTACCCACAACTAGTCTGACATGCACGCACAGTTGCACTGACATCCATACACAAATAAGCCCACAGGGGCACCAACACACACACTGATGTACACACACCTGGCACAAGAGACAGCTGCTCATTATCATCCACACCCACCTGGATTCACAGACACCCATGGACATCCAGAATTGCCCACCTGAATAGCTAGGACCCCCAAACCAGTGCAGCTCCCCAGTAACAGGCCCATAGGCAGCTGCTGCCTGTGTTTTCAGGTGGAACCCACCTGACCTAGACACAGGGTTGCCCTGCACCCTGAGTCACAGAAGCATCTAAATTTCCCATCAACCGGCCCCAGGCCCTAATCCCGGAGAAGAGGCTTCTTGCCTACCCCAGCCCCGGTGGGCTTGGGAAAAAGGTTGGGCTCCTGGCCCTCTGCCCACCCCCAGGTCTGGGCGAGACAGACGAGCCCTTTGTCTGAGGGCCCCGCATGAAAAGGCCTGAGCAGCCAGAGGAAGCCAGGGGCTGGCATGGCGATGGCAGAGTGGGAGCCTGAGAGACCCTGCAGCTATGAAGGAAAAGAGGAGCCCCCTGCCCGCCGTCTAGACAGTCTGGGCCATCAGCCGGAACCCACTTGGGAACCCCCATGTGTGCTGTCACCGTACCCTCATAAGGGGCTCTTTGTCTGCCAGGCCCTGACTGCCTCCTCCCCCATGTTCCCCACAGGTCCATGCACACACACAAGGACATACGCACACTGGGACACACACAGGGACACGCGTGCAGGAACACATGCATGACAAACATACAGAGACACTCCCCCTTCTTCAGCTTGATGGCAGAGCTGCCTCCATCCATCACCCTCTCACCTCAGACCCTGACCCCCAGACCTGCACCAGCTGCCCTGCCTTCCTGGAGCTCAGAGTGGGGGTGGGGGCGGGCCTTGGGCCAGTGTGGCTTCTGGAAGGCTCCCCTCACCCCACTCATTCCCAGCCCCCCTCCAGGTGTGGCAGGGCTGGGGTCCCAGGAAGAGGAGGAATGAGGGTCAAAAGGGCCGAGAAGGGCACCCCTGCCTTGCACCAGGGCCTATGGCTGGGAGTGGGAGGAGACAGCCCCACCCACCCTGCTGGGCTTCAAAGTCAGATGGAAGCCCATGGGCCCTCCAGAAGGTCTCAGGACACTTGGCAGAGGAACAGTCTGCCCCCAACCCCCCCCCCCCCCCCCAAGGTCCAAGTCCAGACAGTGAGACGCAGACGTTGAGGGGGGCAGGCCTACACACAGATCAGGTGGAAAGGGCCAGACAACCACAGGCGGACCCAGACAGCCAGGAATAGGAGCACTAGCACTCGTAGAGCGGGAGACCCAGTCAAATACAGGCCGGCCAGGGGCACAGGCAGACCCGGACAGACACGGAGGCCGAGGGCGGGAAGCTTCGCAGACCACCGCAGACAAAGGGAGACCGACCCGGGGAAGGCCCCAGATAACTCCTCCCCACAGGACGGGGCGCGGCTGAGCTCCTCCAGCCCCGCCCCTCGGCCCGGGGCCACGCCCACCTACCCAGCCCCGCCTTCCTGGTCGCCGGGACCAGCCTGTCCTGGCTGATTTGGGGGAAACCCCTTGCAGGGACCTCCTTCTTTGGTAGGTCAAGATCAGTGCCCTAGAGCGTCCTTCTGATAAGCCAAGGTTGTGGGTTCCATCTCCCATCTGGGCACAAACAAGAAGCAACCAGTGAATGCATAAGTGGAACAATAAATCGATGTTTCTCTTGCTCTCAAATCAATTAAAAATCCAACGATTTTACTTAAAAAAATAAAAGACCAGTGCCCTCCGGGAAGCTAGGGGAGAGAAGGCACAGGGTGTCTCAGGGGGACCCTCAGTGTGGTCATCCCGTCTGATGACCTCGCATTCTAGCTTTATGGTCACCAAGGAACCTCAAAAGTTGTTACCAAACTCTCAGAGCATCACCTTCCTCATCGATAAAATGAGTATCCTAATAATAGGGTGATGTATGTAAAGAATAATTAGTAATAATAATAATTATTATATTTCTGCCCTTCCAACCCATCCTCCAGCCCCAAGGCAGGAGAAAAGGGGAGGAGTCCGGGCCGCGGCCCGCCCCCCCCCCCCCCAATGGGGCCCTGATGGCTGGGCGGATGGGCCACTGGGAGGCCGCCCTACCTAGCGCTCCCCACAGGGGTGCGAACTAGATTGGACCCCGGCCTGGGACGAGAGGCCCGGCTTAGGGGAAAGGGCTTCATGAGTTGGGGAAATTTCCTGGGCGAGTCTTGCGGGGGGTCGGGCTCCGAGAGGCTCCAGTTTAGGGGCAGGCAGGTCCTGTGGGGGCAGAACTTAAGGGGGTTGGGCTCCAAGGGGGCGGCCTTGGGGATTCCTAGGGTCACGGTCCATGGGAGTCTAGGCAGGAGGGTTCTAGAGGAGCGTCCTATGGGCGGGCCTCTGTGACCTTGGCCCCTCCTGGGGTCGACAAAATGTGGGGTGCCACAAGGGTTAGGCGCAGAGGGCGGGGCCTGGGAGGAGGCCTTTAGGGGAGCTGGGCTCTTTGAGGACCTGCTTAGGGGGCAGGTTTCACGGGGTTGAGTTTGGTGGGGGCTCCATGGGAATCGATATGGGCGGGCTTTAGAAGGAGGGACCTAGGGACTGGCAATATGTGGGGGCTGTAAGGAGGCGGGTCTTGCGGAGGGGCCAGGGGTTGGTGGCTTTAGAGGGGCGGGTCTCCTGGGGAAGGATCTGGGTGGGGTCTCGAGAGAGGGGTTTGAGGGGCTGTGCTGGCTCAGGTCAACTACATCAGGGACATTTTAGGGTTTATTCAAACTCAGCATACTCGGGGTCCCTGATCCTCCTTAGGGTTATGCCAAGGCCCCTTTGGGGCTCCACATTCCCGAGTGAAATGGGAGGGGGCTGGACATGTGAAGAAACCTCTCCAGGCCGTCCTCGCAGTCTGTAGACCCAGCTGGCGGCCATTCCTAGAGACTGCTCGTGCGACACCCCCCCCCCTGCCCCCTTGCCCAGGGGATGGGCACCCAACTGTGCGCGGCCCCTGGAGGGAAGGACTGGAAGCCCTTTTACTGGGGGGGAAATGAGGAGGGGCCAGCATCTTGCTGCAGTTGGAGTCCAAGTAGCTGTTTGCCCGCAGTGTACTCTGAGGTTGGAGGGTGAGCGACCTTGCACGGTTACATCACCAAGGGCCTGAGTTCAGATGCCTTGAGACCCTGCAGAAGGGCCCCCGGCACCCCCTGACATCCTCTCGCTTCTCCCCTGTCCAGTGGGCAAGTGGACCAAAGGCTGGGCCTGGCAGCCACCCCACTGTGGGCCCCGCATTTGCAAAGTGAAGGCTGATGACCCCCAGGGGTTGTTGTGATTCATCAACAATTGTGCCCAGAAACGCAGTGAGGCTTGTGGAAGGTATACATTGTATTAAAATGACTTGTTTATCTCTCTGTGGAATGATGCTCCTCCTTCCCCCCCATGCAAGGCAGCCAGACACACCTTGGGGCCACTAGGAGTAGTGCCCTCTGGCCTCAGTCTTCCACACAGACAAATGGGCCACATCTGCACCTTCCAAGGGCCCTTTTGAGGATGATTTGAGCACATGCATGAAGCAGGGAGCCCAGCACCCAGTATGGCTGCATCCATGTGGCAAAACGACATAAACATCTACTGTTACAACTAGTTATATTAATGTCATGCTTTTCCACGTCATGGAACTGTTTGCTTACTTAATGAGGCAATAGGTCCCTCCCTCCGTCACCTCTCTGGTTCCTTGCACCTCACCCTCTGACTCTGGGACCCACCACCACCACCACCACCACCACCACCACCAAGAAGTTGCCAAGGGCTTGGGGGAACATTCAACCTGTCGGTGAGTTTGGGCAGCTCAGGCAAACCATCGACCGTTGAGTGGACCCCGAGGCCTGGAAGTGCCGTCCAGCCATCGTGACCCCCACCTTCCAGATCTGGGGGGCTGGGTCCTACCTGATCACATCCCCTCCTTTAGGCCACAGAGAAAGTCACAATCAACATTCATTGTTGTCGGTGGGTTGTGAGGACGGAGGCCAGACCCACCGAGGGATGAATGTCACTGTGGCTGGGCCACACACAGCCTGAGGGGAGTGGGCTGGGGGACAAGACCCACCATGGGTTCCCCCCAAATTGCTCAGCCTGTACCTTGCCCTGACCCCAGCCTCTCAACACTTGGGAGGGCTGGTGTCTGGGGCCCTAATGGACACAAGCTGGGTTTGGGGAAGAAATCCTGGAGGGTTGGAGGGGCTGGACAGCTGAAAACCCTTCTGGGAGGGGCTGGTGAGCTCTGCCCCCTGAGGGCTCTGTAACCGGCTCTTGAAAGAATAAGTGAATGGGGCCCTCTGCTCTGTGTCCAAATCCCGGGCTCAGCTTTCTCACCCTCCTTGCCCACACCCTCCATCGCCCACCCAGCACCTTGGTGCTGGCCGATCACCCCCCTGCATGTCTGTGCCCCACCTGCGTGACTCCCAGGCACACCCCATCTTCCTGAGACTGACTGAGGTCTCACTGGAGGGAGGGAAGATCAAGACTCTGGCTAGTGCTGGGGGTCCTCCCACTAGCCCAACCTCCCCATTTCACCCCTCACCACCCCAGGGACAGAACAGGCCGCCTGGCCAGCACCTAGCCTTGGGGGCTCCAATACGTAGATGGGGGAAGGCAGACTTTTGTGTGAGTCTTTGTGAATAGCCCTAGGGGCAGGTGGCTTCATACCTCAGTTTGTTCATCCATTAAGTGGGGGACAATAGGTGTGAAAACACCCTAAGGCAGACCAGAGCTGGGGGCCGAGAGCCAGATACCATCCCCCTTCCAGGGACATTTGGAGAATCTTCAGGTGTCCCCGTCTCCCCCCTGCACCCCCCCATTCCCAAAAGGCCCAGGGCACCTGGCCCTTCCCCCAACCCAGGGGAAGGAAGAAAGCAATTACTAAGTTACAGCTTACATCAATGCTTATCTTGAGGCAGGGCTCCCCACACTACCCACCCTCCCACCCAAAATCCTGTGGGGCAGGATGGCAGGCCTCCTCACAGGAGGGGTCGGGGGTAGCCCTCCAAACACCCTCTGGCTCTAAATCGCAGGTGCCCCTTGCAGACTGTGTCCTGTATCCCCCCTTTGCCCCACCCAGAGACCCGCACATCTCCTTGGCAGGTGCATTTACCGGGAGCAGCAGCCAGCCCCCCTGTGACAATAAGAAGTCTCCCACAGGCTGTCCCTCCCCCTTCACAACCCCTTGGAGGTATAAGGAGGGAACTGACAGCCCAGACTCCGAGGCTCCAGAGAGGGGAAGGGAGGGGCAGGGAGGAAGCGGAGAAGGACGAGCTTGGGGCAGGCAGGGTTTCTTCTCTCTCTGCCCCAACGCCTGGCACATATTGCCCAGCCATGGGGACCTTCGACCTGTGGACAGATTACCTGGGTTTGGCACGTCTGGTGGGGGCTCTGCGTGGGGAGGAAGAGCCTGAGACCAGGCTGGACCCCCAGCCAGAACCAGTGCCAGGACCAGGGGATCAGAGGTCCAGCCCGGAACCCTCACCAGCTCCAGAACGCTTGTGCTCTTTCTGCAAACACAACGGCGAGTCCCGGGCCATCTACCAGTCCCACGTGCTCAAGGACGAGGCGGGCCGGGTGCTGTGCCCCATCCTTCGAGACTACGTGTGCCCCCAGTGCGGTGCCACTAGAGATCGAGCCCACACCCGCCGCTTCTGCCCACTCACCGGCCAAGGCTACACCTCCGTCTACAGCTACACCACCCGCAACTCTGCAGGCAAGAAGCTGGCCCGGTCTGACAAGGCGAGGACACAGGACGCCAGTCACCGTAGAGGAGGAGGAGGAGCCAGTGCAGGTGGCCGGGGAAATCCACTGTGAAGGGGGCATGCCTTTGTTAAGTGGGATTAACCCCAGTGCCCACCTCAAAGGGTTGGGGTAGAGAATCTGCGTAGAAACCTTAGGACAGTATTCTAGGAGTGTTGCCCAGTGTGGGTCAGCTGGGGCTTGACTTTGCTCTGCAGTCTTGGGAAAGGGACTCTCCCTCTCTGGGCCCTTGGGGGAAATGCCATCCTTTCCCAAGCACAGGCGACCTGGCACGGAAGCCATGGGGATTAGCAAGCAGTGGGATCTGGGGATAGGTACAGCAAGGGCTTGACATTGCGTGGCTCTGAGGAGAGAAGTTGCTCAGGCTCTCTGAACCCGAGCTTCCTTATTTCTTACTCGTTTGCTAATAGTTGGTGTGCCTGTTCTATGCCAGGTGCTGGGCTGGGCTAGTGGTGGACAAGAGAGATGGAAGAGCAGCAGTTAAAACACAGGGTGATAGGCGCTGAATGGGGGAGTCTAGAGAAAGTACCTGATCCAGATAAGGGGATTCAGGAGGGCTTCCTGGAGGAAGTGACTTCAGGAAGCCTAATTCAGTTTGGTGGAGAGCTGGAAGTGTGGCCCAGGCATTGGGGCTTGTCCAGGAACTTAGGGGTGGAGAGTGTGTGATTGTGTGGTGGAGGGGGCGGGTGTCGGAGATTTGGGGACAAGCCGAAAGGCCTATAGGGCCTTGTGAGTCACAGTAAAGAGCTTGGACTTGGGCAGCAGGAACCCACAGAAGTGGCAAGACCAGGTGTGCGTGTTAAGAGTGTGGCTAAGCGGGTGGACCCAGGGATGGATCTGAGAGTGGTGAAAGCGGCTGGTTCTCCAGGCAGAGGTGTCCAAGGCAGGCAAGAGGGAATGGCCCAGTGCCAGGGAAATGTCAGGTTGGAGGAGAGTCTGCTGTGTGGGAGCAGCCCCCCTTAGAGCATCTGGGGCTGTAGCTTAGGCGGGAGCTGCACTGGAGTCTCCCTGAGGTCCACGCCCAGTCTCCTCACCTGCATGGCCCACCACTCTGATCTTTCTCATCAAATGGGGTCACACTTCACAAGTTTGTTTGGGTGAGGCCTGAGCAGCTGCATTTCTCACCAGCTCCCCAGGAGGTGGCCACGCTGCCAGGCCACAGACCATGCAGACTTTGAGTAGCTTGGGCTTAAACCACAGCAGTTATCAGAATAGATGCAAAAGACCTCAGCTCCGGTGGGGTTTTAAAGGACAAATCCATTTCAGCGACTTTCTGGGGTAGTCAGCCAACAGAGGAGGGGGTTGTTTTTTGTTTAATTGTTGATTTTAGAGAGAGGAAGGTAGAGTGAGAGAGACAAAAAGAAACATCAATGTGAGAGAGAAACATGGACTGGCTGCCTCCTGCACACACCCCGACTGGGGGTCAAACCCACAACCTGGGTATGTGCCCTGACCAGGAATGGAACCCACCACCCTTTGGTGTATGTGAGGACCCTCCAGCCAACCAAGCCACACTGGCCAGGGCACAGGAAGGGGTTCTGATGGGGCAGTGTCGCTACTTGGGTACTGCGGGTGGGGACTGCCCCCCATCAGACTGAGCTCCTGAGTGTGGTGAGCTGGAAGGAGGATCCCACCCTGTCCCCGCAGCTGCGAAGAGAACATTTTAAAAGAGTGAGCTTGCCTCCAGGAGAAGACAGTATCCCTGTGAGGTTCAGTGAGGTCCAACTTGGAGGCGCAGGAAGCTGAGGGGACACATGAGATGATGGTCTCAGAATCTTCCTTTTCCCCCTAATTCTGAGAGAGGAGGAACACTCACCTCCCAGGGTATGGAGTGAAGGGTGAGGGAGACATCCCTTGGCGCAAAAGGGCTGCGGGACGCCGGCCTCCCTGGAAACACTCTAGGTATCACAAATACGGGGTCCCCGCCCTACGGCCACGAGGGGGCAGCACCGCAGGACGGAGTTGGGGTTTTTGCGCTGTGTCCGTTTCTGGGTCTCACCTGGGTTTGACTTGGTCCAGGAATGTGATTTGGGTGCTGTTCCACAAATAGCCTCTGGGTGGCGCCAGAGCCTTGACAGCCCTGTAGGTTGAACTGGTACTTTGGCCACATGAATCATCGCTTATTATTGTTTTTCTCCTCCCCCCTCCGCTTTTGAACTCAGGTTCCAAAGGTGCCAGGAAGTCGTCTGGACCTTCGCCCTCTTCCTGCTGCCCCTCCAATTCTGCCTAGAAGGCAGGTGCAGGGAGGACGTCCGGGATGCTGCCTTCCCCTAGCCTGGGGACTCCTTGAAGGCTGAATTTCAGGGAAGATGCATCTGGCAAGGACCCTCCCCTGAACCCCTCCCCCAGCCTGGGGCTTGAATGAGGGAGCAGCGTCTGGGAACATGACCGGAAGAGCCCTGTGAGGAAGGAGGTGGCCCCCGGACAACCTGCCTGCCCTCCCTCCCCAACACTGGGCGCCCAGTCAGCTCTCAATAAATGCTGTGAATGGATCAGTGGTCAGATGAGGCTGGTCTTGAGGCAGGGTAGTGGGAACAGCTTCGGAGGGGGCTGGGGCACCTCTTTACTCTCCTGGCTGTGTTCGCCTGCACATGTTCCCGTGATTCCCACTTTCCCGACTGCTATTTGGATTTCAGTTCACCCTGAGGCTCGGGGGGAGCAGAGAAATGGGAGTGGGCACATAGGGTGGCTGTGGGGCTTTGAGAGGTGGCTCCTTTCCTGGCACTTCTGGGCACGACTTCTGCTGCTGGCATATTTGGCACTTTTTCTGACGTTTTCAAATTCCCTTTCAGCCACCCCTCACATATTGACATGCCAAATAGGTGGAATCTCACACGCTGGGGGTGAGGGCCTGATATGAGGGGAGAAATGGAAAGACAATTACACCAAGCCTCCCTCACCCCCATTGTCCTCCCCACAGAGGCCTTCAGTGAATGTTTACATCACACCACAATGCCCCAGTGACTTGGGGCCATGGAGTCAATGTACCAAGCCCTTCTGGGTGGGGGCAAGAATGGGACTATGTTGACTGTGCCCTGGGGGGTCAGCCAGCTGAGGCCTTGCCCAGGGTACTGTGGAGGCCATTTGGATCTGCTTGGGCAAGGGTAGGAGATACAGAGCCCTCCCCACCCAGGGATTGTGATCCAGTTCTCCTGGGAAGGGGGTGCTCAGAGGAACACCTACCCCTGACTGTCTCCTCCATCACCCGAGGTTGTTTCCCTGGCAGGTGGCAAGTGTCCATCCACATTTCCCTAAGTCAAGGTACTGGCCTCCATCCCCAACCCACACGGTCTTTCTCCCAGGGATGGGTGGAGGCAGGATTTGGACTTCGCAGGTCCACTCTGCCCTTGAACTGGGGCCACCCAGAGGAGAGTCTGGGATGGGAGCCTGCCCTTGAAGACAGCCTGCTGCCTAGGCTTGGAGGGGGAGAATGGAGGACAAAAAAACCAGAGGGCAGCCCAAAGGGACTTCACATTGAGCTGGGGACACGACATCCCAGGCACTGCCGGCGGCTGCGTACTGCCAAGGGCAGAGCTCCTGGGGCTTGGACACACTGGACAAACCGGCATGTCCTGGCAGGGTCCAGGAAGGAGAGGTGAAAGGGGAACCTGATCTGACTTGCTCCCTCCTGAATGGAGTCTCCCAGGGTGTACAAAGGCAGTGGGAAGGGTGCTCTGCCATGGCCCTAGGAGTCTGGGTGTGGGAGTCACTGGCGGAGCCACTAACAAAGGGACAGGTCTGGTCCATCTGGTGGTGACCAATTTAATAGAAATAGCTTTTTTCTGAGAAGTGGGTTTGAGGACAGTGTCTGGGGCTGCTTCTGATGCTACCTTGGGGGCTGTGGTCAGGCTTATGGGGGATGAGGTTTGCAGTGACCCCTCCGCGACATCCTGTTTAATAACAACCCCCCAGGACTGCCTCCTTCCGGTCTGGGGCTTCAAAGCAGCTTGTCTCATGGAGAACAGACAGGGCCACTGAGCACTGGGAAAAAACACCTCTCCAGGTGAGTCCTGTGGGCTCACTGCCTCACAGATGCTGGTGTGGGTGCCTCAACGGGGCACCCACAGCCACCCGCTCCCAGGGAATCCCACACTTGGGAACTCGTGGGGACACCCTGACCTGTGTCCCAGCAATGGCCCTACTTGCCTTCCTAGGGAGGATGAGAAGCAAAAGGGGAAAGAGGCAGTTAGGTTTGTGGGCCGAATATCAAGGAACCCAAAGGCTTCAACCTTCAAACAACAGGTCCTGGGGCCTTGCTAGGGAATAATTTATTAATGCTCTTCCCAAAATAAATAAAATGGAAATCCAGAGAAAGACAAACGCACAACCAACAAAGGGGGCCCTTTTTCCTCCAGGAAAGAAACAAATTCTGAACCTGCCATAACCTCAGCTAAGGAGCCAAAATTTGCAAACCCAGATAAACATCTGGGTGGCTCTGGGCCCTGCTCCTGGGGCCCCAGCCTGCCGCCACCTCCCCGTGCAGCCTCAGCCTCTGGGGGGAGCAGGTTCCCTCCCCATACAGACTCCAGAGGGCCGCTGTGGACTCCAGTGGGGCCTCCAGGGTTTCTCAGGGGAGGCTGACTTCCAGGTCGGCTGAAGGGCAGTTTCTGGGGCCCACTAGGACTCGCTGGAGCATCTTGGGGGTAACAAAGTATCAGAGGTAACAAAATACCAGGAGCAACCTCAGGGACTGAAGGCTTTCCGGGATCTGCAGGGGATTGTTGACAGCTCTGTGGCAGGAACATCAGGCACTTCTGGGGGCCAGGGTTTGAACAAAACATACATCCATGGGAGGGGTAAGCCCTGCACACACAGTCCCCCAGCTTCCCATTTGGAAGCATCTACAAATCCCTCCAGGGCTGCTCCCCTGGAGTGAGAGCCCCAGCCCGCTTTGATGTGTAGGGCATGGGGGCTTTCCCTGCAGGCTTTGCCTTCCGGTAGTTGAGGCGCTTGAATGCTTCCAGGTCCCGGTGGGCATTCATGATCAGCCGGCTGCAGGAAAATGCTGGCTTGACTATGAGGCAGAGCAGGACACCACACTCCTGCTCGCACATTCTCAAGAGGCTCACACACTCTCACAGACACACATGCACAATCAGAATCAACCTGTTACAGAGTGGACTACTGACTGTCCCAGGCCCTCTCTAGAACCTAACAATTCTGTAAAGGTGAGAGCCCAGGAGGAATGATACTTTTTGGAGGCCCTTTGATGGGAGGTCTGGGCTGCTGTGGGGGGCCTCCTCCTTGCTGCCCCACTGGCTTTCCCATCCCACTGCCTGTCCTATCCATCCCCTCTTACTTCAGGTTGGAGAGTTCAATAATGAGGCCGCGCATGGTATCTGTTGCGTCCTCCATCCTGGTGGCTTCACAGGGCTTGATCCCCTTGTGGGTGCTGGAGGGAAGGGAAGATAAGAGCCTGACCTCAGCAGGCGGCTCCACCAAACACCATTCTGGGGGGCTTTCCCTGGGCCTTCAGCTGTCTGCTTTCCCAGATATTAAACTACTGTGGGCAGAGCTCTGAAGGCCAACCCAGCTGGATCGATTGCCAAAAGCACACCCAGAATCCAGCCACCTCTCCCCACCAGAGTCTCCCCAGACCCCCAGCTCCTGCCCCTACAGCTTGTCTTCCATGCAGTATGGGGTGGAGGGCTGTGAAAATGGTCACTGCACCATCTGCTGGCCCCTCCAGACCCCATCTCCTCCCTCTCGTCCCTGCCCTCCCTCCAGCCACAAGATGAATTCCTGGCCTTTCCCTGAGCACCTCTTAGGGCTCTGGAATGTTCTCTCCCAAAGGTCTCCTTGAGGGGGGTTGGGGGAATACTTCCCTGATCACCGAGTTAAAATTTTAACCTCTTCCCCACTGACTTTTTCTGCCTAACACTCTGCCACCTGCTTATCTAATTTGCTGGTCTCTCTCTCACCCTGCCTGCCCCACCCAACGTGCAATAGATGGTGGCTTCATGTTTTGTCCTGTCCCACGCCGCCTGCCCAGTGCCCAGAGCAGTTCCTGGAAGAGCCAGCACAGGATGGCGTTAACCTTTATGGGAGGGGTGGATGTGCCACAGCAGCCACTGTATCTAACGTGTGGCCTGCGGGTGCTGGCAGAGGGTCGTCCTCCTGGCCTCCAGCCAACAGCTCTCCCCAAATCATACCAGACCCTGGCATGGCAGCACCTCCTGGTCTTTCACTACGGGATCTGTGTTCTGCTCCACCTGCCGCGGTCACCCAAGATGGCTGGCTGTCCTGGGCTTTAGCTTCTTTTGTGTCTTACTCACCATGGGCCATCACCCCAGGCCCTGCCCTGGGGGTCTTCCAGATGTCCCTGTGGGGTCACATCGCCCAGCAAGGACATCAGATTGAGACACGATTCTCCCTCCTCTTTGCTCAAACAATGGTGGGGCCATTTTGACTGAATGGCCTCTGGTACTTGTGCAGGGTGTGTGTGTGTGTGTGTGTGTGTGTGTGTGTGTGTGTGTGTGTCACTAGTACAACAGGTACTAGAGACAAAGCTTATGCAAGGGAAGAGGGCAAAAACATGCTACATTATCCCTGGAGGAGGAAGAGGAGGAGGAGGAGGAGGAGGAGGAAGCGAAGGAGGAGGAGGAGGAGGAGGGGAGGAGGAGGAGGAGGAGGAGGAGGAGGGACAGAAAAACTGGCCAAGGGCTGCACCCCTAGCCCCTCCTCCACACTTGCTAGACAGACACAAGCTTGGCCATAAATAATTGATAAGGCACCGCCTCTGCAGAGAGGCCTGTAACAGGAGAGGATGGCCACCCAGTGCTTGCCCTGGCAGGGCCGGGAGAAGGGACTGCAGGGAGATGACAGACTGTGAGAGCCTCTGGAGTAAGGGGAGAGGACACCCTCGTCCCCCACACGCACACTCCTCGGGTGGAGGGACAGTGCACCCAGCGGCCTGCCTGCCGAAGGGAGAGAAAGTGGCCTGCCCTGGGGCACAGAGCCAAGTGGGAAGTGAGGACACAAGCCAGGTCAGACCCTGGAGGGCCCACCCTGGGCCAGAACTGGGACCGCCCAAGATTGGCTAGGTCAGTGGTTCTTAGCCGTCCCACTCGGAGAAGATTCAGGGAAAACCCTGGACCTTTTCTCCAGAAAAATGCACACACTGAATTCAAACAACCCACAGAACCAGGGGTCCCAGGGAGAGATGCTTGTTTGGGTGCAGATGGCTGGTGACGTTCTCCACCTGCGGGGAGCCGGGGACACTCACAGTTTGAAGGACAGGGCTCAGCCCCCTTACTGGATTGAGGAAAGCGAGGCCCAGTGAGGGAGAGCCAGGCCCCTTCATCAGCAAAATGGGAGCTCACAGGGCTGGGGGCGGGGGATCAGAGCAGCTCAGTGCCAGGAAAGCAGTGACTCTCCCTCTAAAGGGAGGACCCCGTTCCCCCTAGATGAGGGTCCTGGGGTGGCCTCCCACCTGGCCTACCTTGGCTGGGACTCGATGAGGGGGCCTCCTTCAGTACTTAGGCTGGTGCTAGGCCAGCAAGGGCCCACCCCGCTCGCTGCAGGAAACTGGAAAGAGAGCACACGTGTGACCAGTTAGCCCTGCACAGGACAGGACAGGAAAGTCACACAGGAAACGTCTCAGTGCCCCTTGGCCACGGCAGGAACTCTGAGGCTGGAACTCCTGGAGGAAAAGTGGTTAGACCTGGCGCCACCAGCTGGGCTGCTCTTGCCATCACCCCTCAGAAAGGGTAACCACTGGGCCCGACCCTGCTGTCCTCTCCTGGGCCTGCACCTCCCAACAAGCTGCCCTATGCCTGGGGGTGGCTCCATCCCCACATTCTCTGCATCCTGCAGTATCTGGAAAGGTACAGAGAGGACCCCTAGGTGTAGTGACTGTAGCAAGGTGGGCATCAGTGTCGAGGGGAAGAGGTCAGCCAGATAAGCCACACATTTTATGTCAGGAAACGATTGTGCAAATCTATTGCAAAGGAAAAATTCATAATTAATAGGGGAGAGAGCCAAATAACCCAGAGAAGCTTAAGTCTCTAAATGCCGACAGTGGTTTAATTTTTGTGGAAAATGTCAGGCTCAATCACGGGGTGACATGTGTCCCATGGAAAGAGGAAAGAGGCCGGGGGAGCGAAGGGGGGGGGAGGCAGTGGCTTGCCCAGGGTCTCTTTTAAGGAGACCGAAGTCCTGGGGTTGGAAAGGGGCCTGTTCTAGGGACATCCTCTCCCCTGATGGGGTGGGGACGGGGTGAAGGGTTGAGCTACTCTAGCAAAGAAGTACCTGAGAAACTGCCTGTAGCCAGTGGTTCTCACCTGGGGATGACGCCATCCCCAGGAGACACTTGACAATGTCAGGGGACATTCTTGGTTGTCACAACTGGGGAAGAAGGTGCTACTGGCATCTGGGTGGAGGCCTGAGATGCTACTCAACATGCTACAGTGCACAGGACAGTCCCCACCACAGAACGAGCTGGCCCTGGACACCAGGGTGCCGGCTGGGATCTCTGCTGTAGACAACAATACAGTGTCTCCCAGCATCTGGCTATTTCATGTAGGCAACTCTGACTTAAAAGACCATCCAGTGTCACATATTCACCAGACTCCCTGCACTCACTGTTCCTGGCCGTGGGAATATGCTCTCTCCCACCAGGACTGTGTACATGTTTGTCATGACAAAAGTGTTCCTGCATGTGCCAGGGTCAGAGCTGTAGGCCCCTGAAAGGGACCTGGGAATCAGCTTTGTAACGGTGTACGGAGACTCCACAGCTCTGCGGTGAGTATCATGTCCCAAAGGAGCTGTTTTAGAAGAAAACACGTTTTCCTGTGAGGGGACCTGGGTTTGAAACCGGTCAGTCACCGCTGTGTAACCTTTGAGTCTGAGTGGCTTCACCTGAAGCGGCGCTCACCACCGTGCCCGGTGAGGCTGCCCTCCACCCATCTGCTGTACCTAAGTGTCCCTGCCCACCTGGCCTTCCTGCCAAGGGCTATCAGAATCTTCCCATGAGAATTTGCTTGTGCCTGGGTCACCCCAACTTGTCAGGAACGCCCAATATCTAAACGAAACTCGTCTGGGCGTTGGCAGCCTTGTCAAGGCAGTGCCTACTCCCCTGGGGGACCTGTCAGGTCTGACCACCTGGCTATCTGCCCAGGTCCCCCACACTGCTGACTCCCGGTGTTTTCTTTTCTTTTTTTAATATATTTTATTGATTTTTTATAGAGAGGAAGGGAGAGGGATAGTTAGAAACATCGATGAGAGAGAAACACCGATCAGCTGCCTCCTGCACACCTCCTACTGGGGATGTGCCCGCAACCAAGGTACATGCCCTTGACTGGAATCGAACCTGGGACCTTTCAGTCCGCAGGCTGACGCTCTATCCACTGAGCCAAACCGGTTAGGGCACTCCCGGTGTTTTCTAGTGCGCAGTCACTGGCAGCCTGTCTGAAGGGCTCGCTCTTTTGCCTGCTGGATGCCACCAAATGTCCCGACTGCTTCCCCAGCTTTCTCCCTTAGCCACTGCCCAAGAGGCCAGAGACTGGGAGCAACTTAAATGGTGTTTCCTTCCGAGTGTGGAGTTTGCACTTTTCAAGAAACAAGGCTCCAATTCTAAAATTTCAGCTCTTCCCAGGAGATCGTGTTCTAACTCCGCACTGTGACCTACTTTCCACGATCGTGCTCATCTGGTGATCATGAGACAGGTGCATGAGGAGCCAGGGCCCTGACGGCCCAGGGAGGGCCAGGGCTGAAATCACCTCACAGGTGAACACTGTGGAGGGCCAAAATGCAGTGGAGACCACATTTGCTCAACCCAGTCACGCTCCCTTCGCACGCAGAACAGCTGGCTTTCTCCAGCTGGGCACCAGGTGAGATCCTGTGCTTGTTTTGGAGCTGTGTCACATGAAGATTCTTTAAGTTCCAAAATGATAGGGTACAAAAATGCTCACTCTGGCCCTAGCTGGTTTGGCTCAGTGGATAGAGTGTCGGCCTGTGGACTAAAGGGTCCCAGGTTCGATTCTGATCAAAGGCACATGCCTGGGTTGCGGGCTCGATCCCCAATGTGGGGCGTGCAGAAGGCAGCCAATAAATGATTCTCGCTCATGATTGATGTTTCTATCTCTCTCTCCCTTCCTCTCTGCAATCAATAAAAATATATATTTTTTAAAATAATGCACACTCTGGGAGAGGTAGGGGGGAACAGTGCTACTGAAAACCTCAGGGGGGCAGGGACCACACCTGTTGTTTTCATGCCTGGCACACACAGGCTCTTGACAAGCATGTATTGGATAAACTTTTGGAAAAAACAACAACAACACAATCTTAACAGGGACAGCTGAAAAAGCAGGCCACTGTTTGTAAAGGGAGTTGGACTCCACATTCTGGGATGGGGTGGCTGAGGCATAGCTATAGAATCAGGACAATCTGGATGCAGGCCCAGCCTCCTCCCCTCCTGGCTGTGTCACCTCTGGCAGGTGCCCAACCCAGTGTGTGGAAAGAGAACCGAGAACCACCTACCTCCCAGAGCACCACTGCAAAGCACTTAGCCCAGGCTCAGGTGTGCCACCAGCCAGGGACATGGAGCCTTCCCTGGGAGCGGGGCTCAAGCAAGGCTGCCACCTGCCCTGACAGGTGAGCACAGGGCTGGCAGAGGCTCATTGGGCAGCTTTCCCACTGCCTGTCATGCAGGCATCCCCCTGAAGGAAGCAAAGTTCCTACAAATTCCAGCATAAAGTCAAAATTCCATACATATGTTTGGCACAGGCCTCTCATGGAAAAGCAGGTCTTTCTTTCTGGAAAATCAGACTCCACACACCCCCTGAAGTTGCAACTCAGACCCCCAGACTCGTCTGCCATATAAACAGACTACCACACGCCCCATCTTCCCCCACCATTGGGCGGTTTTTGGACGAGAGCCTATGGACACTGGCACCTGCTCTGGGATGGTCTGGCTGTAACTTAAGGAAGCTCTTACCTGCTCAGGTGGGGCTTCAAAGTTGAGGGCTTCCAGGGCATCCTGTATCTGGCTGTCTGGCAGGAAGTCGAGTTCCAAGGCGGCCTGGTCTGCAGGGTCAGGATGCTTGGGCTGGCCTGCCGGGCTTGCGGGGGCATCTGGGCTGCCCTGGTGGGCCCTGGCATCCCGGGGAGGACCACCCACTGTTTCTCTGTGCAGCGGTGGAACGGAGGCTCCAAGGGACAGACTGAACCCCCCAAGGTCTTGTTCATGGCTCTGGCTACCTAATTCAGCTGCCTTTTCACCTGAGGGCTGTGACAACAAAGACAGCGTACACACACCTCCCAGCCCTTCTTGATCTAGGTCTGGCACCTGTGTCTGACCAACAACTGGGCCCATTTCCGAGGCTACAGGACTGGAATATCCAGCACCTATCGAGGGCTCTTGGGTCTCATGAGCCAGAACCAGGGAGGCTGCAGGGCCCCTGGAGACATCACCAGGGGCCTCGGCCTCCCACCCTGCCTCTCTGCTTCCTGCGGTCTCCCCAGAGAGAGGTGGGCCTGTGAGCAGGGCCCCACTATGGCCTCCATCAGGGGCCTTCTCGCTGGGAGAGGCAGGTGCCTGGGTGTTAGCCTTCTCATCTGGCCCAGACAACTCCAGAGCCCTCTGTTCTGACTTGGCGGGGTCTGTGACCACATCTGTGATGACACTGATCCTAAGGGAGGAGTGTCTGGGGCTGCTATGGCTCCCTCCTGCTTCCCTGCCAACCCTGCTGAGTATCTGCAGGGGGTCGGGTGGGGCCTGGGCTGCAGATCCAGGCTCTGAGCCCTGAGTGACCAGGCCTAGGACGCTGTCTCCTTTCTCCTGGTCAGTCCCTGTTCCCCCCTGGACACCTTCCTCCTGTGGGACTCCTCGGTCTGGCTCCTTCTCAGCACCACTGCTTGGCAGATGCCCTTTCTGGCTGAGATCACCTGGAATCCTACCCCCCTCTGTGCTTCCAGCATCTGGCAAGTTGGTCCCTTGCTCCAATAGACAGTCCTGGCTGGCACTCTCTGAAACCAAGGGCACCATCCCCCATTCTGAAGAAATGTCATTGGAGACCTCAGGCTGAGAATCCCCCCGGCTGGACACAGGTGTTACAGAGTTTTGGACACTGTGCTCGGAGTGGGTGCCATCTGCCTGCGTCTGGTCTCCTGGCTCCCAGGCCTCCAAGACAGTGAGCTCTGGGGACTCCTGCCATGCCTGGCTTCCTGCCCGCTGGGCACTGGGCTCTGGTGGTGTCTCCTGTGTAGAGAGAAAAACTCAGCCTCAGGCCTTCAATAACCAATCACTCTGAAGGTTTTTCTAGTTGTTACTGCATCTGTATAAAGCCTCAGACACTGTACGGACCACTGAAGGGATCAGTACAGCAGTTCCCTCTTATCTGTGGTGGATACGTTCTAAGACCCCCAGTGGATGCCTGAAACTGCGGATAGTACTGAACCCTATATATACTATGTTTTTTTCTATAAGTACATGCCTATGATAAAGTTATATTTTAAATTAGGCACAATAAGAGATTAACAACAATAATTAATAATAAAATAGGACAATTATAACAGTATACTGTAATAAAAGTTATATGAATGGCTTTGAGGCCATTACTGAGTAAAATATAGGTTATTGAATACAAACACTGTGATGCCACAGCAGTCAATCTGATAACGCAAACGGCTACTAAGTGACTAATGGGGAGGGAGCATAAGCAGGTGGAGCCACTGGACAAAGGGACGATTCATGTCCCAGGCAGGACAGTGTGAGATTTCATCACAATTCTCAGGACGGCACGCAATTTAAAACTTACGAATTGTTGATTTCTGGATTCTCTATTTAATATTGTTTGGACAGTGGTTGACCACAGGTTAACTAAAACCACGGAAAGTGAAAGCACAGGAAAGCGGGACTACTGCACTAGTACAAGGCAGAGCTTTGTGCCAGGGGCTGGGGGGTAACCCCTTCTCCCCACCAGGCATGTGGAGATCTAGGATATAAAACTCAAGGGGTCTGTGGGTGACACTAATGTCAACTGCCTGGACTGGAGATGAAGCATACTTATGTAAGAGTCACCACGGGGGAAGCTGGGGGAGGAAACACAAGGACTTCTCTGGTGTTTTGTTGTTAAATTGTGGTATGATGCACACAATGTAAGATTCACCATCTTAACCATTTTTTGTTGTTGTTAATCATCTCCTGAGGATATTTTTTCATTGATTTTTAGAGAGAGTGGAAGGGAGGGAGAGAGAGACACAGAGAGAAACACCAATATTAGAGAGACACATCAATTGGTTGCCTCCCACATGAGCCCCGATCAGGGCCGGGGATCGAGCCTGCAACTGAGGTATGTGCCCTTGACCAGAATTGAACCTGGGACCCTTCAGGCAGCGGGGTCAATGCTCTAGCCACTGAGCAAAACCAGCTATCTTGCCCATTTTTAAGTGCATAGTTCAGTGGCATTAAGTAAATTCACACTCGTGTGCAACCATCATCATCACCCATCCCCAGAACTCTTCATCTTGTACAACTGAAGCTCTATCCCCATTAAACACTAGGTCCCCATTCCCCCCTCTCTCTAGCCCCTCATGATCCCCACACTACTGTGGTTATGAGTTTGAGTAATCTAGGGACCTTATGTAAGTGGAATTGTATGACATTTGTTGCTTTGTGACTGGCTTATTTTGTTAGCATAATGTCCCCAGGTTCATCTGTGTTGTAGCATGCAGCAGTATATCCTTCCTTTGTAAGGGTGGATAATATTCCATTGAGTAGATATGCCACATTTTTTTTTTATCCCATTCATCCATCCATCAATAGGACCATACTGTTTTTTGCAACTTCCTATAAATCTCTAATTACTTTAAGATAAACTGTTTAAAAGGCGGGAGAGGACCAGAGCTCAGAGAGAGTATGGTTCCAGCTGGGACACAGATGGAGTACCATCCTTTGGTAGATGGCAACTCGATCCTTCTAGGTGCTCAGGCCTAAACCTGTGGAGTCACCGCAGCCCAGATCGCCCCTGACTGTAGATGCACATATCTGACATTCCCACCTGGCATTTCCTGGTCACCTCCAATGTGACACAACCAACACCAGCTCCTGAGCATCCCCTCAGAGTCTCCCTGTCTCAACTAGCAGCAACTCCATCCTTCAAGCTATGCAGCCCCAAACAATGGAGTCAACCCAATATCTCCCTTCCTTTCACACCCATGCCATCATCTCTCCCTTCAAACTGAACTGCAAATAAATTCAATACCTAGGGACTGAGGTTTGCATCCAGGGTGCCTACAGAGAGCAGCTGCTCCACGCACTTCTTTTGTAGTTATCAGTGCTGGCGGGGGAGACACCTTCTCAATAACCTTCCTGCACATCAGGGCCAACATTTCTAGGAGAGGGTGTGCATTGCAAATGTCAGACCACTGAAGGTCACAGCATGTCTACACGGCATCAGTGAAGCCACTGGCCACCAGACTGCTGAGTTACATGCAGCCTTTCCAGCATCAATGGCAAAGCTATCACCCCTACTTTTTTTTAAAAATTAAACTTTTTGTAAGATCATTGCAAATTCTTGTGCAGTTGTGAGAAATAATGTGAAAAGATCCTTTGTGCCCTGACCAGTTTGGCTCAGTGGATAGAGCATCGGCCTGTGGACTGAAGGGCCCCAGGTTCGATTCCGGTCAAGGGCATGTACCTTGGTTGCGGGCACATCCCCAGTAGGAGGTGTGCGGGAGGCAGTTGATCGATGTTTCTCTCTCATCGATGTTTCTAACTCTCTATCCCTCTCGCTTCCTCTCTGTAAAAAATCAATAAAATATATTTTTTTAAAAAAGAAAAGATCCTTTGTGCTCCCCACCCAGTTTGCCCCAATGGTAACATCTTACATAACCAAAGTACAGTATCACACCCAGGGTGCTGAAGTTGATAAAGTCCCCCACCTTATTCAGCTCTCCCATTCGTGTATGTGTATTAAGTTCTATACGGTTCTCTCACTGGTGGAGGCTGTGTATCCACTCTGAGAGTTAAGATATTGAAAAGTTGCAAAACAAAGATTCCTGGCACTGCCATTTGCAGCCACACTCACCTCTCTCCCATGTTGTGACCTCCCTGCCCCTCCCCCGTCTCCAATTTCTGGCAACCACTAGTCCACCCTACATGTCTATGATTTTGTCATTTCAGTAATGTTCTGTAAATGGAACCCTACAGGAAATAACCTTTTGGGATTGGCTAGTCCTACTCCATGTAATGCTCTGCAGATCCATCCATGTGGTTGCCTGTGTCACTAGTTTGCTCCTTTTTTTATTGCTGAGTTGTGTTCACGGTGTAGACAGACCATGGTTTGTTCAACCATTCACCAGTTGAAAGCTATCAAGGGTGTTCCCAACTAAGGCTGATTAAAAACGCAGCTGCTGGCATTCCCACCACTCACTTGTTCTGGGGCGTGTGTTACCAGACATTGTCAGCGCTGGAGCTCACAGTGGCAAGGATAAGAAAGCACACTGTGAGACCCGCCCCCCCCCACCCCGCCCCCCCCAACTTGCCCAAAAGCTACTGAGAAGCAAAGGGGTTCAGGGACAGAACATGGGCTGCCTTTCTTTTTTTTTTTAAAAAAAAATATATTTTATTGAATTTTTACAGAGAGGAAAGGAGAGGGACAGAGAGCTAGAAACATCGATGAGAGAGAAACATCGACCAGCTGCCTCTTGCACACCCCCTACCGGGGATGTGCCCGCAACCAATGTACATGCCCTTGACCGGAATCGAACCTGGGACCTTTCAGTCCGCAGAACGACGCTCTATCCACTGAGCCAAACCGGTTTCGGCTGGGCTGCCTTTCTGAGTTTTCTTTTCTTTTCTTTTTTTTAAAATCCTCACCTGAGGACATGTTTTTATTGATTTTTAGAGAGAGAGAGAGAGAAAACATGATCACTTGCCTCCCGCATGGCATGCACCCTGACAGGGGATGAACCCACAAACTAGGTATGTGCCCTGACTGGGAATTGAACCCGCAACCTTTTGGTGTTTGGGGCGACACTCCAACCAACTAAGCAACCGGTCAGGATTGCCTTTCTGAGTTTTCTAATTCTCATGCAATGTGGGCAAGAGGACTCTTGCCTCCAGCACTCTGATATAGGCACAGCTGTCCTGAGTGCTTCTCACAGGCCTGGGAGCTGCCTGCATAGCACCTGCAGTCCAGAGACATCGGTAGTGCAATGTGCTGAAAATGGGGTGTGGAGAGGTGCAGATCTAGCCATTGCAAAAAAAACCCCCAAAGTTAAACTCAGCTGCCAAGGCTTGGCCAAGAAGCTGCCCATCTATGGGGCTCAGCCTGCTGATTTTAGGGTCTTACCGAGCTAAAGGCCCCACTCCCAAGGTCCTCTTCCCTCGCAGCTGCTAGTCTTGTCACTGTCTTCCTGGGTTTTGCAAACTGGGGGACAAACCTCCTGTCTGAGTTCTGTGAACCAGATACAACAAGAACAAAGCAGCAATAAATATAAGGGAGGAATGAGGTCTAAGAAAGAAAACAAACAAATAGCAAAACCGGTTTCCTTCTTGTAGTCTCAAACCTGGCCTTTGCCCTCTATCCCCAGGGCGAACCAGCCCATTGGCCACGAGGATGAATAGAGGCAGGAACTCCAGCCTAAGGGAGGCGGCTTCTTTTTGCACACAGGGGAAGCTACAAAACAGGCTCACCTGGGAAGGAGGGAAGGGGATTGGCTCCTTTTCTGGTTGCGAGAGGAGCCTGGAAGGAGCTCCAGGTTCCTTGTCCAGAGAGCTGGGTGGAGAAAGACAAAACAAGAGGTTCTGAGGTCATCCAAGGCTTTCAGTGCACCTAGTGGGACAGAGAATGAAGTCCAAGGGCAAAGTAGTGCTCAGAGTCTCCTAGAAGGGAGGTCCTGGAGCACCTTCTTGCTGAGAGAGGGTGGGATGGAGGGGAGCAGTGTGCTGCGGAACATTTGACTCCAAGAAGGGTGCTGAGTCCCACATCTAGAATCGAAGCTGCCTGCTGTGGCAGCACTTCACCCTTATAATCCCAGGAACTGGCTCCTCAAGTAAGACCAGGAATTCTCATTTGCACTGACACTCCTGCCCCCAACTCGGCAAATTCTAAAGGAATTTGTAGATATGAGAAACACAGTATCAAAAGAAACAGGAGTATTCATAATTGCCAAAATGTGATGGCTTCCAGTGGGTAAATGAATTGGTACAACCAGAAAATGGAATATTATTCAGCACTACAAAGAACTGAGCCCTGGCCAAGTGGGTCAGTTGGTTGGAGTGTTGTCCTATGCACCAAAAGGTTTTGGGTTTGATTCCCAGTTCGGGCACATATCTGGGTTACAGGTTTGATCCCCAGTAGGGGCGTGCACAGGAGGCAACCAAATCCATGTTTCTCTCTCCCTTCCTCTCTCTCTCTCTCTCAAATCAATAAACATATCCTCGGGTGAGGATAAAAAAATAAATAAAACAAAATAAATGAGCTATCAAGCCACGAAAAGGCATAGAGGAAACTTAAATGCACATTACTAAGTGAAAGAAGCCAATTTGAAAAGGCCACATATTGTATGATTCCAACTACATGACATTCTGGAAAAGGCAAACTATGGAGAAGTATAAAGACGAGTGGTGCCCTAGCCGGTTTGGCTCAGTGGATAGAGCATAGGCCTTTGGACTGAAGGGTCCTGGGTTCAATTCTGGTCAAGGGCATATGCCCAGGTTGCAGGCTTGGTCCCCATAAGGGGGCGTGCAGGAGGCAGCTGATCCATGATTCTCTCTCATCATTGATGTTTCTATTTCTCTCTCCCTCTCCTTTTCTCTCTGAAATCAATAAAAATATATTTAAAAAAAAAGACCAGTGGTTGCCAGGATCAGGGGCAGAGATGAACAGGCAGAGCTCAGGGGATTTTTAGGGCAGTGAAAATACTCTGTATGATACTATAGTGGTAGATACATGTCTTTATACATTTGTCCAAACCCATAGGATGTACACCAAGAGTGAACACTAAGGTAAACTATAGACTTTGGTTGATGATATGTCAATATGGGTTCATCTTTGGTTAAAAAAATACTAAGTACCATTCTGGTGAGTGATGGTGATAATGGGGGTGGCTATGCATGTGTGAGGCAAGGGGTATGTGAGGAATGTCTGTCTTCCTTTCAAATTTATTGTAAACTAAAGTGCTCTAAAAAATTTTTTTTTACATTCTCATCTGACGATATATTTTTTATTGATTTGAGAGAGAGAGAAAAGAATATCTATTGGTTGCCTCCCATACATGCCCTGACAGGGGATTGAACCCGCAGCCTAGGTATGTGCCCTGACCAGGAATCAAACCTGCAACCTTTGTTGGTATACGGGATGATGTTCCAACCAACTGAGTCACCGGGCTGGGGCTAAAAATAAAATCTTTTAAAAAACATTGGTGAGACTATGTTTATCCTATATAATAAAACCCTAATATGCAAATCAACAGAACAGCAGAACGACCGGTCACTATGATGTGCACTGCCACAGGAGAAGCACCACTCAGCCAGAAGCCGGGCTCATGGCTGGTGAGTGCAGTGGTGGTGGCAGGAGCCTCTCCCGCCTCCACTGCAGGCGGGCGGTAAGGTGCAAGGGGTCCCGGACTGCAAAAGGGCACAGGCTGGGCTGAGGGACGTCCTCCCCCCTCCCTGCCGACCCCCGTGCACTAAATTTCGTGCACTGGGCCTCTAGTATTATAATAATTGTGGAGATATACATATATACTTTTTTTTAAAAAAAGACCAAAATTTGGAACCAAAATTTCATATGATTTCAACTTTGGAAGTGGAACAGGAAGAAGCATGAAGATATGCTAATGGGCTTGAATTGTGCCAGCAGAGGCTCCAGAGACAGAGTAAGTCTAGATACTGATATCAAGAGTCTGTTCTGAGCCACCTACCTGGAGGCCTCCTGTCCTGATTCCTCCCCACTCTGCTCTGTAGAGGGAACAGGTCCCGACCTGCCTTTTGACTCTTCAGGGTGACTCAAAGGGCCAAACTGGAAACTCTGAGGATCCCCGTCAGAGTCTCTGAGCCTTGGGTGCTTTGGGGGTTTTGGTGGACGAATTCCTTCTCCTGGTTTAGAGATAAAGGAAGACAAAGGGGTAGAGGATGCCAAGAGCATGCACTTCCATCGCTGACAACCAAACCTGGCAGGGCCACTGCTGCAGTGTGAGCAGGCTTGTTCCAAGGGCAGGAAACCACTGCTCTGACACTTGCCTGGAAAGTGAGAGATGGGATGGAACCTTATCTAGGTGGGACCTAGGAGCTTATGTGGCTATGGGATTCCAAAGCTTTTACCTGTGGACTGGTCATGATTGAGGCTGAATCCTGAGTTGGCCTGGTTTGGCTCTAACCCACAGAAGATAAAACCCAGCTGACTGCTTTTCTGGGGAAGTGGTGAGAGGTGTGTACTGGCTCCTTTGGGTCTCAGCTCAAACATCCCTGCAGAGGGGCCATTCCCTAACTTTTCTATAGAGCATTCCCTTTCAGGCCCATGCTGTTTTTGTTGACTTCAAAGCTTTTCTGCAAGAACCAATGTACTGGGTCCTTTCTGTCTTGCCCACTACAACTTGCTCCATGCAAGGAGAGGCTTTGTCTATCTCACTCTCTGCTGAGTCTCAAGTGTCCAGAAGAACATCTAGTTCACCATCAGTGATCAATAAATACTTGGGCCCTAGCCAGTTTGGCTCAGTGGATAGAGTGTTGGCCTGTGGACTGAAGGGTCCCAGGTTCGATTCTGGTCAAGGGCGCATGCCTGCGTTCTCTCTCATCATTGATGTTTCTCTCTCTCTCTTTCTCTCTCCCCCTCTCTCTCTCTGAAATCAATAAAAATATATTTAAAACAAAAACATTAAAAAAATACTTGCTAGATGATTGAATAAACATGTAGAAAATACAGATCACTTCCCAGGAAATGCAGATACAACTAAATTGTGTACCACTCTAGTTTTCTGTGATGCCTGAAGAATATCCACCCTGGGAAAACTTGGACCCCGTGTGATTAAGTGCTAAGGAACTGATGTCTCAGCTGCCACTTATTTCCTTGTATCTCTGCAATACCTTCCTCATCACTGACAGCAATTTAGAGCCTAAAGGTACTTAAAAAATATATATACATTTTATTGATTTTTCACAGAGACGAAGGAGAGGGATAGAGAGTTAGAAACATTGATGAGACAGAAACATCAATTAGCTGCCTCCTGCATGCCCCATATTGGGGATTGAGCTCACAACCAAGGTACATGCCCTTGACTGGAATTGAACCTGGGACCCTTCAGTCCACGGGCCAATGCTCTATCCACTGAGCTAAACCGGTTAGGGCCTAAAGGTATTCATTAACATCTACTTGTTGGATAAAGGAAACTCCCTTACACATAAACTGCCAATTGTGGCTGGCTTGTGAAACCTCCCCAAATCTGGCCCCAACGGAATCATTTATTCAATGAACAAAAAATAAGGGTTGACTCTAGTGAGCTCCATGCCAGACACTGTCCTAAGAACTTAGGTGTGTTATGATAAAACTTCAAGGTAGGGTCCTGTTGTTATGCCCATTTTACACATGAGAAAGCACAGATACGGAAGGCCAAGGAATCCAGAATGGGACCCAGGCATCCAACTCCAAAGTCTGCACATTTAAGTGTACTTTGGCACTTATTGAGTGCCCACTATGTACCGTGCTTCTGACCAGGAAGTGAGGACAAAAGGACAAACCAGAGGTAGGCCTGATCTTCCTGGAGTTCTGTCACGTAGACCCTTTCCAACCTCAGCTCCTTACACCCACTGACATAAACCCATTTAATAAGCCCCCCACCTTTCTCCCAATGCCAATTGGGTCCACCTCAGCATTCACTCAACTCTGTGCACTCCACTAGACCATAGCAACTTTCCTATAATTTCTTCTAATTCTGTTATGGTTCGTGTGTGTCCATTCAGAACTATAACCCACTGCTGTGTATTTGATTAGCTCTCTCCATGAGAAGCATTTTTCTTTTTTTCCTTGACTTGACCTTGAAGGTGTGGAGGGGAGGCACTAAGTCTGCTGTACCTTTTGATCTCATCCTTGATCTGCCTCTTCTCAGGTGCCCACCCCAATGCTGCACCCAGAGCAAGGCTCCAACGAGTTTCTTACACAAACATAGTCCTACCTTGCGGTCTGCCAGAAAACACAAAATACAGCAGCTTCATTTATTTGGTTTTTAAAGGTGCCCAAACACTAGCTTGCTTTGCTAATCTAATGGACATTTATACCAAATAAGAAGCAGAAATATCAACAGAAGTGAAGAGCCTTCCATTTCCTTCCTGTGATCTGTTCCCACAGGACTAATATAAGAAAAACTAAGGCAGAACCTTGTTTTCAACACCAAAGGCCAAAAAGATGTTGGAAGGGAAAGGGCTTCTTTCACCATCTGCCAGAATTGTCTTCCTCTCTCCCCACCCCGTCCAAGGCATACAGAAACAGCTGGGCCAACCCAGGGGTTCAACGAGCTGGGGGTCCACGGCCAAGAGAGGCCCCAAATGACTTGCTGTGGGTGGGCTTGGCTGTCCCCAGCTTCCCCCTCTGAGGTCAGAGAAATTCTTGTGTCCCAAGCAGCCTATTGCTAATCTCTACACAAAATATTTCAATCTGTTGATAATTTATTTTCGGTCCCACATTTCGAGGGGGAAAAAAATAGAATGCTACTCCCTAAGTTCATTAAGACTAAGTAAAGAGGTTATTGCTAAACTTTTTAGAAGTTTGAGTTACCTTAGACCAGGGGTCCTCAAACTTTTTAAACAGGGGGCCAGTTCACTGTCCCTCAGACCGTTGGAGGGCTGGACTATAGTTTAAAAAAAAAACAACTATGAACAAATTCCTATGCACACTGCTAAGTCGGCTGCTAAGCAGGACAGGCAGCGGCGGCAACAACACCCGGCGGGCTGGATAAATGTCCTCGGAGGGCCACATGTGGCCCGCGGGCCGTAGTTTGAGGACCCCTGCCTTAGACAATAGACAGGGAAATCGAACTACGCTATGTAATACTTGTGTTTCTTTTCTAATGATAAAATTTTATATGTATATGGACAAGTGAAGATGGTCCCAATATACCATGAAGTAAAAAACAAAAGTTAGCCCTAACCGGTTTGGCTCAGTGGATAGAGTGTCGGCCTGAAGACTGAAGGGTTCCAGGTTCGATTCCAGTCAAGGGCATGTACCTTGGTTTGCGGGCACATCCCCAGTTGGGGGTATGCAGGAGGCAGCTGATCAATGTTTCTCTCTCATAGATGTTTCTAACTCTCTATCTCTCTCCCTTCCTCTCTAAAAAAAAAATCAATAAAATATATTAAAAAAATAAAACAAAAAAAGGTTGCATATCAATGTGTAATGACTCTATTTCCCAATAAAAACACTATGTTTTTGTATGTGAAGGAAACGTTTGGAAGAAGTAGTGTACTCAGGTTCATTTCCTGTGTTTTTTTTAATGTTTTAAATTTTTATTGATTTCAGAGAGGAAGGGAGAGGGAGACAGAAACATTAATGATGAGAGAGAATCATCGATTAGCTGCCTCCTGCACACCCCACATTAGGGATCGAGCCCACAACCTAGGCATGTGCCCTTGACCGGAATCGAACCGGGGACCCTGCAGGCTGACACTCTATCCACTGAGCCAAACCATCTAGGACCTGTTTTTTGTGTTGTGTTTTTTTAAATCCTCACCTAACGATATATGTTTTTGATTTTTAGAGAGAGAGGAAGGGGGAGGGGGAGAGAAAGAGAGAGAGAAATATTGGTGACCTCTCGTACCAGCCCAGTTTGATCTGGGGATCAAACCACAACCAGGATTTGAACCCTCAACTTTTTGGTGTAGGGGACAACACTCCTATCAACTGAGTTACCTGGCCAGGGCATTTCCTGTTTTTTTTGTTGTTGTTGTTTTAATGCTGTACTATATGACTGATCCTTGGCCTGTGGTTTTGCTGGATGTTAACATAGGGGAATAAAGTCTGGAAGGACAATCATAATAGTAGCATATATTTGCGTACTACCTAGGGTCTCTTCTTGGTGCATTACAAACACTAATCCAGCCCTGGCCGGTGTCGCTCAGTGGATAGAGCATCGGCCCTGGCACTGAAGGGTGGTAGGTTCAATTCCTGGTCAAGGGTTGCAGGTTTGATCCCCAGCCCAGTCAGGGGCGGGTGGGGGAGGCAACCAATGGATGTGCCCCTCTCACATCAATGTTTCTCTGGCTCTCTCTGCTCACTCCCTTCCACTCTCTCTAAAAATCAATGGAAAAAATATCCTCGGGTAAGGATAACAAAACAAAACAACAAATACTAATCCACATCTGAGCTCTAGGGCATGGTTCTCTACCTTAGCACTACTGACATCTGAGGTTGGATCACTCTGTGTTGTGAGGGCTGTCCTGCACATCCTATGATTTTGAGCAGCATCCTGGCCTAGACCCACTAAATGCCAGGACCACCCCTCCCACACACCAATTGTGAAAACCCAAAATGTCTCTAGACATTGTCAATTTCCTCTGCAGGGTAAATGCCTCCCCCCACCAGGCTGAGAATCACTGTTCTGAAGAAAAGGAGAGGCGCTCTTATTATCCTCTATTTGCAGAAGGGGGAGAGTGAGGCATACAGCAGGTCATCTGCCACCACACGGCGAGCGGCAGAGTTGGGCGGAACCCAGGTTTTCGGTTTGACTGTGAAGCACTTAGCCACACACCAGAGGGCCTTGCAACACGTCAGGCTCCACTCAGGAACAGCCTCTGAGAGTGGGCTTGCCTGGAGGTTGCACCCCTGCCACAAAGCCAGGGGCCCTCCCCTCAGCTGTAGAACCCACCAGAGGCTGGAGGAAGCGCCACAAAGCTTTCCCTTTCCACTGTATGCACTCTTCCATCATTTATACTTTTTTTAAAAAATAAATATATTTTATTGATTCTCTACAGAGAGGAAGGGAGAGGGATAGAGAGCTAGAAACATCGACCAGCTGCCTCCTGCACACCCCCCACCGGGGATGTGCCAGCAACCAAGGTACATGCCCTTGACCGGAATCAAACCTGGGACCCCTCAGTCCACAGACCGACGCTCTATCCACTGAGCCAAACTGGCTCCGGCCATTTATACTTTTTTTTACTAGCAGGTATTAAATTATTTTTTTTAAAGGAGCTTGGTGTGGTCATTTTAGCATTTCCGCAATTAATAAGCCCAAGTTACTACGAAGAGCAGAAACCGCAATAAAGAGATCAACTTGACTATCCAAATACCTGAAGTCCGAAGCTTCTTCCTCTTACTCATTTTACCCCTCCCTTGAGAAATCTGAAAATGAGCAAAATTCCATCATTACAAGCACTCACTGTCCCTGGGTACAGACCCGGTGACACTGCCTGAGGGAAGAAGCCACCCCATCCCCCATCTTGGCCCACATGGCTGCCCTGAGGGGTCAGTTAGGCCCCAAGAGGACACAGGGTGGGAGTCACAGCAGCCTTGGGCCATGCATGGCTGGGGGAGAACTCCAACCTCCTCCCAGCTGCAGAGGGCAGAGAGGGAACTGCCCATCTGCCCAGGACCTGAGAGCTCAGGGGTGGATGGGGCTGGGGTGACCTCAGTGGGAAGTCTTGGGGCAGCCTGTGTGAAGCTCCCTCCTTCCAGGCTGGGGTCTCTGGGAACCTTCTAGACTCTAGAATCTAGAGACACACGAGGGCTTTGGAGGGGACATCGAGAGTCCTTCAGAGTCACCAGGTGACTTTAGAGGGGCCATCTGGGACGCTTCAAGGACTGGATGTGGGGCTTTCACGGGGGGGGGGGGGGGGGCGCCTGGGCCTTGAGGGGACGGGAGTTACTGCAGGGCAATTCCTTCCACCCTTGGGGCCGGACAAGCCCAAACTGACCTGAGCCAGAGAAGTTGTTGAGAAACCTCTGTCCTTATCAGGAACTGGGAAGGTCTGCCTGGAGCTGGTGCGGGACAACTAGGTTAAGTTATATGCGTGAAATATTTTGGAAAAAATAGAAGATAATTTGGTTCCTCTCAGAGGCCGGACAGCCCTCCGAGAGGGTCTGGAGCTGAAGGGCCAGGAGGCCTGAGGCCCGAGGCTTGTGGAATGGCTTCTGGTAACTAGGCCCACACTAACCCTACCACGGCCACCGAAATGTGAGGAAGGCCCAGACCCAGACCGCCACGCGGGACGAAGTGAACCCTGCGGCCACTGCCACCCCTCACATCGGAGCGCGCTCTGCTTCTTTCCCGCGCACTGCGAGGCCCAGTCGCGCGCATGCGCGACGCCAGCTTTTGGCGCTCACGCCCCGCCTCTTGCCGGTACCACAAGTGGCACCACCCACCGCCCCGCAACGCGCACGCGCGCTTACGCACTGACTTTCGGGAGTTGTAGTTTCAATGCGGCGGGCCCCGCAAGTCCAGTGGCCGCGCTTCGGTGCCGCGGTGCCCAAGGGACGAGGCGGAAGTAGGGTGGCCACCCCGGGGACCGAGGACCCTGGGTTCGGCGGTCGCGGGGCGCCGGCGAGGGGCGCAGGGCTCTGGAAGGGCGCGTGCGCGGCCATAGGCCCCGGGGGAGGAGGCAGGGCAAGGCCAGGCGTGGGGGCCGTGGCCTGGCCATCTATCCTGGAAGATGCACAAGAGGAAGGGAACCCCGGGACCCCCGGGCCGAGGCGCCGCCGCTGCCCGCCAGGTAAGTCTGTACCCCGCGGCCCCACCTAAGGAACCCTCCCCACTCCTCAGGGAACCTGATCTCCACCCCACAGGTGAGTCCCGGTCCCCGCCCCCCAAGTGAGGTTCGACCCCCAAAGTGCGGCCTACTGGACCTGGCTCCCCAGCTAATGGCGCCCCGCCCGAGGCTCAGGGCCACCTGTTGCCACACAGCTCCAGTAGGGAGGGGAAGGCCTCGACTTGGGAGAAGGACAGGTACTGCTCCCCTGACCTGAGCAGCTTTGAACCCTCCCATCAGCCAGGCCAGGTCAGACTCTTTTATCCCCATTATAAAGATGAGGACACTGAGGCCCAGAAAGGTAAAGACACCTGGCCAAGGTCATGGGGATTAACAGGTTGGTCAGAGCTAAGTGCAAATCCAGAACTGCTGCCATGAGCCCACAGGACTGTGGCTGGGTCCCTTCGCCTGCTCTCCCATCTCCCCTGTCCCCAGCACCTGGAGGGTTTGATTTTTCTCAGCTTTGATGGGAGGAGCCCAGGCCATTGCTTAGTACCCAGGTGTTGGAGTCTGGCTAACCTGAAGTTCCCTCCTAACCCTTGCACATTGGATACTTGGCCTCACAGCTCTCAGCCTCAGTTTCCTTATCTGTAAAATGGAGGCCCTAAGAGCCCCTATGTCGTAGGACAGGTGTGAGAATTCATTGGAATCATTTATGGTAAGTGCTAGAACATAGCACTCGGTAAATATTATTGTCATTGTTAATAGTATTAGAAGGATCCATACATAATTGCCAATATTGGGTCATTTTTGATCCACAGAAAGGGCAATTTTATATAGTTCATCCTAATATTATCATGTCATGATGGGTCATTAACCAGGCTAGGAAAGGATAGGAAAATGGTCTTTTACATAGCTAAGACCCCACTTTCAAAGTCATGTTACTGTCAGGGCTTCTATTTACTTTTTTTTTTTTAATCCTCACCTGAGGATATTTTTCCATTGATTTTTAGAGAGAGTGGAAGAGAGAGGAAAAGACAGAGAGAAACATCGATTGGTTGCCTCCTGCACGAGCCCCGACCAGGGCCTGAATAGGGAGAAACCTGCAACCGAGGTACGTGCCCTTGATCGAACCCAGGACCTTTCAGTCCGCAGGCCGATGCTCTAGCCACCGAGCCAAACCGGCTAGGGCAGGGCTTCCTGCATGGCCCCCTCTGCTGAGGATGCTAGAAGGAAAAGCCCAGGTGTGCAGAGTGGCCGTGCTTTGGGCAGGGTGTGGGGCCTGCTTTCCCTACTGCTTTCTGCAAGCAGCGAATCATGGGTGTGGACTCAGAGCAGGGAGCGGGATCTCTCCACTTGCCCTTTGCCCCATGTTGATATATGCCAGGGGCCCTGGCCATCTGACACCTGTTGCATTCTGGGCCTGTTCCAGATTTCTGACACTCCCCAGGGAAATGGCTTTTGCCACAAGGCCTGGGTTCTCCTGAGGGGACCCTGGGTAATCATGGCTAGGTGTGGTGCATCCCAAGGTCTGACTGGACTCTTTTCTGTTCCCGCAGCTGGGTCTGCTGGTTGATCTCTCCCCGGATGGCCTGATGATCCCTGAGGATGGAGTTAACAATGAGGAACTGGAGGCTGAGTTCTTGGCTTTGGTTGGGGGCCAGCCTCAAACCCTGGAGAAGCTCAGAGGCAAAGGTGAGACTCTCAGTCCATCCCTGGAACATTTCCTGAGCTCCACTGTGGGCCAGGCTCAGAGCTGGGTGCTGGGAAGACGGGGGAAAGGAGATAGAGAAGGTCCCTGCCCTCCTGAAACCACAGTCTGGGTTAAAGGTTAAGCTGTCAACTCTGTACCCAGAGTGAGGGTTCATTCCCAGCTCAGCCACTTTCTGGCTGTGACTTAAAGAATCCCAGCACCTGTGTGGGCCTCAGTTTCCCCATGTATAAATGGGAATAAACCACACTTACAGGAATTAATCGTCAGGTGTTCTTAAAGCACTTCACACAGGACCTGGTGAGTTGTCCAACCTACTGTCCTGTGATCGGGGCGGCGATGGGGGAAGCACAGAGTATGGGAAGACACCTATGAGCTGGGAGGGGATTCTTGGAGGAGGCACACATAATGGGGAGGGCCACATGAAGAGGTGGGGAGCACTTCTGGGAGGGGTCACAGCATGTGCAAATGCCCTGGGGGGGATGGCACTGGGCAGAGGATTCTAAAGTGGTCAAGTGGGGCTGGAGCCCAGACAGCAGACGTAGCCTTTACACTTTTTAGCTAATACAGTTGATCCTCATTATCACAGATTCTGTAATTGTGAATTCACCTACTGGCTAAAAGTTATTTGTAACCCCAAATCAATACATGCGGCTCTTTTGCCGTTATTCTTGGACGTGCACAGAGCCACAAAAAGTTTGAGTCACCCAACTTGCCCAGTGTCCCACAGTGAGAAAGTTCCAGAGCCAGAGTTTGAACTCAGGCTTCATAAGGAAGGGATAAGGCCGGTGAGGTCTCTGGGAAGCGGGATTGTGCCTGCTGGATCTAGGGCAGTGGGTGCCATGGAAGTGCCAGGAGGGAGACATGCTGCCCCATTGCCTGCTACCCTATTCTCCGGGGCTGTGGGTGACCGGGATGGGAGACTGGGGACTCTTGAAGGATCCCGGTCCACCTGGCGCCTCCCCCTGCTGCCAGGTCCCCTGCCCATGGAGGCCATTGAGAAGATGGCCAGCTTGTGCATGAGAGACCCGGATGAGGATGAGGAGGAGGTGACAGACGAGGAGGATGTGGAGGCTGATGATGACCTGCTGGTGAGTGTCCAGAGTGGGGCAGGAGGGTTCCTCCCATTGTTGCCCCATCCGTTGGGCACACATGCAGGCCTCTGGCCTTGTGTCCCTGCAGGCGGAGCTTAATGAGGTCCTTGGGGAGGAGCAGAAGACTTTGGAGTCCCACCCTCCTGTGGCCCAGGTAGATCTCTGACAACCCTGTTCCCTATAGCCCGGGGTTCAAGGCTTTCCCTTGTGACCTCTTAGCCATGTGACTTCAGGCAGATGACGGGACACCTCTGAGCCCCAGTTCTCTATACTAGGAAAGGGTATGATAATTTCTGTCCCTCCGAGGTGGGGGCAACTGGCCCAGGGGTGACATGGCTGGTGTGCAGTAGGCCCTCCACCAAGAACACCTTCAGGGTGGGCCACGTTGGGTCACCACCCACCCACACCATGCCCCCGGCCCCTCCCACAGCCAAAAGCCACAGCCCCCAGCCCAGGGTTGGAGGCCACCTTGCAGGAGAGGCTGGCCCTCTACCAGGCAGCGATTGAAAGTGCTAGGCAAGCCGGAGACAGTGCCAAGATGCGGCGCTATGAGCGGGGACTTAAGGTGAGTGGGCAGACAGGAGGGTGCTGGGACCCCACCACTGCCCCTGCACGCAGCTCTGTGCTCTTCCAAAACCCACATTGACACCTTCTTCCAGACACTGGAAAACCTGCTGGCCTCCGTCCGGAAGGGCAGTGCCATTGACGAAGAGGACATCCCACCTCCCGTTGCTGTGGGGAAGGGCCCAACAGCCACATCTAGCCACCACACTCCTGCACCCACCCTGCCAGGCTCTGTGAACCTGCCGGCCCCAGAACCCAGGGTCACAGTAGAGGGTCCTCCTTCCACTGCCCCAGCCTCGTCACTGGGCTTGGCTAAGCCCCAGCTGCCCCCAGGTAGGCTGGGAGCAGGGATGTTGACATGGGCTGTCGGAGGATGTATTCAGTGGTTGACCCCTCTATGAGGGTTTAGGCCCTGTACTGATTGTTAGATATTATAAACATTCTTCCTTTCCAAGGTCTGCATGCCTCTGCAGTTCATGAATACCTTTTTTTGTGTGTGTGGTGGTAGTAAAATATATATAACGTACCATGTGCCATTTTAACCATATTTCAGTGTGTGTAATTGAGTAGCATTACACAACCATCACCTCTATTTTCCAAACCGAAACTCTGTCCCCATTAAACCCTAACTCCCCATCTCCATCTCCCTCCCCCAGCTCCTAGTGACCTCTATTCTGCTTTCTGTCTATGAATTTTCCTCTTCTAGATATTTCATATAAGTAGAACCATACACTATTTGTCCTTTGCTGTCTGGTTTCTTTCACTCAGGATAACAATGCAGCTTGTCTCAGAACTTGATTCTTTTTTGGGGCTGAATAACATTCCCACATACAGAGTTTTAAGTGAATAATTCTCAAGCACTCAGCTTGTCTGTCTTTTCTACTGAAACTCAACCTCCCCCTCTGGGGTCGCCCTCCTCCCACTATATGGAAGAAGTACGCAACCTCTCCCTTCTAGAATCTGTTCCAGGGGCAAACGCTCCCAGACAGGAACCAATCCGATGGTATAAAAGGATGGTCTGGGTTGAGAATGTGAACACGGGGTCTTTAATTCCTTTAGCGGCCAGGCTGGTCTCTAAGCCATTGTTTTTGGTGAAGGAGGACTATTGGAAATTGTCACCTGAAATTCTTGGTTGAAATGATCCCAAAATTTTCATGATGGGGTTTTTGGCATATAGGTTGGCAGGGGTTCGGAGAATAGTGGTGTGATGTGGCAATAACAAGACTCTGTCTCTTCCCATCTATTTTTTGGTGTGAAGCAGGTTTCTCTACACTTTAAAAAAGGAGAAAATAAAGTAGGAAAGGAATGAATGGGAATCAGGAGCTAAATGTTAGGAGGTGGACCCAGCCTTTACTGTGTCAGCAAGAGGTGCCTTGCCAATAAAATTTTACCCTTGGTTTGTAAAGGTATTTATCAGAAAGCTAGAGGTATTTATACTATCCTCAATTACGTGCTAAATATAATTGTAACAGTAATTCAACCCCAGGAGAAAATTTTTTAATGCTGAGAGAGACTTGCGATAATAAATCAATCCAATATCAAGGTGGGTCAACCTGTCCACACCTTCTCAGGCGAGTGCCCTCAAACTTAAAGCCCTGGGCCCAGCTGTCAGTATGCAGAAGTACAATGCAGGCTGTTTCCCAGGTGCTTCTAGGGTTTGTGGTCACTGGGTGGTGTATCTGTTGTGCTTTGTTTTTTGTTGTTGTTTGTTTTTTAAATATATTTTTATTTCAGAGAGGAAAGAGAGAGAGAGAGAGAAATATTAATGATAAGAGAGAATCATCGATCAGCTGCCTCCTGCATGCCCCACATGGGATCCAGCCTGCATCCTGGGCATGTACCCCAACCAGAATTGAATTGTGACCTCCTCCTGCTTCATAGGTCGACGCTCAACCACTGAGCCACACCAGCTGGGCTTGTGCTTTGTTTTTTTATACCAACAACTTACCTATTACTTTCTTTTTTTTTTTTTTCCCAATTTTTTTTATTAAGGTATTATATGTGTACATATTTTACCATTGCCACCCCCCACCCCACTCCCATATATGCCCTCACCCCCCAGAGTTTTGCATCCATTGGTTATGCTTATATGCATGCATACAAGTCCTTTGATTGATCTCATATCTCCCCCACCTCTCCCTAACTTTCCCCCTGTAATTTGACAGTCTGTTTGATGCTTTACTGTCTCTGTATCTATCTTTTTGTTCAAGTGTATAATGTTCTTTATTACCCATAAATGAGTGAGATCATGTGGTATTTTTCTTTCATTGACTGACTTATTTCACTTAACATAATGTTCTCCAATTCCATCCAGGTTGCTGCAAATGATGAGAATTCCTTCTTTTTTATGGCAGCATAGTATTCCATTGTGTAGATGTACCACAGTTTTCTGATCCAGTCATCTGCTGACGGGCACCTAGGCAGTTTCCAAATCTTAGCTATGGTGAATTGTGCTGCTATGAACATAGGGGTGCATATATCCTTTCTGATTGGTGTTTCTAGTTTCTTCGGATATATTCCCAGGAGTGGGATTACTGGGTCAAATGGGAGTTCCATTTTCAGTTTTTTGAGGAAGCTCCATACTGTTCTCCACAGTGGCTGCACCAGTCTGCATTCCCACCAGCAGTGCATGAGGGTTCCTTTTTCTCCGCATCCTCGCCAACACTTGTCGTTTGTTGATTTGTTGATGATAGCCATTCTGACAGGTGTGAGATGGTACCGCATTTACCTATTACTTTCAATTTAGAGATACTTCCTCTGAAAACATATTGAGCCTATTATTTGAAACTAACTAAATTGCTGTTTAAAAAGCAGTTTAATCCTCTGTTTCCCAGCTTTACCAACACACCACACAAATGTATTTTGGTTACAAATGTATGATAGGGAGGTCAAAAAAGGCTTTCAAGTCCCCACATAGATAATGTTAGGATTAAATTCTGTGGGGGATGTGGATAGAAAGAAGAGAAGAAGTATAAAATTTCCAACTGCACGCCGAAACCGGTTTAGCTCAGTGGACAGAGCGTCGGTCTGCGGACTGGAAGGTCCCGGGTTTGATTCCGGTCGGGGGCATGTACATTGGTTGCGGGCACGTTCCCCGGTGGGCGGTGTACAGGAGGCGGCTGGTCGATGTCTCTCTCTCATCGATGTTTCTGGCTCTCTGTCCCTCTCCCTTCCTCTCTGTGAAAAATCAATAAAATATATTTAAAAAAAATAATAAAATAAAATAAAATTTCCAACTGCTAAAAGCGAACCCTGGTAAATGTTTTGTAAGTAAATGTTGGTATATATTCAGAAGAATTGAAAGCAGAGACAAGAAGAGATATTTGCACACCCATGTTCATAGTAGCATGATTAAAAGGTAGAAGCAACCCAAGTGTCTATTGATGGATGGATAAACTAAATAGTATATCTGTACAATGAAGTATTATGCAGCCTTAAAAAGGAAGGACAGCCCTAACCGGTTTGGCTCAGTGGATAGAGCGTCGGCCTGCGGACTGAAAGGTCCCCGGTTCGATTCCTGTCAAAGGGCATGTACCTTGGTTGCGGGCACATCCCCAGTAGGGGGTGTGCAGGAGGCAGCTGATCGATGTTTCTCTCTCATCGATGTTTCTAACTATCTCTTTCCCTTCCTCTCTGTAAAAAAATCAATAAAATATATTTTTTTAAAAAAGGAAGGACATTCTTGCCCTGGCTAGGTGGGTCGGTGATTGGAGTGTCATATCATACACCAGAAGGTGGCAGGTTCGATTCTTGGTCAGGGCACAAACCTAAGTTGCAAGTTTGATCCCTGGTTGGGGCACATATTGGAGGCAACCGATCGATGTTTCTCTCTCCTTCTCTCCCTCTCCCCTCTCCATCCCCCCTCTCCTTTTCCCTCTCCATCTCTATATATAAATCAGTAAAAAATATACCCTCGGGTGAGGATTTAAAAATAAAATAAAATAAATAAAAGGGAAAGACATTCTGACACATGCTACAATGTGGATGAACCTTTTGGATGTTATGTGAGATGAAATAAGCCAGTCATATAAGAATAAATACTGTCTGATTCTACTTATATGAGGTTCCTAGAGGAATCAAATTCAGAAACAGAATGGTGGGTGCCAGGGTTTGGGAGAGGAGGAACGGGGAGTTAGTGTTTAATGGGGACAGAATTTCAGTTTGGAAAGATGAAAGTGTTCTGTTCTGTGGATGGATGGTGGTGATGGCTGCACAACAAATGGATGTACTTAATGCCACTGAACTGTATACTTGAAAATGGTTAAGATGGTGAATTTTGCCTTATTTGTATTCTGTCATAGTTTTAAAAAATTAAAAAGTGAATATTGATGAGTTCCAAATCACCATAGTAGTTAAAATATGTTAGGCTTAAAAGAGTGGTGCGATGCTTTCCTTTTTCGAATGTAAATATTTGCAAGATACTGGGAATGACAACATTGGCCACTTTTGAAACTTAAGATGAAAAACTTTTAGATGTCATCTTAAAAATGCTTAACGGTACATAAAGTTTTCCAAAAAATTTGGGGCACAAAACAGCAATGGCTTTGGAGCCTGCCAGGCCTAAGCTGAGTCCCCACCATGCAGTCTTCAGGCTGTGTGACCTTGGGGAGACAGCATCCCCTCTCTGAGCCTTAGTTCTCACGTCTATAAAATGAGCCTAAGAACAGTTTTTGCTGTGAGAATAGAAATGGTCTGTGTGCTCTTCTCCCTGCCAGGTCCCTGCAGCACTGGCCCCCTGGCTCAGTTGCAGAATCGCCAACGTGAGTACAAGCTGGCCGCCCTTCATGCCAAGCAGAAGGGAGATACCTCCGCTGCCACCAGATACTTCCGTGTGGCCAAGGTGTGTCCAGACTGGACGACAGTGTCGTATGGAAACGGCAGGATGCTTCCAACATTACATGGCGGCAAAGAACGTGGGCTCTAGAGTCAGACATACCTAAATTCGCATTCCGGCTTGATCAATCCCTAGGTGTCGTTAGTTTACCCTTTCTGTGAAATGGTCCTAAGTGTGAGAAGAGGTTTAAGCAAGATGGGACAGAGGAAGGGGCAGAACTGGGAGTCCTCTGTCACTTGGCCGGGCATGGGGGCTCCCCATAGGGACCTGGCTCCAGCTCCAGCCTCTCCTGACCCCCTTCCTTCTCACAGAGCTTTGATGCTGTCTTGGAGGCCCTGAGCCGCGGGGAGCCTGTGGATTTGTCCCGCTTGCCCCCTCCACCTGGTAAGGACCCCACCTGCCCACCTTCCTGGACTATTGGAGGCTTCCACTGACTTCCTGATATTGCCGCCCCTTTTGGTCAGGCTCGGAGACCCGCTCAGGCCACACCAGCCTGGGGGTAGGGGCGGCCACAAGCAAGCCCCTCATTGCACTGGGCTTCTCTGCCCCCAGACCAGCTGCCCCAAGACCCACCATCACCGCCACTGCAACCTCCGACTCCCACCACGGTGCCGTCCACACCAGGTAGGCTCCTGGGACGTTGGGCGGGCAGGCGGGCCAGGGCAAGACAGTCCCCTTCCTCCCTTTCCAACACTCTTAACCCCGCCCCCACCCTCGTTGGGCCCAGAGGTTCCCCCACCCCCACGGACTCTCCTGGAAGCACTGGAACAGCGGATGGAGCGATACCACGTGGCCGCAGCCCAGGCTAAGACCAAAGGGGACCAGCGGAAGGCTCGCATGCATGAGCGCATTGTCAAGGTGCATGGGGGCTGAGTGGGTGGGTGGGCAGCACCTGGAGACCGTGCCCAGGGAGTCCTAATACCTGTGTCCCCCACAGCAATACCAAGATGCCATTCGAGCCCACAAGGCTGGCCGAGCTGTGGATGTTGCTGAGCTGCCAGTGCCCCCAGGTAGGCCCTGCCCCTCCCTCCAGCCTCTGAGCCTTTGCAGGTGCTAATCCTTCTGACTGTACAGACTCAGGAAGTTGATTGCTACACATTCAGGAATTCGGCAAGCTTGTTAGGCAATTGATAGCTTAAAGTCAGTATAGTTGGAGTGTTTACACCTTGGAACTTGGCCAACACTAAAAATCAGGGGGTTTTATTTGAAGAGCCCGTTGGCTAGCCCACTGCTGTCTGATCTTTCCTTTTCTTTGTTTGACTCACTCCTCCCTAGTCATCAGCTCCTCGGCTTTACAGATACCTACTCAGCCTCCCATTAACCGCCCCAGTGAGTTGGAGGCCTCCTTTGGGTTCTCAGAGCTGCCTGAGCATCCCTTCTGAGAGCAATGATCTCTCTGCACTTTGGTCCCCCAGGAGTCCCCCCAGGCCCAGGACCAACACTTGCACCCAGCACAGCAGCTCATAGTGCTTGCTTGTTGGAGTCTGGTCAAGGTTCAGGGTCAGGCGAGAGGAGCCAAGAGATAAGAGGGAGGTTGACACGGGCTGGTGTCTATACCAAACCACCAGCAGCTCCTTCCTGCATTTAAAGTGGATTCAGAGACCCAAGGCTCCTTTGGATCAGGTGGAACCCACCTCTCCACCATCATGGCACAGGTTTCTCTCTCCTGACCGGGCCCTGACTGGCCGCCCAGGCTTTCTCCCTATCCAGGGCCTAGAGGCCTCCGAGTCCACCCAGCCGAGCCTGGTGGGGGTCCTAGAGACTGCTATGAAGTTGGCCAACCAGGAAGAAGGCCCAGAAGACGAAGAGGATGAGGAGCCTAAGAAGGTATCAGGGGCTGGGTTCTTGGGGTGAGGCAGGGAGTGACAGCAAAGTAAATCCTGACAGTCCCAATCTTGAGCCAGAAAGAACTGGCCTCGTTTCTTGGCCCTGCCACTTCCTGGTCATGTGGCCATGGGCAAGTCATTTTGTTCTCTGAGCCTCAGTCTCCTCATCTATAAAGTGGGCATAGTCCTAGTCCCTACCTTCCAAAGCTGTTGCAAAGATTCAAGGAGAACAGGACTGTATGTTGTATTTAGTGCTGAGGAAACAGAAATTAAGCTGGTCACTGTTGTCAGTGTCAGGCCCTGACTACTTGGGGAGTGGCCTCATCATAGGTGCTGGAAAAGCTCTGACTTTCTCTCTGTCCTCAGCAGCCCAACAGCCCTGCGGCCCCCACAGCCCAGCCCAAGGCGCCAGCCTCAAAGGCACCCCAACCAGGATCCACCTCAGCAGCTAAAGCAGCCTCCAAAGGCACATCCAACAGAGGTAGGTGCCCCCTCCCCACCCTGACTGCCTGTCACCTGGCCATAGGCTGGGCAACACCTGCAGATGCCCCTGTGCCCACAGCCCAGCAGCAGTTGGCCTTCCTGGAGGGCCGAAAAAAGCAGCTTTTGCAGGCTGCATTGCGAGCCAAGCAGAAGAACGACGTGGAGGGCGCCAAGATGCACTTGCGCCAGGCCAAGGGGCTGGAGCCCATGCTGGAGGCCTCACGCAACGGGCTGCCTGTGGATATCACCAAGGTGAAACCTCTGGGCCAGCTAGACCTTCCCAGGTGCTCGTCTGTTGGGCTATGGCCAATTAGCAGCCATGTGACTTGGAATATATTAGTCAGGATGCAGGTTAAGCTGCTGTAACAAATAGGCTCTTCCTAAGAGACTGGTTAAACAAGACGGGTGTTTATGTTTCTTGCATGTAACACTCAGGGTGCTCTGGGCTCTGAAAGATAAAGCCCTTTAGAGCCCAAGTTCTTTCCATTTTGTTTTTCTGCTGCACCTGAGGAGGTTGTCCTTGTGCACGTGGTCCAAGTAGACCACTAATCTGTCTGCATCCCGTTCATGGGAAGTCATGAGGGAGAAAAATTGCAGGCCAAGCAGTTTCCTCTAAGGAAGTGGCATGGAATTGTCATCACTACTGCTCACCTCCCATTGCCCAGAACTGAGTCAGATGGCTGCACCTAGCTGCAAGGGAAGCTGAGACATGTCTCTTGCGGGGCGGCCATGTACCCAGTCAGAACTCCATTATTAGGGAAGAGGGTATGGATCAGATTTGGGGGAAGTAGTTAATAGATTCTGCCACTTTGGTCAGGACTATCCACCTCTCTCTAAGCATCACTTTTCTCTTTGGGGAAGAAAGCAGGGGCAGGGGCCAAAGCAGTGGTCAGGGAAGGCCTCTCCAAAAAGGGATCAGGGCGGGCCTGCTCATTGCAGACCAGCAGGCCCCTCTCCATGAGCGATGTCTTTCCCAGGTGCCACCCGCCCCCGTCAACAAGGATGACTTCACCCTGGTCCAGCGGCCTGGCCCTGGTCTGTCTCAGGATTCTATCCGGCGCTACGGTGAACTCACCAAGCTCATAAGGCAGCAGCATGAGGTGAGGGGGCCCCTGGCCTAGGTCAGCAGGGTTCCCCCCAGGTCATGGCCCCTCAACCTTCCCTTCACTGTCTTCTGCCTCACCAGATGTGTCTGAACCATTCTAACCAGTTCACTCACCTGGGCAACATTGCTGAAACCAGCAAGTAAGTGCCCCCATGCCCACCTCTGCCTGATGTGTGCACCCCCAGCCTGCCTCTGGGACCAGGGACCTGAGCAGAGCCCTCTTATGGCAGATTTGAGAAACTAGCAGAGGACTGTAAGCGGAGCATGGAGACTCTGAAGCAGGCCTTCGCCCGGGGTCTCCCCACGCCCTCTGCCCGCTTTGAGCAGAGAACCTTCAGCGTCATCAAGTAAGGCCCCAATGGCCCCTGGCCCAGATGCCCCCTTGAGGAGGGGTTTGCCCTCCCCAGAAGCTGGTGGAGGACTTGCCTCTGGAGGAGAGTTTGGGTGGGTGGTGGGAGCATAGCACACTCAAGGGCCCTGAGGCAGGCATGAGGTGTGAGTGAAGTAATGGCAAGTGAGGGGGTGTTAACAGCGACACCCCTTGGAAACAGTGCAGAGGTGTGCCCTGTCCAGGGGCCCGTGGGATGGCGGTTGTTGGTCCTGCTTCAGTAAAGTGTTCCCACACCCTGGATAGTTGGGGTAATTGCTCCCACTTATAGAAGTTAGGTGCAGCCTCTGGGGTCACCTAGGATAACCACCTAGGAAAATCCACACCATTTACCCTGGCTTTCCCACGTCTGCTTGGCCTGGCTCCTTGTCACTTCCTTCCTATCTGTTGTCCCCAGTTTGCTCGCCTCCTGCCACACAGACCTCTTTTTGGTCCCTCAGACACACCAAGCATGTTCCCACTCAGGGCCTTCACCCCAGCGATGTGCCCTGCCCCGACTCTGTTCCCCATGTAGCATCTCTATGCAGCCCCTTCTTAACGTTCAGCATCACCTATGATGTCACCTGAGAGGCCCTCCCTGACCACCCTATCTAAAGCAGCCCCTCCTGAGCACACTTCAGTTTTTCCCCTATTTTAATTCTTTGCAGAGTTGCTTTATTTCTTTATTCATTGGGCATTTTTCCACTCAGTCAGCTCAGGTTCCATGAGCACAGAGATGGGTCTCTCTCATTTACTTCTGTATCCCCAGCATCAAGACCAGCGTGATCAAGAACACAGGCTGGCACATAGTAGGGCCTCCAGAAATATTATTAAATGAAGGGAAGGTCCCCAAGCCATGAGGTCACTGGCTGATACTTAGTAGGTACTCAAGTAATGTCAAATGAAGAGAAGGCCTATAGCAGTTAGGGCACTGGCTGGCACATAGTAGGTACTAAATAAATGTGTGCAAACTAAAGAAAATACCCAAAAGTTAGTCATTGGCGGAATTGGACAGAGAACTCTCGTTTGTCTAATCCTAAAACTGGAGCTCAGGAGCTGCGACACCCCTAAAGGCAGTGCCGGGATTGTTCCCTACCCCTGCTGAAGGAAAAGGTGGGGGGCAGTGAGGTTGAGGTGCCTCTGTCTCCCCACCTGCCCTCCCGGAAGGATCTTCCCAGACCTCAGCAGCAATGACATGCTCCTGTTCATCGTGAAGTGCATCAACTTGCCCACACCTCCAGGTGAGGGGGCGCCAGGCAGGGGTCAGGGCTCTGGGGACCACCTCTGCCCAGCTGTGACCTTTGTTTGCCCACAGGGCTGTCCCCTGGTGATCTGGATGTCTTCGTTCGGTTCGATTTCCCCTATCCCAATGTGGTATGTGGAGAGCCAAAGAGAGATGGGCTCAAGCCCCATCAGGATGGGAAGTGGGTTGGGCAGGGGTCCCAGGCCAGGCCCCAGGCCCTGAGCTTGCCTGCCTCTTGACTGGTCCCAGGAAGAAGCTCAGAAAGACAAGACCAGCGTGATCAAGAATACAGATTCGCCTGGTAATTCATGGGCAACAGGTGCCCCCCGCCCTCTGCAGAAATGACATGAGACCATAGCTGACCCCTCCCTCCTTCCCTGAGCAGAGTTCAAGGAGCAGTTCAAACTCTGCATCAACCGCAGCCACCGAGGCTTCCGAAGGGCGATCCAGACCAAAGGCATCAAGTTCGAAGTGGTCCATAAGGGGTGAGCTGGGGGGTCAGGCACTGCGTGGGCTCTGAGGGAGGGGAAGCTACCCCGGGCCAACCATCCTGTGTCCCCTCACATACATAGGGGCCTGTTCAAGACCGACCGGGTCCTGGGCACAGCCCAGCTGAAGCTGGATGCCTTGGAGACGGCATGTGAGGTCCGGGAGATCCTTGAGGTAAGAGGTGACATTAATTTAATGTTCCATTATGGCCATGTCACTCATTAACATTACTCAGATGCTCCCTGCCCTGAGCCTCCCAAGGGTCCTCTCTGCTGACCCAGCCCCTCCCCTGGGAGTTGAAGACCTCCTTACTCCCAGCCCCTAATACTTCCAACACCTGTTCCATTATGACCGGCTGGTGTCTCGGCCTCACCCATGAGCTCATATTTTGGAAATCACCTTGGTTCTCCCTGATCCCAGCCCTGGGACTCCAGCCACTGCCTGCTTCCCAGCAGCCTCCCCTTATGCCCACCCAGGTCCTGGATGGTCGCCGGCCCACAGGGGGACGGCTAGAAGTGATGGTCCGGATTCGAGAGCCACTGACAGCCCAGCAATTAGAGACAGTGACTGAGAGATGGCTGGTCATTGACCCCGTGCCAGCAGCTGTGCCCACAGTGAGACCCCCACCCAGCAGCAACCCCAGGGAGGGAGGCTTGGTTCAAGGGGAGCCAAGACTCACAACACTGGTTTTGTCCTTTGAAGCAGGTTGCTGGGCCTAAAGGGAAGGCCCCTCTCATGCCTGCCCCCACAAGGGAGCCAGGAAACAGGTAGGTGGCTGAGCCAGGCCATGCTGGAAAGAACCCCTCTTCCCATCTCAATCCTTCCTGGACAATATCTCATCAGGCACAAATTGGAGCATGTCCTTCCCCCTTTAAAGCCTTTCCTGGCTCCCTTTCTCCTAGAGGATCCAGTTTAAACTCCTCAGCTTGATCGTTAAGATCTTTTTGATCTGACCATTGTGAAAATATCCAGCCTTCTCTCCCCCACTTCCTCCTACTGGTTCATGGCTACGCCTAGTGTTCACCGTCCTCTTGGCGTCTATGTTACAATGCCCGGAGCACCTCTACCTCTACACTTGTTCCCTATTCCTCTGCCCAGCTCTGACTCCTTTGGGTCCCACGTTGGCTGCCATCTCCAGGAAGCCCTCTCTGACTGCCTGGCACAGGCATTGCAGTTGCCTGTGTATACAGTTGCCTGAGTGTACATCATTGCCACTAGGGTGTAGGCTGAGCAACATTGTGGTGGGCCTGGCTTGTTCCCCAGTACCCAACGTGTCAAATAAATGGAGTCAGGGATGAGGGATCCCTGTAGACCCTCATCCCTATCCCCACCCCATAGATCTGCCCGGCCCCTGCATAGCCTTAGCGTGCTGGCCTTCGACCAAGAGCGTCTGGAGCGGAAGGTGAGTGCCCACCCACTGGGCTTGGAGGGGCAGGATTGTGGGGTCTGCAGGCTCAAGCAGGGCCCTCTCAGCCCCCTTTGTACCCCACTTCCTCAGATCCTGGCCCTCAGGCAGGCACGGCGGCCAGTGCCCCCGGAGGTGGCCCAGCAGTATCAGGACATCATGCATCGCAGCCAGTGGCAGAGGGCACAGCTGGAGCAGGGGGGCCCAGGCATCCGGCGAGGTGGGGGCTCAGGGACAGGCACATGGGGGAGGGGCAGTGGCAGTGGCCCCATTCTGACCCCCTCCCACCCTCAGAATACATGGCCCAGCTGGAGCATCAGCTGCAGTTCTACACAGAGGCTGCTCGGCGCCTAGGCAACGAGGGCAGCAGGGTGAGCCGGGTGGAGTTGGAGTTCGGGTGGGGACTGGGGGACTGGGGCTGCCAGGGGCTTCCCACTGACTACCCGTTGGATCCCCAGGAAGCTGCAAAGGAGGCACTCTACAGGCGGAACCTGGTTGAGAATGAGGTGAGCAGCTCAAGTGTTGGGGTGGGGGTGGGCAGCTGTGGCCATGGCCCCCCTGACCCCTGTGGACTTCTGCAGCTGCAGCGGCTCCGCAGGTGAGGGGCCAACGGGGCTGGCCGCCCTGGAGATCCGGGAGCAGGCTCAGGCCCTGGTGCTGGGAGGAGCTGACATGGCCACGGCTTCCGACCAGACAAGCAGACAATCAGCGGACAATCGGTTCTGGATGGACTCATCCCCTGCTGGGCCCACCCAGCCTGGTCAGAGCCTCCCTGGCAGGGGCAGCAGGGATGGTGCCTACCAGCCAGCCTGTGCCCCTGGCCTGTTCCGGAGGTAGAAGAGTGGCTTGGACCAAGCCCTGAGAGCCCCTGTAAGCACTTTACTTCCTGTCCCTCCCCGGCCTTAATCCTTAAGCCCTCCCATACCCAAAGAAGCCTCTGAGAGCAGCCAGAACCTGGCTGGCTCCCCAGAGGGGTGCCCTGGCCCAGCTAGGCCCCAGGGTTGACACACAGAATAAACAGCCAGGGCCACACCCGGCTCTCCATCTTGCCTTTGTTTCTTGCCCTCAGTGGCCGCTTTGGGTCTTCCCCCCACACACCCGCCCCAGGGGTAGTAGGAGGGAAGGTGCCCGGGAGGAGGGGTGTCTGCAAAGGATGTGTTCTTGCATGTGAAGGCCCATGCATCTGTCAGGGGGGCTGTGGCTGCCTGAGGGCGCCTGCCCTACCATGCACTTAATCTTCACGTATAAACCCAGACATGCCCAGTGGCCTTGAGTATATCTGGGTTTAGAGGTGTGGTCAGGCCATACGTGGTGGTGCTTGGTGACCCATGTGGTTCTCAGGGCCTCAAAATCTAGCCCTGCCACTCACTAGCCACAGGACCTGGACCAAATTGCCTGATCCACTTAGCATCCTACAGCCTCAGTTTCCCCACTGGATATAGGGATGGTGAGAGCCCTTCCTGTCCCACAACGTGAAGGGCACCTGATTGGTGGTGAGTGCTCGAAAGAATTAGGCTTTATTGTTGCTGTCTCCATCTGTGCAGGACCTGGCCAGCAGGGTCGCCTGATGTGTGAGCTGCATGCCTCGGTCCCTCCCTCTGTGTGAGGTGCCCCAGCTTCCTAGCCAGCACTGGTCAGGTGGGCTTAGCCCAGAGGCCTGGGAGAGATGGGTTGAGGCCCCAGGTGGGCACTGTCTCCTTAGTCCACAGCCCGGCAGAACCCCTTAGGTCAGGGGCCCCCTGCCCGTGGCTGCCGTGGTGCCGTGGATGGCAGCTGGATCAGGACCTGCTCAGGGTTACCCGTCGTGTCCACCACGCACAGGTGTGGGAGGCCCAGGAAGGCCTCAGGCGCAATGCTGGTCATGTGAAGCCTGTTGGCCCTGAACCAAGAGGCAAGCATGAGGGCAGGTGCAAGGGTAGGGGGCCATAACCGTCCTGACCCCCTGGGCCTACTGAGGTCCCCACAGCCCACCATGGCCCTCCCCTGCCCATGTGGACCTGCCCAGCTGCCTGAGGGCACCTGAGGAAGAGGGCACGCAGGCTGGGTGTGCTGAGGAAGGCTTCGGGGCCCACGTGGCTGATGCGGTTGCTCTGCAGGTGCAGCTCCTCAAGGGCCTCGGGCAGGTCGGGAGGCACGAAGGACAGCTGGTTGTGGCTGAGGTCCAGCACCTGGGCAGGTGGGCAGAGACGCCCCGTGATGGCTCTAGGCCCTGGGTCAACTGCTCAGCTAAGCCCCAAACCACTCTCCTCCCAAACCCTCCTCCCCTCCATGCCCAGCCCAGTCCTGCCCCTTCTCCTGGACCCTTGTCGAGGCTGCTGAAATCCTCCCCTTGGCAGAGGTAAACGGAGTCCTTTCTGGGGCAGGCCCTGCTATAGATGCTAGGGGCTTAGACAAGTTCCCTCCTACTGTGGGAGACACTGATTCAATTAGCCATTCATGTAGATGGCACTTAATCCACATGTTCATGCCCTTCTAACGCTGTCACTTATGTTTGTTACTGATTGCTTTCTCCCTAAGCAGGGCGTTTATCCCAGGGCCAGGAATTGTGTCACTGTGGCCCTTCTAGAACAGCGCCTGACACCCACAGAGGCTTTAAACTCTGGGATCAATAGTGGTGAGGAGCTAGAGGCCACAGTGTTTACTGAGGCGGTGGAGGGGGTGTCTCAGAGGACCAGGGGGCAGGGACAGCACGGCCAAAGGCCTGGAAGCTCAATCTGTCTTATCTACCCCAGGGCTAGCCCCCCATGGGGGGCTCTTTTTGTGGTATCATCCAAGGGCCTTGTGGGGGAGGACCTGGGCAAGCAGGGGGATGGAAGGGCCATGGGGACAGTCAGTGTGGCTAACCAGCCAGCCTCTGACCTGGAGGGCCTGCAGCTCATGCCAGGTGCCGGGCTCAATGTCGCCCACTCGGAGTCGGTTATGTGCCAGGCTGAGCTCTCGCAGCTGGTCCAGGCCGGCCAGCGGCTCGGGCTCTAGGGCCCGCAACTGGTTGCGCTGTAGCCGCAGGGTGTGCAGGCCAGTGGGTAGACCAGAGGGCACCCGAGTCAGCTGGTTGCCGGCCAGGTCGAGGCTGCGTAGGGCACGCAGCCGGCGGAAGGCCCGATGGTGTACGCGGGCACTGGCCAGGTGGTTGTAGGCCAGGTTGAGCTCGGCCAGGCGTGGTGTGGCTGCCAGGTCTCGGGCACCCAGCGCAGCCACGTGGTTGTGGGGCAGCACCAGGGACCGCAGGCGGCGGGGCAGCGCCAGGGGCACACGCTCCAGCCTATTTCCATAGACGTGCAGCGTGTGCAGGCCCCGCAGAGGCCGCAGCGCCCCGGCCGGCAGCCCCGCCGCCCCGAGCTGGTTGTGCTGAAGCAGCAGGTAGCGCAGTCCCCGTGCCCCACGGAGCCGGGCTGCCTCCACCTGCTGGATGCGGTTCCGGCCCAGGTGCAGCACAGTCAGGGTGCGAGGCAGGCCGGCAGGCACCGCGGCCAGCCGATTGTGGGACAGGTCCAGGTACTCGAGGCGGTGCAGTTTGCTGGTGGGAGAGGGGACTGGCGTTGGTCTGGGTGCCCAGCCTCGGGGACCAGGTGATCTTGGGTAGAGGGCAGAAGGGCTGACGAGTGGTACTGAGAGATGTCAGCTGGAAATTCCAACTTGGGGGTGGTGAGTTGAGAGTTCTGGGTGGGAGGTAAACTTGGGGTGATCAAGGCAGGGTCTGGCCTGAGGATTAGAGGTGGGGGTGACCAGGACAGAGTTCTGAGTCCAGATCAGCATGAGGCAGCTGTGATGTTGGATAACAAGATGGGAGCACACGGTAGTTGGTAGCGAGGGTGGCTGCCGGGTGCTGGGCTGAGCTGGCGCACAGTGAGTGCTCACCAAATGAGGCCGTGGGGGTAGGAGTGATACAGAGGAGAGGACAGAGGGTGGCGGCCCCAGGCTCTGAATCCTCAGCCCCTACTCCCAGCACAAAGCTATACCCCATCCCATCTTGTCCCAAGCCCCACCTGAAGGTGGTGGCATCCAGGCCACTGTCTGTCAGCTGGTTATGTTGGAGGTAGAGCTCACGGAGGTGGGTCTGGCGGCTCAGGGCTCCTCGGGGTACCTTGGAGATGAGGTTGTTCTGGGAAGGGAGGAGAGTGAAACCTAGGGTCTGGAATAGAGGGCAGTGGAGAGCCACGGAAGGCTCTGGAGTAAGGGAGTGACAGAGGAGGAGCTGACTTTAGCAAGGCTGCTCAGAGCACTTGACTTGTGCCAGTGGTAGAGACTCAGAGAAAGATATTGCTGACAGCTGGAAATGTAAGGGGACAGAGGGGCCTTCCAGGAGAGAGGTGAAGGGGGCCGGGGACAGGGGGTGGGGGGTAAAGTGAAGGAGGGGCACCTGCAGGTGGAGCCGCTCCAGAGAGGGTGGCAGGCTGGGCGGCAGGTAGCTGAGCTGGTTGTTGGAGAGGCTAAGGGTGGTGACAGCCTCAGAGCCGTGGAAGGCATCGGGGGGCAGGCCAGCGTTGCTCAGGTGGTTGTTGTGGAGGTACACGGACCTGAGGGGAGCCAGGCTGCTTCCACCGGCCTGCCCCCAGGCTCCCCACCACTCCCACTCTGCACCCCAGCTCAGGGCTGCCTTCAGTGTGCATGAGAGTGAGTGTGTGTGTGTGTGTGTGTGTGTGTGTGTGTGTGTGTGTGTTAGTTCTCCAGACAGAGCATCCAGGGTCCTGTCCCCCCCAGACCTCCTAGGGCAGGCTCATGACCTCCCTCAGACCCCAGGGGCTACCTGAGCGCCGGCTTCTCCCCAAAGGTGAGTGGGAAGATCTCCGTCACTTGGTTGGCAGCCAGATCCGCTACTCGGAGGGAACGAGGCAGAAACTGGGGGGCCACCGAGAGCTGTGGGAGCACAGTGTGCTTGTCCTGGTGGCACCTGCCAGCCCCTGCCGTTCCCTCTCCGCACTCTGCTGTGTGGCTGGCTGGGGTGGGGTGGGGAGTTGGGTGGGGGCTCACCTTGTTGTGGGCCACGTAGAAATGCTGCAGCTGGGTGAGGGACTCAAAGGCCTCGTCAGGCAGGCCTGGGAGCGGAGTGGGTATTGAGGGGACCCCAGGCCTGGTAGGGGGTAGGGGGCAGCGGGAGTCTGTGCTCCCAGCTGCCCCAGGGCTCCTGGCCTGGGACTGGCAGAGGCTCCTCCAGGCACCCCCTCCCAGTCCACAAAAGCCACAGCCCCCCCTCCCCACCCCCATCCCCTGAGTTTCCATCCTGCTCAGCAAAGGGCAGTTCTGGGAACTGCCGCAGAGCTGCCCACAGACCCAGCATGGGGGAGGGAGAGGGCTGCTGGGGCCAAGCCAGGGAGGGCAGCCTCCTGTGTTCCCCCTCACCCTCAGAGGAGATGAGATTGTTGTGCAGGTTGAGGGTTCGAAGATCACTGAGGCGGGACAGCTCATTGTAGGGGAGCTCCTGGAGCTGGTTGTTCTGGGGAGGGGGCATTCACACCCCTGACCCGGATGACCCTGAGCCCTCAACAAAAGCCCCCAGCCCTGATTCTCAGCTTCCCATCAGCCTAAGCAAGAGAACCCAACACCCCATTACCCCCATAGTTGATCCCAAATGCCTCATCACCCCTTAACCAAAAGACATTAATCCCCAATGCCCCATCCACCCCTATAGTTGACTCCTGACATCCATCACCTTCACCCCAGACAACCCCATAACTGTCAAGATTTTGACCCCCCTGACACCCCCAAACTCTCAGCCCCTCCCACATCCAATATCTGTACTCCACCTCCAACACCAGGGCCAACTTCCATCATTGCCAATACCCACACGCCCAATGCCTCACCCCTGCATAAGGACCCCACACCCATCACTCAATTCCAGCATTTCCCATGCTTATCCCACTTCACCCCACCCTGTAATGTGCCCCCCTCACCTGCAGGGAGAGGTGCTGAGCCTCCCTGGTGATGTTGTGGGGGAACACCCACAGGTCCAGGCCATCGCAGTCCACGGTGTCAGCCCGGGGGCAGGAGCAGCGCAGGGGGCAGGCCCGGGGCAGGGGCTGCGAGCTCTCCCCCATATGGGGGAAAGCAGGGTCCTCCATGCCGGGGGTAGTTGGGGGGCCCAGCAGCAGCAGGAGCAGCAGCAGCAGGCTCAGCCGCTGGGAGTGGAGGGACAGGTCAGGGTGTAGCCAGGTTGGGCACCATGTCGCCATGGTGACAGGAGCATCCCAGAGCGGGTGCAGGGCAGGCAGGCCTCACCCTCATACCTTCCCCCACCCCACCTCACCATAGCCAGCCCAGTTCAGCTGTCTTGCCCGAACTGCCGACCAGGGCTTCCTAATGGAAACCAGGCGGTCACCTCCTGGAGCCTCTGCTGTGGCCGCCACCGCCCCCCATCTCCTGGCACAGGCCACCCTCCCTGCAGGCTGTTCCCCCGGGGCTCCAGAGAGCTGGCCTGCCCCTTTGCCTGCTCTGGGGAGGGTGGGTGGGCTGATGGATGGGGTGGTGAGAAAAGGCCAGCCTGTCCCCTTGGTTCCCCACCCCCAACCCCCAGCTCTGCTTGCGTAACCTCCGCCAGCTTGGGCCGGGCTACGGGAGCAAGGAATGTTTGGGGGAAAGCTTAGATTCACCCTGTCTGGTATTTGGGCCGACCACAGGAGTAGGGGTGGAGGCAGAGGAGTGGGGGATGCTTCAGGCCGCAGGAGTGTCCCCAAGGAACTGAGGCTGGCGGGGAGGGGTCAGGGCAGGCCTGGGCTCAGCCTGCTAAACCCAGACACCAACCTGGAGGCCCTCAGCCAGATCTGCTATCCGGGCTCCTCCTCCCCCCCTCCCTCCTGCGCACCCCCACCCCCACCCCCACCAGCTGGCCTCACTGGCAGTCACACCCCTCCTCACCCAGAATGGCCACAGTCGCCGCTGCCTGAAAGGAAATTACACGTGTGGAGGCACCAGCCTGGTGGTTAGGGATGTACACTCAGTGCCAGCCTGCCTGGGCTTGAACCTGGGCTCAGCCTCCTCTCTGGGGCTCGGTTCCCCACTCTGCAGAGCCAAGGAAAGGTGGTCTCACGTCCCAGGATGGTGTGAGGATGAAGTGAGATCATCCTAGGAAGTGGGGAGAGGGTCCCAGCACGTCGCATGCCCTCAATGCCCGAGCAGCAGCGTGTGCCACCGGGTGAGGATGCCCATGGTCGTGTGGTGGGCAGTTGGACAGACATGAGCAGAGCAAGGACAAGGGGCCAGGTGCAGAAGGTCTCCAGGGCAGAAACCTCCAGGTGCCTGGCAACGGGCAAAACTGGGAAAACAAGGACCTCCCCCGGGATAACCTTTCCTCCCCTGGCACCGCGGTGCAGACCCCTGACCTCTCATATTGCTGGTCATGGCACTTGGACCTTCCCTTGACCTGTCCTCCCCTGACATGTTGCCAGTCAGGTGGTAGACCCCCTTGGAGGAGGAACAAGGGATCAAAGAATGGCCTCGTGGCTCCCATGCGGGCCCTTGCACAACCGCCCCCTTAAGCATCAACCCCGAGGGATAACATCTAGACCTCAGCTGTGTCTCAGCCCCAGGCCCAGAGAAGCAGCAAGGCCAGGTGAGGTGACACCGTGGCTGACATCAGGACCAGCTGCGATGAGTACTGGCTCCGACCAATCAGTAGAGACCATGACCCTGAAAGGACACACCTGGAAAAGCTGATGAATATTCTATTGAGATCCTCCCCTGGGACTTCCCCTAAGCTCTCTGCCTTTAGAGAGGGGAGAAAAGCCCCCAGCCAGAGGACCCAGCTCACCTCTCTGTCCTACACTCTCCATCGCCTCCCCCCACCCCCCAGCGCCACGCCCTTTCTCTGGAACACACCTGCGCCTTTCCCCGCTCCTTACCCCAGGCACATATATCCTTGCTTTCTTTCTCCTAAGTTCCTAGGGCCCTTCTTTAACCTCTGTAACTTGTTTCCTGAGCCCATGCAGCCCAGCTGGCTCACTTCTTCCACGGCTCACTTCTACCTCTGTCACTTTCTAAATAAACTTTTGCTTGTATTTGAGTCTTGGCTCTGAATGCTTTCTTAGCCAGAACTCAACTACTGAGGTTACTGAACTGAGTCCAATTGCTGGTAACATTCTGGTGCCATTTCGCCACAAATAGTCTGGTCCCTGAGACATGCCACTTACCAGTGGGGTGACTGCAGACAAGTTATTTTCCTGCCCCAACCTCAGCTTTCCCACACAGAAAATGGGGATGACAGCAGACCCTGCCTCAAAGGCTGTCACAAGGCAAAACCAGTAACAGACAGATGTTCTAAGACTGCATCTGACCCTCCCAAGCACTCAGTGGCTGAGGCGATGGCTGCACGAAGGGCATGAAGGAGGTAGGGCTCCCCCGGAAGCAGAGCTTGAGACAAGGATTGTGTGTGTTTGTCTCGGAGAAAGAAGTGGTAGGGAAGCGGGGAGGTGACGGAAGGAAGGAAGGAAGGAAGGAAGGAAGGAAGGAAGGAAGGAAGGAAGGAAGGGAGGGAGGGAGGGAGGAGTCAATAATAAGTTATCACTGAGGTTATCAACTTGCCTGGATCTTGCCAATCTTAGCACTCAAAGTCCGGTTTCCCAGAAAACCTTTAGTCCTGGGCGAACTGGGGTGATTGGTTGCTATTGTTATCAAGCACATTCCCTCCATAGACCACTGGGGGCTCACTCCCACTGGGGAACCCTAGGAGACTGTGTAGGACACACACCTCAGAGTCATCCACCTGAGGGGCAATGGAACTGGGATATTTATTGATCCTGTACTTCCTCCCTCCATCCATCACTGATTGAGGGCTGCCCCCAAGGGGCCTGAGTTCTGCTGCACTCTGGGTAGAGCAGGCTCTAGTCCTAAAGAGATACAGGTGCCTGATGGTGAGGCCTGAGGGGCATGAAAGGCCCCAGATAGCACCTGCTATAGGAGGCTCTGGGGTCCAGCCACGGGGAGTTGGCAGTGAAGTACATCAGGTGAGTGGTAGGAAGGGAGCAAGATATAGGAGAGCCCTGGATAGTGTTGCTCAGTGGTTGGAGCACCAATAGGTCTCAGGTTCAATTCCCTGTCAAGGGCACGTACCTGGGTTTCAGGTTTGCTCCCCCCCCCCAATTAGGGCATGTGTAGGAGGCAACTGGTCAGCCAGTGTGTCTCACATCAATGTGCTTCTCTCTCTCTCTCTCTCTCTCTCTCTCTCTCTCTCTCTCTCTCTCTCTCTCCTCCCACCTCTGGTTTAACAACAAAAAAGACATGGGAGAATGGTGGAATGAGAGGGTATCTGTATTATTAAGCTCCCTCCCACAAAGAAGGAAGCTTAGACCCAAAGAGGTAGTCATTTGCCCACATTTCCGAGGACTGTGTAGCCTTGTGTGTGGGGCCCTCAGGGCTGGGGCAGGAGACAGGTCTTGGCCTTGGCCAGAGAGAACAACAAACCTCACTCCAAGTTCTCCATGTGGGACTGATGGCCCCTAGTTTGAACACTGTGTAGCAGAGTAATATATCCAGTCCCAGTGAGCTACTGAGCTACCACCGCACGGATCCTGGCCCCGGGGAAGCAGCAATGCCAACCAAACCAAACTAACTAATGCAAACAATGACATTTATTGACTCATGAACAAAATATTGGGGAGAGGTTCTTCAGGTATAGTTGCATCCAGGGGCTCAAATGATATCTTACTATGGATTCTCTCTCTACCTCTCTGCTCACCAGCAGGCCACTCTGTGTGGTCCAGCTTTAGTTCAGATGAAAGTGCCAAGCTTGAATCTCAATGGCCTAGCTTTGGCCACCTGTCCAACTGTAACCAGAAGGATAGAATGTGCTGATTGCCTAGGAACCTTACCATCCTATATAATAAAAGCCTAATATGCAAATCGACCAAATGGCAGAACGACCGGTCGCTATGATGCTCAATGACCACCAGGGGGCAGCTGCTCAATGCAGGAGCTGCCTCCAGAGGTCAGCGGGCTCCCACACGGGGAGTGCCACTCAGCCAGAAGCCCGGCTCACGGCTGGCGAGCACAGCAGCTGTGGCAGGAGCCTCTCCCGCCTCTGCTGCAGGCAGGCAGTAAGGAGCGAGGAGTCTGGGACTGTGAGAGTCCCGGGCTGAGAGAGGGTGCAGGCCCCCCAGTGCACGAATCTCATGCACCAGGCCTCTAGTTAATCTTATAAATGGCCCACTGGCCTTATCTCCCTGGAACAAACTCCTCTTCCTTTACTCAACCCAGTCCAGCCCAATTGTGTCCTGCCGGGTCCTGCCTTGCCCAGCTAAGCAGGGAGTTCTGTAGGGAAAGAGATGTAGTGTGGTCAACCAAATATTGATCCTGGAACAATCAGCATTTAGTACACCTTTATGAAATGCATGTAGAATTTTCTGTATGTGTGGGAAGATTTGCATGGGAAGGGGGTGTTAATGTGTTTCACTTCGCCTGAGGCACTGATATAAGTACGAAGGACTGTAGAATCAGGGGCAGCTATTGCAGCAATCTGATCTCATTTTGGGTGCAGTGGGGGCTGGAGGGTGGAGGGAGTGTTGATGTAGGAGGGAGCAAGAGGCTGATGGGAAGTGTAGTCTTCCAATTAGAATAGAAAAGGAGAGGTCAATTCAGAACCAGTTAATGACCTTAAGGCTGACCTTGGGCTCACCCCTGCTTATCCTCTGATGGCATCCAACCTTAAGATACAGGCTAAAACCCAACCTTTTAATCAGCCTTCATCCAGCCGATAAGCCTTATAGGATCTGGACCCAACCCATAAAATCACTGAAATTTAGCTGGGCATAGGTTGCCTGGAATAAAAGAATTACATTTATGCCCTAGCTGATTGGCTCAGTGGATAGAGTGTCACCCTGTGGACTGAAGGGTCCCAGGTTCGATTCTGGTCAAGGGCACATGCCCAGGGTTGTGGGCTCGATCCCCAGTGGGGGGTGTGCTGGAGGCAGCTGATCAGTGATTCTCTCTCATCATTGATGTTTCTATCTCTGTTTCCCTCTCCCTTTCTCTTTGAATCAATAATATATATATAAAATAGTTCTCTTAAAAAAAAAAATGACATTTCCCAGCCTCCCTTGCAGCTAGGTGTGGGCTATAAGCAGAAGTGGTATGGACAACTTTGAAGGAAAGGGGTGCCTTTATCATTCCTACTGAACATAGATGTGATGGCTGGAACTCCATCAGCCATTTGGGCCATGACATCAACCTGGAAATAAAGGCCTTGAATGATGGAGCAACAAGATAGAAGCAACCTGAGTCTCACATACCATGGGAAGCTATGTCATCCTTGGACTAACCAGTGTTTTGATCACCACCTATTTGCCCTGTTGGTGAAGGAGGGATCACATGCCCTAAACAGTATAAGATAGCCAAACACATGACATCTAGCACTGGATAGATGAGATCGTTATCAGTTTATTAGTCACATGTACTCACAGCTCAGAGGAGGAGAACACTGCACACCATGCGAAGACACTTGGGGGTGGTACACCCTGGAGCAGAGTTGAGAAGCAGGGACTGTGGGAGGCAAGCTTTGTAGTGACAAAAGGGTTGGGTGACCTCTGCTTCCCAAGGCAGGATGTGATTGGTTCTTCAGGATAATTTCTTAGGCTGGCAGAGAGGTGAAAGCCATTAGGTAGAGTACCAGATGGGCTGAAGCTGGTCTGACTGCGAGAGGAACTAGCCATGTGGGGAGACTTTCCCACTAGAGCAAGTTAGGCCTCTCAACTCGCTCCAGTCATCTTGAGCATGAGAGGAATCCCATCTGACATCTCTCTTGTTTAAGCCACTGTTTCTCTTTTTTCCCCTCTTTTAAAAAAATATATTTTACTGATTTTTTACAGAGAGGAAGGGAGAGGGAGAGAGAGTTAGAAACATTGATGAGAAAGAAACATCGATCAGCTGCCTCCTGCACACTCCCTACTGGGGATGTGCCTGCAACCAAGGTACATGCCCTTGCCCGGATTCGAACCTGGGACCCTTGAGTCTGCAGGCCGATGCTCTATCCACTGAGCCAAACCGGTCAGGGCTTTTTTTTTTTTTTTTTTAAATAACTTAATCTAATCCTAATAGATACAGGGAATAGCCACAGAGTTGAGAGTTGAAGCCACAGCATGGATGACATTAGTCAAGGAGAAAGGACAGAATGAAAAGGGAGACCCTTGAGGAGTGCTGATGCTCAAGAGGTGGGTGGAAAAGATCAGGCGAGGACCATGGAGATGGAGTGCCAGAAAGAGATGAGGAACCTGAAAAGCATCTGGTAAAACTGAAAATGTACCTGTCATGTACTTGGGATGGTAAATTGTATATGTCAAATATAAAATCTATAATAATAAAAGTGTAATATGCAAATTGACCGAATGACCAAACAGCAGAATGACCGTCCAGATGACCATGCTGTGACACGCACTGGCGCCAGGCCAGCGAAGGTGGGTGCGATGCAATTGGTCGGGGGCCCCACCATCGCCCCACGATTGCCCTGCAGAGGGAGGCCCAGGACACTGGCTGGCGGGCAATCAATTGGGGGGCTCCATGATCGCCTCAAAGAGGGAGGCCCAGGCCACCCTCTACGGGACCATCGATTGGGGTGCACTGTGGAACCAGGGAACCAGAGGGGTGTGGCGGCAGACACGGGGAATGCCAGGGGAATGCCAGGCCAAGGTGGGTGTGGGTGGGGGGCGGGGCCGAGACTGCAAAAGCCAGGGCTGTGAAAGCTGGAGCTGTGAAGCTGGCAGCCAGGGCTGCGAAGCCAGCAGCTGGGGAAAGGAAGGCCCACCCTTGCACGAATTTTGTGCATTGAGCCTCTAGTTACATTATAAAGTTACTAGAGGCCCGGTGCATGACATTCGTGAATTCGGCAGGGGGGTGGTCCCCTCAGCCTTGCCTGTGCTCTTTCGCAGTCCAGGAGCCATCAGGGGATGTCTGACTGCCGGCTTAGGCCTGCTCCACAGGCAGTCGGACATCCTTAGTGCTACTGCCAAGGTGAGAGAGGCTCCTGCCACCACCACTGAGCTCACCAGCCTTGAGCTGGCTTCTGGCTGAGCGGTGCTCCCCCTGTGGGAGTGCACTGACCACCAGGGGGCAGCTCCTGCATTGAGTGTCTGTCCCCTGGTGGTCAGTGCACATCATAGCGACCAGTCGGTCCTCCGTTCAGTCGATTTGCATATTACCCTTTTATTATATAGGATATTGGGTCACAGGGTACCCAGATTAAACATTATTTTGGGGTATGTCTGGATGAGATTAGCATTTGAATCAGTAGACTCAGTAGGCTGTCCCCCCAATGTGGATGGGAACCATCCAATCCATTGAGGGCCTGAATAGAACAAAAAGTGGAGGAAGGAGAAATTCACTCCTTTTCCTTCCTGCCTGCCTGCTGAGCTGGGACATGGTCTTCTCCTGCCATCAGACGGGGATTTATACCATCGGTTCCCCTGGTTCTCCGGCCTTCAGGCTCAAAGTGGAATTACACCACCAGCTTTCCTGGGTTTCCAGCTTGCAGACAGCAGATCCTGGGACATATTATATCGCAAAAAACTCATCATAAGCTGAAAATATTATAGGTCAAAAATGGGTTTAATACAGCTAACCAGCCAAACATCATAGCTTAGCCTGGCCTACCTTACATGTGCTCAGAACACTAACATTAACCTATAGTAGGGCAAAACCATCTCACTGCCACTAAACATCACAACAGAGTATTGTACCACGTACCACCAGACCGGGAAAAGATCAAAATTCAAAATCTGAAGCACAGTTTCTACTGTATGCACGTTGCTTTCGCGCGCCATCATGAAGTTGAAAAATCATACGCTGAACTATCCTAAGTCAGGGACCATCTGTATATATCTTATTGGTTCTGTTTCACATGTGTATGCGGCAGGCAAGATCATTCTGCCTAACAAAAGACCCCAAAGGTCAGTGACTGACACTAGAGTTGGTCGTCCATAGGATCCAATCCAATCACCACAGATCAGCAGGGTTCCTGAGCCACATAGTCACCAGTTGGACAGAGGCTGGAGCAGCCTCCGCAGCTGCTGGTGCAGTGGAAGAGACCAAGGAGACTCCCAAGCCAGCTTCCGTGTTTCCAGCAGGAAGTACCCCCCAACCCTTCGGCTGCCATTTCATTGGCCAGGTCACAGACACGTGGTCCTGCCTGACCACCAGGGATAGAGAAGTGAAGGGATGGGGTTTGGGAGGAGCAAGTGGAATATTTGGAGTATTACTCTCTGTGACACCCAAGGACCAGCAACCTAGTCTTCTGGAAGAACCTTCACATAGCCTCCAACAGATATTTACAAGGGTGTTCCCTCCAGCCTCATTTATTAGAGTGAAAATTCTCTCTTGCCCTGTATCCCACCCACGGCTCCCAATTTCACTTCATGATCAATGAACATGTGTTGAGTAAGCAAATGGAAAAAAAAAGTCCCATAAGAGCGGAATAGAACGTGTCCTATGAAAATAATAAAGAACCAGATCTAGACCGTACAAGGGATTTGATTTACACATGCTGTGTTAGTTTCCTCGGGCTGTCGTAATGAATGACCACAGACTGGGTGCCTCACATCAGCAGACAGGCATTCACTTCAGAAGTTTAAGGTGTGTTTTATTTGTGAAGGCTGGAAGTCCAAAGTCAAGGTGTTGGCAGAGTTGGTTCTTTCTGGAGGCTGCTGGCAATTAGTGATGTTCCTGGGCTTGTGGCTGTGTTACTCCAAACTCGGCCTCGGTTTTCATGAGGCCTTTTCCTGTGTGTGTGTGTGTGTGTGTGTGTGTGTGTTTTCCTCTTCTGTCTCTTATAAAGACATTGGTCATTGGATATAGTGCCTAAGTAGTTAATCCAGAAAAATCACATCTCAAGATCTTTAACTTAATCACATCTTTTCCCCCCAAATAAGATCATATTTACATGTGTTGGGGGTTAGGACATCAGCATCTCTTTTTGTGGGTCGCCATTCAAACCACAACATCGCTTGATGTGAGTAGAGCTAATCTTATGAGGGAAAAAAAAGTTACAGAGTGAGGCTAACAATTTTGATCATTTTTTAAGTTAAAAAAGATATTGGCTGTCTCTGGGGGAAGAACTGGGTGGCTGGGGCTGGGTGCACAGCGGGACTTGCCATCATATATCCTTGTGTATTTGTTGAATTAAAAAACTTGATTGAGGTTTTAATATGAAAATATGAAAATGAAAAGATTTAATATTTATTAAATAGTAAATTACTTGATATTTAAATGAATCAAAACTCATCATTCCCAAACTCCACATGTATGTACCCACAAAACTATCAGCATAATTGTGATAGTGAAAATTGTCAGCCTTTTCTCTGTCCACTTCACCCCCAACCCCAAGAAAACAGCTGGATGCCCTGGCCGGTTTTGCTCAGTGGATAGAGCCTCGGCCTGCATACTGAAGGGTCCTGGGTTCGGTTCTGGTCAGGGCACATGCTCACGTTGCTGGCTCAATCCTCAGTGAGGATTGTGCAGAAGGTGGCCGATCCATGATTCTCTCTCTTCATTGATGTTTCTCTCTCTCTCCCTCTCCCTTCCTCTCTGAAATAAATAAAAATATATTAAAAAAGAAAGAAAGGAAACAGCTGGAACAACTCACAATGGCCTGTCCAAGAAAGGGTGGTCCCTTTCCCTTCATTTATTTATTCTATCACTAGAGGCCCATGCACGAAATTCGTGCACAGTAGGGTCCTTAGGCCTGGCCGGTGATTAGGGCCAATTAGGGCCTTCCGACTGTGTGCTGGGGCCTTCCTTCGTTCCGAGCCACCCCCTGGTGGTCAGCGCACGTCATAGAGAGCGATCAAACTCCTGGTCTCCCAGTCGAACTCCAGAGGGGACACTTTGCATATTAGCCTTTTATATATATAGATTTATACCATATGGACTCGTGAGTATTTAATTCTTTGGATTAAAACTTGAATCAGATTCCATCATCTTCTACTAAAACTTTCCAGAGGCTTTCCTTTATATTTGAGTAAAATCCAAGTGCCTTGCTTACCTACAAGCCCCATACACTCTTTTTAAAAACAATATATTTTATTGATTTTTTTCAGAGAGGAAGGGAGAGGGATAGAGAGTTAGAAACATTGATGAGAGAGAAACATCGATTAGCTGCATCCTGCACCCTCCCCACTGGGGATGTGCCCGCAATCAAGGTACATGCCCTTGACCGGAATCAAACCTGGGACCCTTGAGTCGGCAGGCCGATGCTCTATCCACTGAGCCAAGCCGGTTAGAGCCCATACACTCTTTTTTTAAAAAAAATGTTTTAATTGATTGTTAGAGAGGAAGGGAAAGATAGAAATACCAATGAGAGAGAAACATTATTGATCAGCTGCCTCTTGCATGTCCCCCACTAGGGTTTGAGCTTACAAACCAGGCATGTGCCCTGTCTGGGAATTGAACCAGTGACCTCTTGGTTTATGGGTCGACACTCAACCACTGAGCCATACCAGCTGGGTGCCCATACACTCTTTACCTGCTTCCTGGTCCTGTCTGTTTCCCTTGCTCATTCCTGCTCTGGCCCAACTGGCCTTGTTGCAGTCTCTCAGTTATACCACCCTCACTCCCCTGAAACCATTGTCTTTGTTGGAATATTCCTTGTCCTCACCTTCACAGAGCCCCTCTCTGACTGCCCTAAGTAGCATTCTTCCTACCTGAAATAAGAAATTTATTTCCTTGTTTATCATCTGTCTTGTTCACGGCTGTATGCACTGTGTTTAGAACATAGTAGGTGCTCAGTAAATATTAGTTGAATGAATGAAGGCGAGGCTGGAAGAATAAGGAGAATGAGATCCATTCACTTCCACTCTGATTATAGTCACAATAGCTAGCTTGCATCTGAGATATATATATATGCCAGATAGTCAGGGGCACTACACTGTAAGGCTTGGTTTCATCATGTGTAAAATGAAGATGTAAGAGGACCAAAACTGTTGCAAAGATTAAATGAACACACACGCAGATGATACTCAGCAGACATGCAACTATTATTAGTATCATGTGTAAAATGTACATAGAATTGTTGTGAGCTCAGAACAGTGTCTGGCACATGTAAAGGGCTATATAAGCGATTGATGCTATCATCACTATCATCATCATCACACCAGGCCGGGCCCTCATCTAAAAGATGCTTTAATCGAATCTCATTGTGGTTTTGACCCTGGGTGCTGGCCAGACCTCCCCGCTGACATCTCTGGGCTGGGGATTCAGGCCCTTCTGGACCACAGGCTCTTATCGCCCCGCCCACGGGCCTAAACCGCCCCCGGTCTCCATAGAAACCCACCAGCCACGGAGGGGCGTGACGCCATCGAGACGGACAGGGGCCTCCGCCTATCGAGTCAAAGTCATCTCGGTGTGAGGCACAAACGGGACCTCTGACTGGTGCGTCCTTGCAGGAAGGCGGGAATACGTCGATAACCGCGGGAGCCGTACCGTACCTACCAATCAATGGCCGCGGTGACTGTGATGGACAGACATAGAGGGAAGAGGCCCGGAGTTTGGGCTTTTACCCAACCAGAGGTCCACAATCTCGTGAAAAGGCCAATAAGGAGGCGGCGGGGGTGGGGCGAGGAGGCCGGTTGCTCCGGAAGTGGAGGGAGGGGATGAAAATGGCGCCCAGCTCGAAATCGGAGCGGAACAGCGGGGCCGGGAGTGGCGGTGGCGGCACCGGGGGCGCCGGGGGGAAGCGGACAGCGGGGCGGCGGCGGGAGCACGTACTCAAGCAGCTGGAGCGAGTCAAGGTGAGGCCCAGAGTCTGGATGGAGCGCGCCTGAGGGTGCGGAAGAGGGACGAGGGAAGCGGAGGGAGGGCGTTTGCGGGGTGAGGGGTTGTGGGCGGAGTCCCGGGTAGGGGGCTCGGAGGGAGGGAGCGGGGCGGCGCCCCGGGGAGAAGGCTTGGATGCGGGGGCTGTGTCGGGACTGGGATGGAGGCGTGGGAGGCGGGGCACCGGCGACCGAGCTTGGATGGAGGCGCCGCTGGAGGAATTGGGAGGAAGGGGGCGATCCAGGGTTAGACTCCTTTTCCAAAACCCTCCTCCCGCGGCCCCTCCGGTATGGAGTCTTCGCGCCCCCTCGGCAGAGCCCTTGCTGCCTGCTTTGCGCTTCCTCCGCTCGGTGTTCCTCTCTCTGTTCTGCTCTGACCCCACGGAGCTGGGTGCTGCTGTACCTGCTGCCGCCTCCCCTGCTGAATGGGAGGTGGCTCCCTGGCGAGGGCCTGGTCTTCCCCCTCAGACTGGGGGCCACCTGAGCAGGGTTTTTTCCTCCGCCATCAGACTGTAAATTTCCAGGGAGCCAGGGTCTCTGCCCCATCAGTTTGGGAGCCCTGGGAGGGCAGAGGGTTGTGCATCTGCGGTCAGGACAGCAGCAGTGGGGTCAGGACTGTGTCGCGGTGGACAGGGAGTGTGCCCTGTCTGTTAGGCTGGGAGCTCCGTGAGGACGGCTGTGTCTCCTCCTTTTGACTGGCGCTCCCAGGGCAGGGACAGTCTCCGCCCTTAGCCTGGGAGCTCCCTGGGCTGGGCTGTGTCTCCGCCCTTAGCTTGGAAGCTCCCTGGATGGGTATCTGGGTATCGAGTCTTCCTTGTCGGCCTGGGCCTCACTGACAGGGCTGTTCCATCAGACTAGGATCTCCCTGAGGGCTGGGCTGTTTCCCCCACCGGTCAGCCAGCTCCCCAGACAGCTGTCTCTTTCCCATTAGAGTGGACTTTCTTGAGGGCAGGACTCTTTATCTCCTATCAGACTGGGTAGCAGGACCCAGGGTGCCCAGATCACCTCGTACCCTTCCTTCCTTGATGAAGTTTTTGAGACATGAAGGAGTGGGTTTAAAGGGGCCTAAGTTAATTGAGAAGGGGAATCAGGAAGGAATTGGAAGGTCACTGGTCAGCCCCAGCCCCACCCTTTTATCTGCCTCAGTTGGTCCCCAGCTGAGGCCACAGCTGTCCCAAGGGGCCTGAGCACCCCATGTTTAGGCTAGTGGGCTGAGGACAGGTGAGTGCAGTTGGTCAAGCCCCCATGCCCGCCTTCTTAGCAGTTTTGGACACCCACAGCTCAGTGTGCCATGAGGTGGCCTTCAGGAAGGCAGCCAGGTGGCCGGCAGATGTGGGCAGGGGCGACGGGAACCTTCCTGGGGGAAAGGGGATGATGCCAGTGCTGTCCTCAGAGTCTGGGGCCTTGGCAAGAGGGACCCTGAGGCTGAAGAAGTGTGGCCCCGGTCCCTGGTGGAGAGGGTGGCTCAAGGGGAGTCCAGCTTATCTATCTCCCCGAGCCGATCCCACCTTCCAGAGCTTGGAGCACCCTTGGTTGTTATGGTTGGCAGGGTGTGGGCCTGCGTTCAGTGCTGCTCCACCTTAGGTGAGGGGCCCGGGGGACTGCAGGTGGCCTCTGTCCAATGGTGCCTCAAGAGTCCTGGCCGCCCCTTCCCCAGATCAGTGGGCAGCTCTCCCCTCGGCTCTTCCGGAAGCTGCCACCCAGGGTCTGCGTCTCCCTTAAGAGCATCGTGGACGAGGACTTCCTCTATGCAGGGTGAGGCTAAGGCCGGGCAGGGGGGTGGCTGGGTGGGGTGACAGGCTGGCCCTGACCTGGCCCATCTGCCCTGTGCCCTGCCAGACATATCTTCCTGGGCTTTTCCAAGTGCGGCCGGTACGTCCTCTCCTACACCAGCAGCAGCGGAGACGACGACTTCTCCTTCTACATCTACCACCTGTACTGGTGGGAGTTCAACGTGCACAGCAAGCTCAAGCTGGTAGGGCCAGGCTCGGCGCACAGCAGCGTGACCCCACCAGGTCATGCCACCCCTCTGAGCCTCAGTTTCCTTCTTCAGAAAATGGAGATAGTGTGCTCATTGGGTCCTGGTCAAGGCTCATGTTAGGTCAAACCACATGAAATTGCCGTTGTTAGAGTTGAAAATGAGTAAATAACGGTAATTTTATGAGGTTCAACTCAGCATGTATAGTCCATAGAACTCAGTGTCTACAGCTCAAGCCAGGTGGGATCCATTAGCTTTGTTATGACCAAGTGTGTTGCCACACTGGCTTTAGCCCTGACCTTGACTCCCCCAACCCCATCCCTCCTCCAGGTGTGGTAGGTGCTGTTACCCCAGTTTATACATGAGCTCAGCGGGGTGGGTCGGGCTTGGAAGCTGGGACGGGGCTTCCTGGGCTACATCCAGCCCTGGGCCCAGCCTTTCTGTTTCCCCCATTTGTGGACCGTCCCCCCAGCCTGTCCTCAGGAAGGCAGAGGGATGCAGGCTGGAGGCTGCTTGGGACTCCCTGGCGGAGACGCCACCAGAGGGGTGCTTCTGCCGCCTCAGTTCCAGCCCAGCGTGCCCTCGGGTGGGCTCCTGTGGGCCTCTGTCCGCTTTGACCCGCACTGACACAGACGTGCACTCAGATCCGGCAGGTGCGGCTCTTCCAGGATGAGGAGATCTATAGTGACCTGTACCTGACTGTGTGTGAGTGGCCCAGCGATGCCTCCAAGGTCATCGTCTTTGGCTTCAAGTGAGACTCAAAGATGGGGAGGCTGAGGTTGGCTAGGGGAGGGCACGTGGACCAGGCAGCTGAGGCTGTGCTTGCCCCCAGCACCCGCTCAGCAAATGGGATGCTCATGAACATGATGATGATGAGTGACGAGAACCACCGAGACATCTACATCAGCACAGTGGCTGTGCCGCCATCCGGCCACTGTGCCGCCTGCCGGGAAGCCAGCCGGGCCCATCCAGGTGAGGGACTTGGGGGCTTCAGAGCTCAGGCCACCTGCTTCCTTACTCCAGGGTGGCGACTGAGCCCACGGGTATGTGTTCCTGCAGGTGACCCAAGCGCGCAGTGCCTGCGACATGGCTTCATGCTGCACACCAAGTACCAGGTGGTGTACCCCTTCCCCACCTTCCAGCCCGCCTTTCAGCTCAAGAAGGACCAGGTGGTACTGCTCAACACCAGCTACTCCCTGGTGGCTTGTGCTGTCTCAGTCCACTCGGCAGGTAGGCCCCCAGGTGTGCTGACAGTCACAGCATTTGCTGTAAGCCCTGTACCTTATGTGACAGGAAGAAACTGAGGCTCGGAGAAGTGCCTCATCCAAGGTCACACAGCCACAGAGTGGGAGTGCTAGGACCCAGACCCAGCCTCATCCCAGCATTGTCCTCTAGAACAGTGGGCTGGGTGTTCCCGTACCTGTGTCCACTACAGCCACCACCAGTAGAAACATGGAAGTGGCCCATGTGACCAAGGAACTGAGTGTTTGACTAATTTTAGTTATGTTTAAAGTCATTTGGGCTGGCCTGTGTGGCTCAGTGATTGAGTGTTGACCTCTGAACCAGGAGGTCACAGTTTGATTCCCAGTCAGGGCACATGCCCGGGTTGCGGGCTCGATCCCCAGTGTGGGGCATGCAGGAGGCAGCCGATCAATGATTCTCTTTCATCATTGATGTTTTCTATCTCCCTCTCCTTTCCTCTCTGAAATTAATAAAAACATTTTTTTAAAAAAGGAATGGCACATTTGGCCAGCAGCTATCATGCTGGACCACATAGTACTGCCTTCTCAAAAGGAGAAACGTTCATTCAAAATTGTAGGGAGTGGTGAGTGGACAGACGGCCCTCTTACGTCTTTGGTAATCAGAAGTACCCGTGAAAATCAGAAGGTGATGTCCCTTGACAGAGTGGCAGTCGTTAGAAAGCTGGGTAAGCCACTGGCTTCTGGCTAGTGGAGCCCTGGCGGCTTTCCACAGCACTCCCCGGGCTGCGTGGCAACAGAGTGTACTTAGGCCCAGCAGCCCTGTGCCTGGGCATATCCAAAGCTGTGGTGGTGGGAGCTGGGGGTCACCTGGTGTCCATTCCTGGGGATGTGGAGGCAACAATAGGGCGGGTACGTCCCTTGGATCAGCAGACCCAGTGTGAGCTCCAGTATCCTGTCCAGGGAGCATGTCTCAAAGTCATTTGCAAATGCAAAAGAAATACAAGCTCTATAACCGAATAACACACATAAACTAGGAATGTTTCAATTTTGCAAGAATGCAGTCCAATAAAAAGATGCCCACTAACTATGTTCAAAGGGTCGCCTGGGGCAGGCGGCTATGGGCATGAAGAGCGGACTAAGTGTCTACAACAGCCCACAAGTGCGCGCTCCCTCATGCCTTTCCCATCCTCCCCCCCCCCCACCCCCTTACCTTTGCCTTTCTCCTAAGCTCCAAAGGCCCTTGTTTCCTGAGCCTATGCAACCCAGCTGGCTCACTTGACTACCTCTGGAACTTTCTAAATAAACTTTCTCTTAGCATTCGGAAAAAAAAAATGGAGCCCACAAACTAGCCAGGACCAGGGCATCTTGTGTCTGGGCCCATCAGAGGCCTCCCACCTGCCCTGGTCACCTGTGCCCATGTGGGCAAGGCCCTGCCCCGGTTAAGCTGCAATCCTCTAATGAGCCTGTCCTGGGTGGGGCCGATGCTCCCGGCCCTCACGGTGTGGGTCCTGTTAGGAAGGACCATGTCAGACAGGACTCGGCCAGGGGAGGGGCACTGTCACTCATGTGTAAACACTCATCTCACCAGAGGAGGGAGGGCATTTTCACAGAGTTCTGACTTGGCTGTGTTCTAGTGGACCAGCGTGCATTGATGGACTCGAATTATCTTGTGGTGTGGTCTTGGACAAGTTTCTCTGAACCGAGAACTATCCCACCCTCAACCCCCATTGCTGCTGGTGGCGTTCCAAAGGAGATGGTCCGGGCCGGGCTCAGGGCCCGGCCTTGGTGCTGCCTAGTTCAGTGAGTGGTGGGGCTCTCGATGCCGAGCCACCATCTGGCTCACTGGGGAGGATGGGGTGTAGTAAACTCTCAAACTTACGTGGTTTTTTGAAAAATCTTCACCCGAGGATATTTGTTTAGAAAAAGTATTTTTATTTATTTTAGAGAGAGAGGAAGCGGGGGGGTGGGGGGGGGGGGGGAGAGAAACATCGATCGTTTGCCCCAGGGGGTATCAAACCTAGGTATGTGCCCTGACCAGGAATCGAACCTGCCACCTTTTGGTGTATGGAACGATGCTCCAATCGACTGAGCTACCCTGCCAGGGGGTGGCTTTTTGTGTTTGTTTTGCTTTGTTTTTTTTTTTTTTTTTTTAAATTCTGTTGATTTTTAGAGAGAGAGGAAGGGAGAGGGATAAAGAGATATTCAACGTAAGAGCGTTTGGCTGCCTCCTGCATGAGTCCCACCCCAGGACCAAATCCACAACCCGGGTATGTGCCCTGACTGGGAATTGAACCAGCAACCTTTCCAAACCGAGCCACATGGGCCAGGGCTGTTTTCCTTTTATTTATTTATTTTTTATGTGGCTTTTATCTGCTGTCACCATAGACTGTCAGCTCCCCAAAGGTAGGGATTTTTTCTGTCTTGTTCACTCTTGTCCTCAGTGTGTGGCAAACAGTAGATGCTCAAGAATCATAGAATGAATGTGTTCCTGTGCATACACGTACAAGATGCCTTTTAAAACTCTTCTGGGTGTTTCATACAGATCTTATAGCATACGCTTTTTTAGAACCTCCCAGGGTGGGGGAGAGGCCTGTACTTGAGGTTTTTTTTGGCATTGGCTCACCCCAACACCTACATCTCTTTTTATATTCCAGGCGATAGCAGCTTCTGCCAAATCCTGTATGACCATACCACCTACCCCCAGGCCCCTCCCAGCCCCCCTGGGCCCCAGAGCCCAGAGGTGCCCCTGGCCCTCCCCAGCCTCTGTCCCGAAGTGGCCCCAACCCGTCCCTCTGGGGTCCCTGAGCCCTCACCCGCCATCGCCAAAGCCAAGGAGTTTGTGGCCGACATCTTCCGCAGGGCCAAAGAGGCCAAGGGTGGGACCTCAGAGGAAGCTCAGCCACTCTCCTACACGGGGCCCTCCGGCAGCTGCTGCCGCCCATCCTCTGAGCCTGTAGCCCCAGGTGGAGAGGTGGCACCCCAGGACAGCCCCCCTGCAGCGGAGGAGCCAGCCCCTGAGCCTGGCTATGTCAACTACACGAAGCTGTATTACGTGCTGGGGTCCGGCGAAGGGACAGAGCCAGAGGATGGTGAGCAGGGAGTCCACCCAGCAGGCAGGGCCCCGGGCATGGGAGGCTGATCTGGAGTGGGCCTCAGGCCTCCCACCACCCCAACTCCCTCTTCCTGCCCCTTCAGAGTTCGAGGATGACAAGATCTCCCTGCCTTTTGTGGTGACCGATCTGCGTGGCCGAAGTCTGAGGCCCATGCGGGAGCGGGCTTCTGTACAGGTAGGTGCTGGCAGCAGACAGAACAAGGGGCAGCCCCAGGGAGCCTGCAAGGGTAGTACTGGGCACAGCACTCCCTCTACCCCTCCGCCCACTGCCCACAGGGTCAGTACCTGACAGTGGAGCAGCTCACGCTGGACTTTGAGTATGTCATCAACGAAGTCATCCGCCATGATGCCACCTGGGGCCACCAGTTCTGTTCCTTCAGCGACTATGACATCGTCATCCTGGAGGTAGGCCCACGAGTGGGACATAGCGGGTTCTGGCCCTCTCTGCTCTGATGGTCATCCTCAATAGCTGTCACCATCCACCCCTCGTCCCCCAGGTCTGCCCTGAAACCAACCAGGTCCTGATCAACATTGGCCTGCTGCTCCTGGCATTCCCATCCCCAACTGAGGAAGGCCAGCTCCGGTGAGTGGGCAGGGGGCCACACTGAGACCCTTCCGTGTAGGAGAGTGGGGATGTGAGAAGACTCCCCCTGCCCCCCAAACCTCAGTCAAGTACTCTGTTACTGTTCCAAAGACAAAGCCCCGTGGGGCAGCCTGGGTCCTAGTTCATGGATGTGGTGGTCTCAACCCTTTCTCCTCTGTTTTCTACCCACCTGCAGACCAAAGACCTATCACACCAGCCTCAAGGTGGCATGGGACCTCAACACGGGCATCTTTGTGACAGTCAGTGTGGGCGATCTCACTGAAGTCAAAGGGCAGACCAGGTAAGGCTGGGCTGAGGCCAGGGCCAGGGGTGGGTGCCAGAGTGCTGAGATCCCTCACCCTTTCGCCCTCAGCGGCAGTGTCTGGAGCTCATACCGCAAGAGTTGTGTGGACATGGTCATGAAGTGGCTGGTGCCCGAGAGCAGCGGCCGCTACGTCAACAGGATGACTAATGAGGCACTGCACAAAGGTGGGCCCTCTGACCCAATGACAGTAGGACAGGGGTTGTTACCCCAGTGCCAGGCCGGCCTGGAGGAGACACCGACTCCTGTGTTGCTGAATGGACGAGCACGGTGGCTGTGCTAGTGGATGGCGCAGAAGAGGGGTGAGGGGAGGGCAGCCTGGCCAGGCATGCCTGGGGGCCAGCTCAGAGAGGGCATGACAGGTGTGGCACTGGAGACCTCCAGCCAGTTGCTTATTTATTCAGCAGACGTTTATTGGGTGGTTGCAGGCAGGAGGCAGAGATAACATAGCAGGGTCCCTGCCTTCCCGAAACTTCTGGGCTCAAATCAGGTCTGGGAAAGAGGGGGACTCATCTTACAGCTGGGCCTTCAGAGACTCCATGGTCTGTCCCAACCCTTCCCCACAGGGTGCTCACTGAAGGTTCTGGCAGACAGCGAGCGATATACATGGATTGTGCTGTGAGGGTCTGGCCGGCCTGGACACTGACTCCAACTACCTCCGCGGCCTGGGAGCTGGCCGCCTTCCTGGCAGCCTCTTCTTGGTTGGCTGGCCGCCCAACGACCGCCACTAGTGTTAGGCTGTGGGAAGGGGGCTGGGCGGGGCACCCTGGTGGCCTGAGAGTCTGGATGCTTCTTATTTATGCCTATTTAAGTTGGGAAGGGGCAGAGGGAGGGAGTCCCCTGTCCCACCAGCCTCGAGTGCCTGCCTTTATCCTGCACGGGGCATGGGTCTTTGCTCCTTGTGTATTTTCCCCCTTCCCAGGTTACAGGTGTGGACATTGCCCCCTGGGAAGCTGAATAGACCCTGATTCCTGCCTCCAGCCTCCCCACCTGAGGTGGCCAACATCGTGGTCATCCCCCCCTCCCCCAATTATTCCTCTTCATGTAATAAATGTTTTATTTCTGAACGTCACTGAGTTCCCTTTACTGAGATCAGGGCAGCTGGAGCCCCAAGGTCCTCATCCCAGCCCCCTGCAAGGCCCTCAAGTCAGCAGTAGCCAAATATCACAGCGGAATTTATTGTTTTAAGAAAGACTACAAAAAGGTAGAAAACGCTTGGCACACTAGACTACCACACTTTCACTGCTGGGAGGGGAGGCCAGAGGGCATGGAGGGGAGTGGGCGGCCACCCCAAAAGCTTGCAGCACTGCGGAGCACACAAAATAGTGATTTTTACACAATAGGTCAGGTTTTTTTTTCTTTTTTTGTGTGTGATTTTTGCCATAAACATCTATCTCACAGGTTGAAAACACTGAGAAAACCGAACAGATAAGGCCATGATGGTTGGAAAAAAACCCAAGTTACCAACTCCGCTTGGGCGGCACTCACAAATCGCACAATAGTCATGTGGGGGGCGGGCGCACGGCAGGGAGAAGCACGGAGGTTCCATTACAAACCAGCCAGCGGTGGGACTGGGGGGGAAATGGGGGGGTGGTCTTGGATCTGAGCGAGTGGAGCCCAGGCCTTGAGGGCAGGCTACTTCTGGGCCCTGCTGCCTGCAGCAGGCCCTCTAGGCTCCGGCACCAGGCCAGCCCACTGCTCTTTGGAAGCTGGGGCAGTGCCCCCTGCAGCCTTCCCTAGAGCCAGGCTGCCTTCCCCAGAGCTAGGCCGGGCAGTGCCCCCCCTCTAGGGCTGTGGGGCAAGGGAGAACCCAGCTCTGGAGAAGATGCGACACCCACGGCTTTAATTGCACTTATACCAAGGAGGAGGGAGCGGTGGGGTTGCTGGGGAAGCGGTCCCGGGGCTGCTGCTGACAGTGGGGGGATCCCTAGGTGATGCCCACCTGTGCCCACCCGGGGCTCAGGGCTGGGCCCAGGACAGGCTGTGCAAAGCCAGCGAGCTGAATAAGTTAACAGGGGAGGGGGCCTGCCTGCCTGCCCCCTGAGGGGTGGGGGGAGAGGCTGCTGCCTTCCGGGTCAAGGGGCCAGGCTGCTGCCCCAAAGGGCACCTGGGCACAGCGGCGGGTTCCTTAAGGCACGTCTTTTGTGTCAGTTTGCAGCTGTGGCTTTACCCGGCCCTGTGATTGTGCCGGTCCTGTCGGGGGTAAGCACCCCCTTGACTTCCCTGTCTGGGAGGCCCCCTCCCCACCCTGGCAGAGGCTGGAGTGGGGACAGCGAAGCCACAGGAGCTGTGAGGGACCCTGGAGTGGAGGGGTGGAGGGGGCGGGCGGGGCGGGACAGGGGAGGCTGCGGGCTTAGCTGGAAGGCAGCGCCTGCACGAAGAGGCCGCGTGTGTCTGTCCGAGCAAGCTTGGTCGGAGGCTCCAAAGCCTCAGGGCCGAGCGCAGGAGAGGGAGACTCGCTGCCAGCCGCCAGCGAGATGTCCTGTGGCAGCTCATCCTCACTCTCCTCCTCCTCTTCCTCCTCCTCGTCTGGGAAACACGGACCAGAACCACTCAGTGCAGGGTGCTGCGTCCTCAGCCCCCTGCTGCAGGTGCCTCCTCCACCCGAGCCCGCGCCCTGCCCCCTCCCAGACATGGGCCCTGGGCAGGGACAAGCCTCGCCTACCTTTGTCTGGGTCTAGGGGGTTCAGCGAGGTGGCCAGGTTGGCGAACTGGAAGGAGGGGAGAGGACGAAAGGTGAGGGTCCCGCCAAGGGGTGCCCCGCCCGCACCCTCAGCGCTCCCTGCGCACCTCGCCCATGACGGCGATGGGGGTCTCTCCCTTGGCCTGAGCCACTCGGTGCTCGATCAGGTAGTACATGTACTCATCGTAGAGCAGCCGGATGAGGTGGAAGGAGCCGAAGCTGGCCGCGCTGCGCAGGGTCAGGTCCCTAATCACCATGGAGCTGGGGCAGTAGCGGGGAGGAGGCGTGAGGCCGGTTCCGCCCCTCCGACCCTGGTCCCCACATCGCCGCTGCAGGATCCAGCAAGCCCAGCTACCCTGGCCCTGCCCCCCCCCTCCCCCCCCCCCCTGCCCCGCACAGGCTTCTGTGGGGTGTGCACCAGTAAGAGTGGAAGGCCCTAGCTCCCCCCGCCCCGCCAAATAAAAGACATCTGCCTTCCTAGAAGACCACCTAAGCCCCCTTTGGCCCCGCCCCGCCGATGCGCACCTGTAGAAGGACCACTTGAGGAGGAAGAGCTTGGCGGCCTTGGGGAAGCCGGTGCTGCCCTGGTAGGGCTTGAGCACCTGACTCACGACGCCATCCAGCCAGGCCGCCCACTGCTCCAGTGAGTTCTGCTGCTGCAGCGTCACCTTGAAGTCCTGCTCCAGCCGCTGCACTACTCGGTCCTCGCAGCGGCACACCCACGAGGCCTGCTCCTGGGCACAGTGGGAGGGCGTCCCCCGGTTCAGCCGCCAATCCAGGCCCATCCGGTCTGGCTTTACTCTCACCTGCCCTGCCCTGCGCTCACCTGCACGTTGGCGAAGTCCACTCGGTTGAGGTCGCTCAGCATCTGATTAATCTGCGCCGTGTTCTGCAGCACAGCGCGTGCCGCCTGCGCCAAGTGGTTAAGTGATGTGTACCGCCGCAGCGTCTGCGCAAAGGCGCCAGCAGCTGCCACCTGGGGGCGGGGGTGGGGTAGGGGGATGTGTTGTGGCTTCCGGAACCCACACTCACTGCAACCTCTCTGAGCCCCCTTTTTTTCCTCCTAAGTAGGATAGGGGTATACCTCATTGCTTTTGTTGGGAGATCAAGAGGTTGGAAATTTCAAATTTTGGGTATCCACCTACCCAAAGCATGGGTCCAAAAAAAAAAAAAAAATCAATGGTTTATGTCTGACCACCATTATTATTATTATGAAAGGACACAACAGAAAATCTGAGTGCACTGCCCAGAAAGGGCATTGCTTCAATAAATTTTTTATTCTATTACGTTTTTACTATTCCAGTGAATGTCGGCTCCAAAGGTGGAGTTTTGTTCATCTTGGTCACTGTTGTGCTGCCAGCACGAAGAACCACGCTGGGCATACAGTAGGCACGTAACAAACGTGTGTTCAATGAATGAATGAATACACGAGTTTTGTCAGTTCTGAAAGGCTTCCCTCTGGATCCAGCTTCTACTCTCGCCCCACAGGCCCCCAGCCCTGCCCTGCGTCCGGCGTATTCAGGGGTGATTCTTTAGACATCAGTTTGGTTTAGCTGTCTTTTTAGCATTTTACGCACAAAAAAACCCCTTTTTTTCTTTTTTGCCTAAGAGCAAGCACATACCATCTAATTCCTCACATCTAAGTAGTTAGTGAATGTGTAGCATTGATAAAGAGGGCTATTGTTCTGTTTCCTTATCAGTGTAACTCCTTTTTTTTTAAATTTTTTTTTAATCTATTTCTGAATACTTAAAGCACTTTCTCTTGAGGTTGAAGAAAACTTCAAGTTTGCAGTTTTTTTGTTTTTGTTTTTTTAACTCCTCACGGGAGGACATGCTCAATGATTTTAGAGAGAGGGGAAGAGAGAGAGAAAGATAGATGTGAGAGAGAAACATCCATCAGTTGCCTCCCGAACGCACCCAGACCGGGAATCTAACCTACAACCTTTCTGTATATAGGATGACACTCTCACCAACTAAGCCACACTGGCCAGGGCTGCAGTTGGTTTTTATGATTCTGCGTTGTGAGGTATTGTTTCAGAAATGGGTAACTGAGGAAGCTAGTTTGTAAAGACAACACCCAAAGCTCACTCCCAGGGGACAGGCATGGGGATAAATCTTATTGCCTTTTTGGGCAGAGGTACTGAGACCCAGCACCGAGCCCCCAGACCTCGGCCCTGCAGCTGGGAGGAAGAAGCTAGGCTGAACCCAGGCTGGCCCCTCTCACCCTCACCTTCACCCGCAGCATCTCCTCAGGGATGTTCACCATGGCATGAGTGAGCCAGCTTTCCAGGCTCTTGGCAAAGTTCCGGATTGCTTGGGTCAAGGCACCTGTGGGTGGCAGTGGGCGCTGATGAGGACTGAGGGGTGGGGGACGGGGAGTGGGGGTGAGGGGGCAGCAGCAGTGCACTCACTGGGGATGGGCCGCAGCACGTCAGGGATAAGGATTTCCACCAGGCCCTGGTATAGCACGTTGTCACAGTGCTTGGTCCACTGCAGCACTGGCTCGAACTTGGACAGCAGCACCAAGCTGGCCTTGGGCAGCCGCTTCTCAGCCTCGTCGTGCCTGCAGACACCCCGTTGTGGGTCAGGTAGGTGCTCCCTGCCTCTGTCTAACCCTTAAGGTCAGGCTAACACGGGCTCAGTGCCCCCAGGGTCCGATGGGGTCTTACACTTTGTATACTGGGACACAGGCACCCACCTACCCACCGCAGGGAAGGAATGATTCAGTGGAGCACCCCATCCCATGCACTCAGTATCAGACCTATACACACTCTGGAGGGGGGTCAAAAGGCCATGTTTACCTCACCAACTGCAGGAGCCAGGCAGGCACCCCCATTCCTGCATGATGCCTGAGGTCCAGCCACCCCAGCCCTGGGACTGACTCACAAAGTCCTCCCCCTTCCTCCCCTCCTCCCCGCTCTCTCCCAGGGACTCACACGGCCAGTGGTGGGGCCTCACTGGGCTGGTTGAGGTTGTACCTCCAGAAGGTTTTCCACAGCGTCTCCACCAGGGTGAACTGCAGGTTCACCATGACATCAACAATGGCCTATTGGGGAGGCCGGACATTCAGGGTCATTGGTGGACAGCGTGGCCCTCCCTCACCCCACCTACCTGCCAGGCGCCCTACCTCACAGTGTTCCCGGTACAGGACCTGGAAGGCCTTGATGTCCCCAGGCCCGATGCCCTCAGGCAGCACTTTGCCCTGGATTTCGAGCTCTGAGAAGTCAGGGAGGCTCCTCGAGGCATCTGGGGGCAGGAAGGGATACCATGAGGCCCTTTGCCCCTACCTGCCTGTCTCCTTGGAGCCTCATCCTGGGATCTGAGTAAGTGGTTACCACTTTCCTACCAAGCAGGAGTCCCCCCTGTGCAGTGGGGGATGACAAGGCTCAGGGAGGGCAAGTGAACCATCTGGGACCACAAACCCTGACCCAGGCCCCGGCCCATAGGCCAGGGGGCTCTCACCCAGGAACTGCTGGTACTGCTGGACCTGGGCGCTGATGTCTGACAGCCCGGTGGCCTGCTGTGGCCCCACGGCCACACCGTTGGTCATGCCCTCCATCTTCTGGATGGGCTTGAGCCTGGGGGAGAAGGGGCGGGCGGGGCAATTGGGTGGGGGTCAGCCAGAACACCCTTTTTCACCCATCAGTGCAGGGTCCAGCTTGCCCTCCTACCTCTGCTTTTGTGAGAAGGGCTGGCCTCGCATAGCCATGTGCTGTTGATCCTCCATCAGCCGCAGCAGAGGCGAGCTGGCCTTGATGCGCAGGCCATAGTAGTGGTACTTGGAGTTGCCCCTGAGAGTGAGGTGGAAGGTGAGGGCTGGGCTGGGGAGGCCACTAGTCATCCACCGGAGCTTCACATCATACCCGTTTGGGGGCCAAAGAGAGCCCACAGCAGGGGACACATTCCACAACAAAGACTTGTGGATCACTAGTCATAAGAACATGCTAGGTGCTGTTCCGAGCTCTGAGCACATACAAATCCACATGCTCCTCATCCCGACCCTATGAAGATTGCTTGGAGAGATGAGGAAATGTAGGCATAGAGAAATGCAGCACTTTGCTCAAGGTTATGAGGTGATGCTGAAGCTGAGAACTGGAACCGAGATGCATGCATAGGCACGAGGGTTGCAAAAGAGAGGCAGGGAAGGGTGGGTTCGTGGAATGGCTCCCTGTTCCTTCCTGTGTGAATTCACTGACTCGAGCCTTGATTAAGCACTGACTGTGTGCAGCCCTGCACTGGCAAGATGTATGCATTTCAACATCGGAAGACAGATAAGAAACAAGAGAAGTAACATAAAAGGCATGTTGGACAAAGGGAAGTACTAAGGAGAAAAAGTAAGCAGGAAGGGTGAAGGGTAGGAGTGTCAGAGAGGTAGGGAAAGGCTGCAGTGGGGACCAAAGGTTGTTTGAGTAGAGGTGGGGAAAAGCACACAAGGCAGAAGGCACAGCTGGTGCAAAGGCCCTGGGGTGGAAAGCTGTACAGAGGCCAGTGGGGCTGGAGGGGAGTGAGCAAGGGCATGAGAGAGGTAACTGAGGCCCTGGATAACTTGGAGTAGGGTGGTCCTTGTGGCTATCAGGGGCAGGTGGCCCCACCTGGTGCCCAGACGGCGGGTGCGCAAGCCCATGAAGACAGAGCGGATGAGTTTGCCAAAGGAGGCAGCATTGACGGGCTCCAGCTTCTGCTCCTGGCAGTGCAGTAGGTAGTGGCAGTAGAGGGTGCTCCGTGGCAGACTCACGCCCTCGGCCGTCTCGTAGTTGTCCAGGAGCCACTGGACCTGGGGCCAGGTGGAGATGGAAGAGTGCTAAGAATTGCTGCAGTATCATCCCTTTATCCATGGTTTTGCTTTTTGCAGTTTCAGCTACCCCAGGTCAACCACAGTCCAAAAATATTCAATTTCCCCAGCCATCAACACTGTCTGCTCCTGACATCCAACCACTGACAATGTCATGGGTCAATGATCCAGGATCACTGAAGTGACAAGTGACAAGTCCCACCACCACTGAAGTGACAAGTCACAAAGTCAGCAGTAGCCTAAGACACTATGTCACATACGTCATTCACTTCACTTCATCTCATCATGTAGGCACTGTATCAGCTCTCATCATCACAAGAAGAGTGAGTACAGTACAATAAGATATTTTGAGAGAGACCATATTCACATAACTTTTATTACAATATCCTATATAATAATCCTATATAATAAAAGGGTAATATGCAAATTGTCCCCTCGACTGGGAGTTTGACTAGAGTTCAACCAGGGGGCGGGGCCAGCCCATCATACGCCCGGGGCCCCTCTCTCCCCGGCTGGCCACACCCCTGATCGCTGCCCCCCCACATCAGGGCAGGCAGGCCGGACCCCACCTCTGCACGAATTCATACACCGGGCCTCTAGTATTGTTATAATTATTCTACTTTATTATACGTCATTGTTGTTAATCCCTGACTGTGCCTAATTTATAAATTAAACTTTATCATAGAATAAACACAGTATATGTTGGGTTCAGGCATCCACTGGGGGTCTTGGAACGAATCCCGCATGGATAAGGCAGGACTGTAGTACTCATTGTTTAATGCTCTCTGTACCTATTTCCAATTGTGAACCTGACAACCACGATGTAGGGCATATCCTATCACAATGACCCATGGCAACTCTCTAGAACCACACTGTCTAATATAGTCACTGTCAGCTACATAGAGCTATTTAAATACATATTGAATTTGTGCTAAGTGGAAAAAGCAATGTCAAAAGGTCACAGGCAGTAAGATTCCATTCATAGACATTCTCAAAATGACAATATAGATACGCGGAACAGATTGTGGTTGCAGAGGGTTAGGGATGTTGGGAGGGAGGAGGGCGGGATGACTAGGAAGGGTTAGCATGAGGGAGACCTTTGTGGTGCTGAAACAGTTCTGCATCTTGACTGTGGTAGTGGTTTCCCAAATCTACACACACAGCAGCAGACACCCACACTACAGCAATGCTAGCTGCCTCACTGTGACACTTCTTGAGGTACCACTCTAAGAGCTTCATGCATATTAGTTGAGGCTCAGAGGGACTGAATAACTTGTCTAAGGCCAAACAGTGATAATTCAATCCCAGGCCATACTGTACTGCAGTTATGTTAAATGTAACTAGCGGGGGTGACCTGGGGAAGGGCGCATGGGATCTCTCTACTATTTTTGCAATTTCCTGTGACTCTCAAATTGTATCAAAATAGTTTAAAGAAAGCAACTCAACTCAGTTCCTTGGTGACCCCCGCCAAATTTCAAGCACTTAATAGCCACATGTGGCCAGAGGCCTCTGTATTGAGCATTTATATCACCAGAGAGCCTTCTATTGGACAGCACTCTTCTAGTGCAGCATGTCTGCAAACTGGGGAGGAGGACCCATTAGGGGATCATTAAGTCGGTTAGTGGGTCACACCAGCATTAAGGAAAACTAGACTAGCCCTGGCTGGGTAGCTCAGTTGGTGAGAACATTGTCCCAATACATCAAGGTTGCATGTTCGATCCCCAGTCAGGACACATACAAGAAAAAAAACAATGAGTGCATAAATAAGTGGAACAAATTGATGTTTCTCTCTCTTTCCCTTCCTCTTTCTCTGAAATCAATAACTAAAAAAAAAAAAAATTTTTTTTTAAAGGAAACTAGACTACGCCCTGACCGGTTTGGCTCAGTGGATAGAGCGTTGGCCTGCGGACTCAAGGGTCCCGGGTTCAATTCCGGTCAAGGGCATGTACCTTGGTTGCGGGCACATCCCCAGTGGAAGGTGTGCAGGAGGCAGCTGATTGATGTTTCTCTCTCACCAATGTTTCTAACTCTCTCCCCCTCTCCCTTCCTCTCCGTAAAAGAAAAATCAATAAAATATATTTAAAAAAAAGAAAAAGAAAACTAGACGACTAGAAGTCAGGGTATGTAAGGGAGGTTCCTACCTTCTGAGAAAGTGTCCAGCTGGTTTATGTGGTCCACAATGGGTCACCATGCAAGTGGACAGTAGTTAAAAAAGTGGGGAAGCCCCTGGGTGGGGTGGCTCAGCGATTAGAGTATTGGCCCTCACACCAGAGTCACGGGTTCAATTCCTGGTCAAGGGCACATACCTGGGTTGCAGGTTTGATCCCTGGTTGGGGATTATATGGGAGGCAACCAATTGATGTTTCTCTCTCACACTGATGTTTCTTTCTCTCTCCCCGCCTCTCCTTCCTTTCCACTCGCTCTAAAAAAATAAATGGAAAAAATATCCTCAGGTGAGGATTAACAACAAAAACTGAGGAAGACATCAATCCAGACTCCCGTGCTCTGTGAGGGCAGGGGCCACCCATAATTACCAGGCCCTGACCCACCCTTGGTAACAGAGCGGATGGGGGTCCATTTGGGGTTGGGATACAGCCATCTCTTGGCAGAGGGAGGTTATCTCAATGCCTTCCAGATGAACAAAGAACCTTGCTCGGGCAGCTCCCCTCATGATGGTGCCTGCCTCTCCCTCTCCTTGCTATCTATCTGCTATTATCCATTATAATCAGAGTGACACTTCTTGAGGTACCACTCTAAGAGCTTCATGCATATTAGTTGAGGCTCAGAGGGACTGAATAACTTGTCTAAGGCCAAACAGTGATAATTCAATCCCAGGCCATCTTCATCTGAGCACTATGGTGCCAGGTTACCTAGGTGTCTGCAGGGGTCTCACCACCTGCCTCCTCAGGGGCCAGGGTTGGTACTTACAGTGGCTGGTGAGGCACGGGTGGTATGGGAGTAGGACTGGCTGGCACTGCCCAGCATGTAGCCACCTTGGATCACGTAGGTGCCTGCTCCGCTGCTGCTGCCGCTGCTGCCTCCACCACTGCCCCCACCACCGGCTCCACTGCCACCACTGCCACCGTTGCTGCTGTTGCTGGCCCCGCCCCCGCTGCTGGTGGGGCTGGCGACAACCTGGCTGCCAGACACGTACATGGGCACGGAGCCACTGCTGGCCACTGCCTGGGAGGTGGCAGGCGTGCTGACCTGGGCAGCTGTGCCTGCAGCCTCATAGTAGCTGGTGCCTGCTGTTTGCGTGTACAGCGGTGTCTCGGGGTAGGGGTAAGTGCTGGAACGGCTGAGAACGAAGCAGAAGGAGGGGAGTCAGGGGCAAGAGCTGGGGAACGAGGGGCATGAAGGAGGGAGTTCCTATAGGTGTGGGCTTCCAGGATCGGAGCAAGAAGCCACAGCCTAAGTGTCAGACCAGGCCCCACCCCAGTGTTTAATGGGAAAATTTTCATTGAATCCACATGGGAGTCACCAGCTCACATGTGAGGAAGCTAAAACAAAAGGGCTACGTGCCCAACGGGTGGTTTGGATGGGAGGGTCATCTTGTCCTGTACACCAAAAGGTTGTGAGTTCAATTCCCAGTCAGGGCACATACCTAGATTGCAGGTTTGATCCCTGGTTGGGGAGTGTATGGGAGGCAACTGATCAATATTACTCTCTCACACTGATGTTTTTCAAACAACTGCCTCCCAAAGATTGTTTTTTTAAAAAGGTCTAGTTAAGTTGTAACAGGCCACATACTTCACTCAATCAAGAAAAAATTTATTGAGCACTTACTGTACGCTGGTACGGTACTGTACTAGGCACTGAGGACGCACAGTGTGTGAGACAAAAAAAGGCCCCACCGAGGGGAGTTAATGTTCTAGTGGAGGAGTCAGAAAAGAAGCCTAATGCAAAGGTAAATTGAGGGCACTGTAGAAGGTGGTACGTGCCCCGGAGGAGAACAAGACGGGAAGGGGGTGCTGAACAAAGGGAGGCTGGCTCTACTTCTAAATCCAGTGGCCACCCTGAGTGCAGACACATTTTTTTTTTTTTTTTGGATCCAGCAACCTATTCTGCCCTGGAGAGTTCTCCTCCAGCTATCCTAGGACCTGCCTCAGATGACGCTGGCTCAAGGGGGTGGAGAGGGGCTGGGTGGGGGCACCTCTCTCACTGCCTCACTAGACATCATTGGACATAGTTTTCATTTTTGAGCCCTCTCAACATATTAGTGATTAAAAATAACATTAAATTTTACAAATCCAGAAAGATAGGAAGGCCAGAACAGGATGGCCTGGCTTAGAAGGTGCTGTTGGAGCCATCTCATGAAGGAAGCAGGAGAGGAAGCCTTGCTACTCTCCTGCTACAATTTGCAAGGCTGCAAATTGTAGCAAGAGAGTAAAAATGACTGGGTTTATCTTCAGTGGGCTGTTAAGTAAAAGGTGATGGAATCCTACATAGGGGTGAGAGGAGGAGGGTGGAGGAGGAAGCTCTCATGATCCTGCCAAAGGACAAGTTTCATAACATTCCATTAGGTGAACAAAAGAGGGAATGGTGCAGATGGTATGTTGGTAAGAGAGGGGAGATTAAGCTGAATTTCTTATCTACATCTGCCATCTGTATGCCATCCGTAGGGGCTCCTGGGGGCAGCCAGGAGAGGGAGCTGGTGGGTCCAAGAGTGGGGAGAGGTTGACCACTGGAAGTGAGTGGCCCTGCCCATTAGACACCTGGATGTAGATCTTGATCAAATGCCCAGGTCCACATCTACCAAATGAGTGGTGACCTGAGCTGGCACTAACAAGTGTTCACACATTCCAGTGGCAGGGACCATAGCCAGCTCCAGTCCAGTTCCCCACATGCATCACTTATTCCAAAAAAATATCGCATCTACTTGCTGAATGGCTGACTGAGTGAATATGTGCATCTCTGGTACTGGCCTGGACTGGGACAGAGGCACAGAGGCTGTGGCTTTTACTAGGGCAGGGATCAAGGCCCATCAAGAGCTGGGAATCCAGTAATGAGCCACTGTGAGGACGAGACAGAAGATTCAGTGCCCCAAGAATTTCATATAGCAAAAAAACCTGATGGTAAAATGGACCACATGGTATCACACATACTGTAGTCACAGAGGGAAGAATTCAAACAGAAGCAAGGGACAGTCACTACCAAGGGAAGCAGATGAAGCCACCCTGCGACCCCAGGCCTGGGCTCATGGCTCAGCTCTGATTCTCACATCCTCGTGGCCCTTGGGGCCTGTCTCCTCTCTACAATGTCCCCCTGTGGTCCCTGACAGCACTGGTTAAATGCACAGCTAGGAGGCTGGCAGCATTAGAATTAAATCAGTAGAACGGTGAGATAGCTGGATACCATGAATCATGATTCAGGTGCTGGGGCCATGCCACAGGGTAGCCATAGCATCATGACCCAGGGACCGCCAGCGTCATGGCCACAGGGAAAGGTGGCAGAGATATAAGGAAAACATTAGAAAAATGCAAAGAAAACCTAATGAAACTTCTAAAAACTGAAACAATAATAACTACAGTCCTGGAATCGTTACTATGGGGGATAGAAGAGGGAAGGTGGCATATAGAGGATCCCGGGCTGGGGCTAGGGCAGGCCTGGGGCACATCTGCCTGATGTGGCATGTATTAAAGTGCCATGCGCAGTCCCAGGGAGTGGAAGTCACCTATGTGTCAGCTGGGTGGGGTCTGGCTTTATTGTTCATGCTGTTTGTACAGTGGAGTATTCACAGTGTTGAAAGATGGTAACCGGGACCCATATGAGCAAATAGAGGACAAGATTTGAGCTACATACTGAGGAAAGAAATAAGGGATAGAACATGCTGCCTCTATTTCTGAACAAAGAAAGGGTAGTTTCTATTCTCAGATTATCTCTGGGAGGAAACAAAAAAATGGGTCAGAGTGCCCGCCCTGGGCAAGGTGGGGATTAAAGAGTGAAGGCAATTTCTTTTTCACTGTTTAACATTCCATGTTCCTTAGAAATTTTTATCTTGTAAAATTTTCAATTAAAAAATTTTTTTGTGGGAGGCTAAAAACCAGGCCCATCTGACTCTAAAGCCCTAGGTTATGTTGGATCCATTTCCCAACCTACAGGGGTCCTCCCTGCTTCACCTTTGCCTGTGGCTGGTGGCAGCCCCTGGGGCGCACCTACCATCTGTCTGTCACCTGAGGCCTTGAAGGCTGGCTGGTCCCCTGAGGACTGGGCCCTCCAGTCCTGGGGGGTCCCGAGCAAACCTATGATCCTAATCCTGTCTCCTCCCCCAGCTGTTCCCCCCCCCCCCCACTCACATGGCATTGGTCGTGTAGCTGGCATCACCGCCCTCCACATACTGCACTTGGCTGGAGTACACATGTGGGACAGGTACCTGCTGGAGCTGCTGCACCTGCCGTGGGACAAAGAGCATGCAGAGGGTCAAGAGGTGAACCAGCGCCTCCTCCTCCGCCCCTGAAAGGCTAGTGGCAACCCAGCCTCCCTGGTCACCTGGCTCCCAGGCTGGCAGGCTGCACTTCTGGGCTCTCTGAACACACAATAAACAGGACCAGGAGTCAGAGCCCAGGAGCTGCGGCCTCTGCCAGGGCTGGGAATCAGACAGAGTTGTGTCAGAAGCTAGGACTCTGCTCCACTTGGGGGCAGCAAGGGTGGGGCCTGACGGGGGACAAACAGAGGGAAGCCCAGACAGGGTTCTACTGAGGGTGTGAAAGCTGGACCCCAGGGGCAGAGCCAACCACTGGGACAAGGCTGTTGCTAAAGCCAGAGCCTGGAACTATAGACAGGGCCTCATAGATGGAGTCTGCATTAGGGACTGACCCCTGGTTTGCAGGGGTGGGACCTGGAAATCCAGTAGGGGATTTAGGGGCAGAGACAGGGTCCGGGGAGTGGGGCCCAGTTTGTAGGATGGAACTTGGAACTTCCTACAGGGTTTTAAGGGCGGGGCTTACGTACCCACCCCGCTGTGGGACGGAGCCTGGGACCTGGAACTGGCTTTGGGGAGGGAGTCAAAGGTGGGTCCCCAAGACTGGCTGGCCTGAGGGGGGTGTCCAGGGCGGAGGGGGTATCCAGGGCCTAAGGGGCCGGGCGCAGGCCGGGGCCAGCGGAACCCGCCCCGCCCGCCCCTTGCCCCTCCACCTACTTTGAGGGCCGTGGCAGCCGTGCCGAACACTAGCACCTGGGGGACTCTCTGGATCCTGACCCTCTGGTCGGGGCTGGCTGGGGCCGGGAGCCCAGGCAGTGGCTCGAGGACCACTTTCTGCTGCGGCAGGAGCAGGTGTGGGGGCAGCACGCCCACCAGCTCCACCCACTGCTCAGCGCCCGGATCGTAATGGGGCGGCAGCAGCTCTGGGCTGCCTAGCTGCGGGGCCTCGCCGCTGCACGCAGGTTGGAGCGACGGTGGCTCCGGGGCCAGAGCGCCGGGCCCGGGCGTGGGCGGCCGGGGTGGCGGCTCCGGCGGCGGTGTGGGCCTGCGCTCTCGCTGCTCTGCCTTCCTAGCGGGAAACTGACTGCCTGAGCTCTGGAGGACAAACAGAGACACTGCGGGGTAACCAGGGGCTTCAGGCCTCTGCCCTCCGGGATGCTGAGCTCACGCAGCAGCCCGACCAGAAGATCCCTGCGTCGTGTCTCAGGGAGATCAGACCCCAGATTATTTTCTTAGCAAAACCTGGGCCCTGAAATGCCAGGTGCCAGGGAAAGGGAAGCCCACAGCCATAGGTGGAGCCCGGTGTGGGGCTAGGCCCTTAGGACCCCAGGGGGCGCTCTATTCCCTCCCTGCGGCCTGAGGGGCCTGCAACCCTCCCCAGTCCAGCCCAGGACCAGCCCCAGTCTGCCCAGATGTAGGTGGGGGAGCTATACGTACCTCTTGAGCTACATGAACTGGCTGGAGCCCCTGCACAGTGAGTGGCTGCACTGGGCTGGCTTTGGGTGCCTGCGGAGTGGCCTGGACCACAGACCTCTGGGGAGGGAAAAGGGAATCAGACCATGGTAATAATGGCAATGATGGTGGCAAGCCCATCCCTAAGCACCCATCCCCTGCCCATATGCACTCATATAAGCCTGGGAGCAGCCTGGTAAGAAAGAGGCCACCTTCTCCAACTTTTCACAGCCGGCCCTGCACCAAGTGCCTTCCAGGTTCAACCCTGGGCACTGTTACAGGTGTGGAATCCAGGCTCAGCAAGGCAAGGCTGAGGGGAAGTGATAGGGCTGAGAGAAGAACTAGAAACTGACCGAGGGAGTCCCTGCTCTCTAGCTCCACTCCCTTCAGGCTTATCCCACTCTCCATGTCCAGGATTCCCGCTGTCCTCACTTCCATGCTATGGTGGGAATTCAGGTATCACCTTCAGGGCACAGTGAGGGACAGAGGCTGGGGTGGGGTGGGGAAGTGAAGAGTGGTGGGGCACAGACTCAAACCCAGGTCTGGATATTCAGAAGGGCTGTGGCGCTAGGCAAAATATCTGTGATTCCTTTGGGGGTACAATTCTGCTTTCCTTTGGGGAGAGGATCTATGCTTTTCTCTGGTTTTCTGAGGGTTGGGAATGCACCAGGGTCAGTGGTAACAAACAGATGACAGACAACCCTTACCTCTCACCTAACCTGCCCTGGGTACCATGGCTGGTGGCTCAGAGCACCACCTCCTCCAGAATGCTGGAAACGGACTGGAGGCTAGGGCCTCTCCCTGAGTCTCTTAGGAGTGAGCCAGGACTTGGCCTTGGGGCTCCTCCAGGCAAATCGGCCCAAAGAGGTCAAAGTTGTTTCTCAAAGCTGTTTCCAGCGCCTGCTCAGGGCTAGGTGCCTCCCACAGGAGGCTCCAGGGCAGAAGCTATTATTTAGAGTAGGATGCTGGGTCTGGACAGAGGCAGAAGTGCTTGCCCAAGTTCCAGGTGGCAGGACTCCCATCTGCCCCGCTCTCACAGCCCTAGAAGGCTACAGAGGCTGCCTGGCCAGGACCCCTCGCCCCAGCTGCCGCCCGCCTTGGCCTGGCACCTCTTGGGTGACAGGGACACTCTGCTGGACGCCGTGGACCTGCAGCTGCTGTGGCACCGTGCCCGTGGGGGCCCCAGCCGTCTTGCTGGAGGAGCTGTTGGCCTGCACTGGCGACCGCTACAAGGAAAGAAGACATGGAGTGATGCCCGATAAAACCCTTCTCAGGAGGGCTATCCCCAAGAGCTGTTGGGGGAGGCAACAGCCAGTGGGGGCATGTCCCAACCACCTAAACTGGTAACCGGCTGCATTCTGTGCACCCAAATGCCTAGTCCTGGCCACAAGCTGGCCACTACTGGGTAAAGCTGGGGATTCAGCCCAGAGGTGCTGGTGAGCAGACCCATCTTCCCCAGTGAAGATGGCTGGACTCCAGCCTCAGCCCAGGCCATCTGCTGCCTCCATAACTGGAGAGGCCGCAGCCCTGAGGTAAGGAAAGACAAGCGAGGGAATACCTAATTTCCAGGTATGTTGAAGCACAGATGACAATGGACATGCCCCGGAGCTACACAGCTGTGAGTGGTGGCACTGGGCACCGCCCCCCAGGTAAGCTGGTTACAGAGCCCCTGTGAGCTCTGGGCCATGCTGGTATCATTAGCTATTTTATATGCAGAAAACTCGGGGCACAGAAGGCTCTGAGGCCTTTCCCAGAGTCCTCCAGGAGAAAATGGCTGAGCCAGGGCGTCTGAACCTAAGCTCCTAATGTGGACACCCATGCTCCAGCCCCATGGCCTGCCTACCTGCTTCTAACACTCTTGAAGATATTTGGGGGTCCCCAGATTCCACCCTGTGGTCTGAGGAAGAGCCTCTACCCAGCCTGTAGAGGGAAGAGGGTCCTATTTTGCCTCCTGCGATGCATTCCTGAGCTGGAGCTGAGGCCCATCTCAACTTGGGGTGGGGGAGGAAACTAACTCCTCCTGAAGGTGGCAGGATCAGGAATCAGGCAGCCAAGCCACCCTGCCCAGGGTCAAAGAGGGTATCAGAGCTGGGAGTGGAGAGGGCTGGAGGATTCTGGAGAGCAAGTGGGCTTAGGAGGGGGGCAGGAGCTCCAAGTATACTATGGGGGTACATGGCTAACCTGGGGAGAAGGAAGTGGGGAGGGTAGCTGACAGAGCCACCACCTACCTCAGGGGGTGAGTGCACCTGCTGGGTGCCATGCACTGTCAGGGAGACTTGGCCTGCTTTGACGCCTGGGGCTGTGCTCTGCACTACCAGCCGCTGCGTGGGGAGAGCCTGGAGCCGGGAGGGAGAAGGACCACAGTTCACTGATGACAATCTGCACAGTTTTAATGAGCATTAAGGAGCATCTGTGTTGAGCCAGACAACATCCCAGTGCTGCAAGCTTAGCTCACAGAATCTCCCAGACAAGCCCTGATGCAGCACAGTCCTTATCCCCACTTCACAGAGGTTGACAGTGAGGCTCAGTACGGCAATTGTGCTTGCCTGAGGTCTTGGAGCCCATAAGCAGCAGAGCCAGGGTTTGTGTCCAGGGGGTTTCACCCTTGAACCTGACAGGACTGTCCTGGGCTATAGGCCAGCATGCCACCTATAGCCTTCCAGGGGACAGGGCACAGAGCCCTTGCAGTCCCTGTGCTGCCTACAGGCTGTCAGCACCTAAACTGGCCTTGGGTTCTCTGCTTGGGGCACCAGGCTGGACCTGCAAACCACCTTTCTTACTGCCAATCTGTAGTTCTTTCTGTTAAGGTGATTTGTGGGGCTCCTCCTTCCCTGATGAGCCCCGACTAATAGTCTCACCGGCTGGAAGCAGTGGGTGGGGCAGCCCCAATATGGGCTTATGTCCTAGATGCTGGTGAGGGCAGATCACCGAAGGCTATCAAGGGCTGGTTCTGCACCCTGGGAAGGCTGTGAGGGCCAGGGCCAGACATGACAGACTTACCTGCTGGGGCACAGGGATGTTGGTGAGCTGGAGGGGTGACATGTGGCCTGGCTTGGTCTGCACACTTGTCTGGACCAGCAGCCGCTGCGGGGGCAAAAAGAAAAGCCCTGAGTCGTGCTGACTTCCCCATGAGGACCAGACCAGGTGGGTGGAGGGGCAGCTGAAATGAACATCTTGATAAGGACAGGTAAACAGATGGCTCTGGCAGCGGATCAGGGAGGGAAGGCCAGGTACCCTTAGCCACAGCCCCACTGCCTCCCTCATGTGCCCTTCCCACCTGGCCCTGGGAAGGGGTGTGTCCTACCTGCTGGGTTCCTTGCACCTGCTGAACCACCTGAGTGGGGACTCCAGTCTGGCTGGCCGTAGAGCCTGGGCTGGCCTCTGACACAGTCTCACTGGCCCGCATGGCACCTTCTGGGAGGAGGAGTCACCGGGTCAGCTCTGCCTCTGCCCCTGCTCCCACCCTGAGCCTGAGCCCATGTGGATGGGATGATACAATCTGAGGCAGACCCTTGACAGGGCCAGGCCTCTGCAAGAGTCCTGCCTGCCCCCTGGCCAGCCCTGCCCATGTTCATTGGGGTGGGGGCCAGAAGGACCCTTACGTTCAGAAGTAGCCCCCCCACCCTGCTAATCCCACAGCCAGACTGAAACGGGTAACTAGAAAGCCATGAGGCAGTGGAGGCCCAGAGGGCCGAACCCCCTTTTCCCAACAGACAGGACTTGTGGCCAGGCAGTGACTGGCCTCCCATCTCAGTAGCCCTGGAAGGAACAGGAATTGCAGCTGATCAGAGGAGTGACCCCAGAAGACCTTGATGGCCAGTGGCTGAGAGCCCCTTCCCTCTCCACTGTCCCTGCCTTTCTGTCCTCAGTGGAGTGGGGGCAGGCTGGTACTCACGCTGAAGGGCAGCCGAGAAGAGGCAATCATAGAACATGGTGCCCACCTCACCGTCCGTCCCCCACTCCTGTGTCCAGGGGAGCCTGCCCTGTGCTCCTCACTCCCGGCCCACCTCTTCGGAAACAGCAGGGCTCGAGGGCAGGTTTATACCTGCAACCTTGGAGAGCTAATCCCCCCAGTGGATGCCGAGCTCCCAGCTGCCCTCTTGGAATAAACACTCCCCTCCCAGCAGGTGTGGCCAAGCAGGGCCTTCCAGGGGCTGGGGCTGGGGCTGAGGCTGGGACTGCACTGCACGGACAGGAGGGAGGCTGGTACCCAGAGATACTATCAGGCAGGCACAGGTAGAGTTTCAGGCACATTTCACTGAGTGGTTAACAAGAGCTGGGGGGCAAGGGCATGGATGGTGAAGTGTTCCTGAAAGGTGTGGGCTGGGAGACCCTCACCCCAGCCAGGAAGCTACTTATCCTGCCCCTCTGTGTGGCCTGATTTGCTCCCTACAATTCCAGAGGTTGGGTGGGGCTGGGGGCACACAGGTGACTGCCTTCTAATGTGCTGCCACAAGCAGCCAAGGTCCCAGCCCCACTTCCTGGGTCCCCTGGCAATATTGGGGGGGGGGGGGTGGACAAGGAGGGGTAGGACTAACTATAGTGCTTCTGGTGCCCCAGGAGCCGCACTAGGGTCTTCCTGGGCAGCTGGAGATGGAAAGAACTTTTATTACCCCTAATTTCAGATAAGGCTACAGAGACTGGAAGAAAGAAACTGACTTGCCCAAGGTCATCCATCTGGGAACAGGCAGGCCAGCACACTAGCCCATGTCTGTGCCCACATGAATTTCACGCTATGCATGGAACCCAGAGTCATAGGTCACACCTGGGCAAGGCCCAATGGGCAGTGGTGTGCAGACTCAGGCATGTGGGTACAGGGGCCTATGGGGACAACACAAGGTCCAGAGCATCCTAGGGTGGGACTCAGCCTCCAAAGCAAGGAGCTGGGCCTCGGTTATGTGGAAATACCAGGGAAGGGCCTAGCCAGAGCAAAAGGGCTATCCCAGGTAGCCGCAAGGACCTCAGGGGCCAAGTCTGGAGCAGAGCACATGAATGTGTGTGTGTGTTAGATAGTGGGGAATAGTGGCCAGATGTGGGAGGAGGTATGGGGGGAAGCCTCCCATTGGTCACATTTGGGGCCGGCATTAGGACAACCCCAGGCCTGCTTGGCCAGCTGCCTCTGCAGCCAGTTCCAGAAAGCATGGATTCCTGTTTTGCTGGAATCTTTCCTGAGCTGTGAGGGAGGCCCCCCTGGAAGAAACCTGAGAAAACCCTGAGTCACGTGAGGAGCCCAGCACACCTGGCTGTCTGTGAAGCCCAGCCCAAGGGATGATGCCCAACCAAGGAGGCCCGTGGCAGGTTTGGCCTGGCGCAGAGTGGGCAGTGAGTTGCAGGGGGTGGGAGGCTGGTCCCAGACACCTTCTAGGCCCAGAGGTTCTGATGAAAATGCCAAAGCTGATCCTCGAGTGGAACCCTAAGAATATCAGACATCTGTCTGGGAGGCGTCTGGGGTGATCCCCAGGCTGGGACAAAGGAAGATGAGCAGGTAAGGTTTCAGAGTCTATTCCTCGGATGGGGGGCTTCCTGTGTGGCCCCTGTCTGCCTGTGTCTTGCCTAAGGTGTGTGTGGGGGGAAGTGGGGAGCTTGAAGTCTGAGAGCATTTGCATTTGCATCTATCTGCCATCTCCATTCTAGGCATGTGCATGAGATCAGGGAGGGCCCCACTGTCTCAAGTCTCTAGTCAGGAAGTGGCAGCTGATTTCCGGTCCCTCAGTCTGATGAGTGTCTCATCTTCCCTGGACCCTGCACTTCCCCTTCAAGACCTAGTCATACCCCAAATGCCATGAGCTACTTGGGGGGAGCTGAGAGAGGCCCATTCCCCACGGACAATAGATGGGGTAGTGTGGCCCTCTCCCTCCTAGTCCTTTGCTCCCAGGGATGATTTCAGTCAGGTGAACTTGGGGGAGGGGAACCTCTAAGCCTCTGCTGCTCCCATGGTCCTGGGTCCCTTGTCTGTCCTGACCTCAGTTTACCCATCGGCAAGGAAACCTTCTATGCCCATTTCCCAGACACAAGTCATCGGGACTCCCAAGGACTCCAAGTGAGAGAGAAGCAGGGAAGAGAAGCTGGACATGATCCTTTCTTCAGGCTAGCCCCATCCCTGGCAGACAGGCTTGGTTTCACTGTCCTGGGGATACTGCCAGGACCCGCAGAGCCCTCCTTCCACCTCGAGTTTCTGGCAAGAGTCTGGTGGCCTCTGAAGATGGGATTCATGGATCTAGAAGATTATTTCTGAGCAGAGAAACTTGAGCTGCTTTCCCATCACCTCCAAAGTCACCTTAGGGTAGAGCCCACGAGGACAGAGCTGGATGACCTGCCTTCTGGTGCTGCCTTGGCTAGCTGCCAGCCTGGGCTCCAAGTCTAGGTCCAGGCCCTTCCCTCCCCCCTCCCAGAAACTCCCTGGGTCCCTGGTCAGCTCAGATTGCTTCTGGCCCTGGAGGAGGCCCAGGCACCTTGCTGCATTTGCTGGTGTCACTTACAGCCCCACCTCCCTACCCCAGGACTGGCTCACATGGCCCAAAGGCCACCCTTAGATACAGAGACACTAACCTGGAAGAAGGTCACAGTAGACCCCCTAGGAAATCACTGCAAGGGGATGGGGGAGGGGTTGACAGAGCAGCAAGTGCAGTTGCAGGGTGCTAGCCAACCTCCCCTTCCTCAGAACAGATCTAGGAAACATCACGCAGACACCCTTCTGGGGATAGGCTCACTCCTGCCAGATCCAGGAGCAGCAGAAAAAAGAAATCTCCCAAGACCATTATAAAAGATGATTAAGCCACTGCCAAAGAAGGGATCCTAAGAGCCATGCCAATAGCCCAGAGCGCCCTGCAGCACAGTGTGAGGACTGGGGGCCACCTCCCCAGCCCCACAGCTAGTAAGAGGCCTGCTGAGACCCAAGAGACCATGCATAACTCTGACCTCTAAGCACAGGGCCTCCGTGGGGTAGTGCCAGGAAGAACTGGAGGAGTTGTGCGCCCATTCTAGACTCTTGCTCTAGAGACCCTAGACCAGAAGGCAGCTAAAGCCAGCACCCAGGAGGTCCAAGGTCAATCAATGCCCTGGAGCTGAGCAAAGCCCTCCACCTGTGCCAAGGAAGGCCGCCCACCTGCTCTTGGTGGCCCAGGGGCTGACCGGTTGTGAGGGCTGCATGAGGTCAGGCCAGCATTCATGTGGGAGTTCACCGACCATTCCACAAAGACTCAGTAGACAGAGCTCCACCCTCACAGATAATGGAGGTAGATATCATAATGGTCATCACTACAGGTGGTGATATTAAGAAAAATAAAGCAAAGTAAAGAGACAAGGAGTGAGAGTGCCCGAGAGGTGGTATGGGCGTCAGGTAGGTGGCATCTGAGCAGAGACTGAAAAAACACCAGGGATGAAACTCCAGAAGGTCTAGGATGGAGTGCTTCAGGCAGAGAGCACTGAGAGTGCAAAGGCCCTGAGGCTGGACTGAGCCTGGGGGGTTTGTAAAGCTGCAGGTAGACCAGTGAGGCTAGAGCAAGGGTTTGAGGGTGCAGTGGGGCCAGGTGGGGCCGAGCAGCCAGCAGAACTTGCAGGCCAGGGTCAGGAGGTTGGGTGCTCATTGCAGGGGCACAGCAAGTGTGGAGAGTTTAAAGCCCTTTCCTATGGGAGGGGCCCAAGGGAGCAGAAGTCCTAGGACCCAGAAAGCCCAGGCCAGGTTTCTCAGAGAGTGCCCAAGGTCACCTGCCTTGGAATCAGCTGGGTTGACAATAGTCAATAGACTCCCTCTAGCTGGTGGAGGGGGGAGGACTATGAAGGGTGATAGTGGAAGCTGGGCCATGCTGGGGGCCCTGGAGGCAGGAGAGATGGCTGGATTTAGGAGGGGGAGCCAAGAGGCCTTGCTTGCTCGAGGATGGGTAAGATAGGAATCAAAGCTGACCCGGGCCTGGGGGTGGTGTTTATGAGGAGGTGGAAGGCTCAAAGGAGGGCAGGTTTGAATTGGGAGGAATCCAGAGTTCCATTTGGCCATGGTGACTTGAGGGCTGTTCAACCGAGTAGATGGTCAGAGGAAGCTGGACACAGGATCCTGGGTTCCAGGCTGTGGCCCAGGGCACAGACCTCAATATGGGTATTGTCAGCATAAAGGTGGCATTAGAAGCAGAGACACTGGACAAAGCCCCAATGAAGGATGAGTCACTGGCGTGAAGAGGAGGCCCCAGATCTGATGAGGTCATTGCTAATGAGGCCAGAGAGATGAGAAGGAAGCAGCAAAGGGGACAGAGAAGGAGTGGCAGGGAGGTAGGTGGAGACCAGGGCTGGAGGGCATCTCTGGGAGGAAAGGTATGGGTGGCTGAGGAGAGAGCTTGGGGTAAGGAAGGAAGGACAAATCTTTTGAGGAATTGTGACTTAAAGGGAAGACACTAGTGGTAGCCGGAGGGGATGCAGGGTCTGGGGGTGGGGGTCCAGGTTAAAATGGGAGCTGTTTCATCTTTGTGGGCAGGTGAGAAAGAATGCGAGATAGGGATTGAGGGACAAGCCTGGGATGGCAGGAGCACATCTTAGAGGGGGCAGCCTGGGACAGGTGAAGCTGGTGGATGAGATGGAGCTGGGAGGCTGGCAGGGGGGGGGGGGAGATGGGGTCCTTCTCATCACATGATGGCATCCTGTCCCCAGTGAGGTCAGCAGCAGGGTTAGGGGTCAAGAACGCAGAGAGGGAGGTGACAGAGGTTAGCGGGGAGAGAGGAAGTGGGTTTCTCAGAAAGTGGGGAGTATGCTAGTGAGAAGATGCAGCAGGATTTCTGGGCAGCACTGAGAACCCACCAGAGATCTGTGGCCTGGAAACCCTGGCCATGCCCATGGCCTGGCCTCAACCCAGTGTGCTCCGCATGGCTCTCCTGTACCATCCCTCCACACCATCTGTGTGGTAAAGCGCCAACGCTCTGAGCTCCTGCATGCCCCCACCCCCTGGCCCTCTCTGGGGACACTGACACTGTCAGGAATCTCCAGGATGCTGCCCAGGGCCCCAGCCGCATTTGTCCTAGTTCCATGGAGTCATGTCAATTGCCACATATTTGACTATCATCTATGGTCCTAAACTCAATCTTGATCTGCTCCTTCTACAGCCCCCAGAATGCACTGTGACCCTCCCCCCGCCCCCGCCACTTCTTTTTTCACTCCAAAAGATCTGGGCCAGCCTCAATTGGGAGTTTTGCCGCTCCTCCCCCTTCCTCAGAGCACACTGGAAACCACTAACAACGTCCAGTCCTTGTCTGAGCTATACACTTCTCCTCAGGGGAGTGACCGTCTGTTCGAACCCTCTGCTCTGGGTTCCCTCTGCCCAGTCTGGCCTTGTCCTAGGAAGACTGGGGCATGGGTTAGATGCTCTAGGAAGCTGCACAGGCGCCATGACCCAAGTTTCCTGGTCATGTGCTCCATGGCTTTAAGGGGTGGCCATAGTGAGAAACAGGAACTCTTGGCTACATACTCTTGAATTTGTCCAGCCAAGAGCCCTGCTTGGCCCAAGTCCTGCCAAAAGTGAAACGAGAAGGGAGAGAGGTGATGCCTTCAGGCCCTCCAGCCAATCTCTCTGAAGTGCCCCCACCTCACACACATCCCCTGAGCCCATGAAACCATTAGGAACCTTTTCTGGATGAGGAAACTGAGGCAGGGCAGCCAAGGGGCTGGTGGGCAGTGAGGCGAGGACTACTGCACAGCGGCCGTGTGCTCACCTTCCTCTCCAGCAGATGTTTATAAACTTTAACTCTACTGCCCAATCCTTTCTTCAAGTGACATCTTACTTGGGGATAGACAGAAACAGCTCTTAGAGCTTCCCTGGTGGGGAAGAGTTGGGGGCACAGAGGCCTCCCTGTCTGGCCTTATAACTCCTTCCCCAGAGATGTTCCCCAAGTCTCACCTGGGAATCCTGGAGAGTTTGAAAGCTGCCATCCTGATAACAGGAACAGTAAGAGATAGCCCTCAGCCAGGATGCTCCCCAAAGCTCCTCTTGGAGTGGTTTAAAGAGCACCCTGGCCCCACACACATGTCCACTTACCAGAGACGGTGACCACGATGTACTGCTGGGACACGGAGGACGGGGCAGGTGTGCCGGCTGGCTGTGAGGGCGTGGGGGCAGCCGGGAGCTCCGTCACATACTGCTTCTGGCTGCCCGGTGGCTGTGCCTGGGGCTGGGGGCTCTGCAGCTCGGTGACGTACTGAGGCTGGGGGGTGGCGGCAGTGGCAGGTGGCTGGGGGGGCTGGGGTGCCGCTGATGGCGGTGGCTGGGGCTGGGCCTGTGGCGGCTGGGAGGGTTGCGGGGTTGCCTGTAGCTCAGTAACGTACGCCTGTGTTGCCATGCCAACAGTGGGGAAAATGATAATAAATAAGGCTTTTTTTTTCTTCCTTGGGAAGAAGGGGAGGGGGAAAGAGGAAAAAAGAAACAACAAAAGAAGGAAAAACAAAAATTAATCTATAGGCAGAGGAAGCCAGGGACAGCTCCTGGCTCCCTAGAGACACATTTGGGTTCATCACTGACTTAATTAAATACCGAGGCTGGTGGCCAAATGTAACTAACCCATCACTACGGAGGCACTGGGTATGGACTGAGGCTGCTCTGCACCTCTTCCACTTACCCCTGCCCAGGACTCCAGTCTTCTTCTGTCCTAGCCCCTGGTGCCCGGGGAACCCCTGTGCCAGGAGGAACTCAGTTGGGCCCTCACCCAGAGACAAATGGTACAGTTCTCTGAGGGTTCCTACAGGCTAGGCACTGTGCTTTCCATATTTCATTTTAAACTTTGCAACAATCACATCTGGGTTTGGGTTCAGAATGCCAGATGAGGAGCAGAGGCTCAGACAGGTTAAAGGTTAAAGAGCTTGCCCCAGGCCACAGAACATGGAAGCAGCAAGGCTGAACCATGGGTGCTCTGAGCACTTGACTAATCAGCTAATTGCTGGAAAGGAAAGTCTTGGGACAAATTGTTTGCCAGCCAGCCCATGCTAGCTTCCTATGTGCCCACCATCTGGGCTTGGATTCTTGGCTGAGTATCATTCCCAGTGGGGTACCAGAAAGGTATTTGAGTCCACACCCCCTCCCTGCAACTGCTTATGGCCACAGAAGCTATCAGGCCTTTGCCTGAGGGCAATGATAGGTGAACACACTAGATATGAGCTCATCATGGAGAGAGTGCCTTTCTGGCTGCTAACTGGTCATGGTTCCTCTCCCAGATGCTGGGCTAGGCAAGGCATCCCTCTTGCTAGACTACCTCAGCAGGGAATGGGCTAATAGTTTCTGCCCTCCATCTCCCAATGCACCCCACCCCCAGCTCCTGAGCATCTACGATCAGTGGAACAAATGCTTGAGTGGTTCAGAGGTAAAGCTCCAGCCCCACACCTTCATGGCCCCGCCCTGCCTTGCCCCTGGATTTGAGTTTGACAGTCCTGCCTGAGATCCAACTTAAGAATGGGATTTTCAAGGGGAAAGAGGAGAAAAACAACTGCTGCTCCTTGAGGAGAAGCCCCAGGAGCTCTTTGCTGTGATTGCTTCCTCACAGCAGCCTAGTGAAGGAGGAGCCAGCATGCCCATTTTACAGATGAGCACAGCTAGGCTCTGAGGTGAGCTGCTGAAGGTTATGGAGCAAAAGGGAGGGAAGGAGTTGAATCCAGGTCTCTCTGACCTCCAGATGCCCTCTTAGCCCCCAGCCCTACTCAGGGAGCCGGGTTCATTTATTTCTCACAATCAGTAGATTTTCAGGTGAGGAGACCTGAAGGAACCCTTTTCCTCCCACCCCTTCACCCTTCACCCTTTGCTCCCAGAGGTTAGCCACCTGCCCTGGGCTCCTGTTAAAGCAGCAGAAATGGTGGCAGGGAGTTCACCTGAGCAGCCTGAGGGATGCTGGGCAACACAATGGTTTCCCTTTATTTCCCTTTCTAGGACCCAAGAGCTGTCCGAGTCAGGACTTGAACTTGGCTATCTCCTAGCCGTGTGACTTGGAAAAAAGCCTCCCCTTCCTGGGCCTCCACTGTCCCATCTATAAAATGGGAGGACGGCAGGCTACAATGCAGGGTGGCTGAGGAGTTCAGTCTGGTCAAGTGGGCAAGCTTGGCCAAGCACCCAGCACAGAATAAGCACTAGGAAATGGCTCTGGTCCGTAACATCACCCAGGGCCCTCTAACAAAACTTCAGGAAAGAGGAAGAGCCGCCAGGTCCTGCCTCTTGGCCACGGAGTACAAAGGAAAAGGGGCTTCTGTCTGCACTTGGGTGTGCCCACTTGCTGGGCTTCGGGTAGGCTGGGGAGGAGTTATAGGGCTCCGCTGGCTGGCACAGGCAGAGCTGGCAGAGCCCTGGGGCTCCCTTACCTACCAGGCCAGGTCATTAGGGAAAAGGGGGCAGAGGCAGTTGGGGAGCTGTCTACCGGGCACAGTGGATGGGTGGCCGGCCTCAGTGCTTCCCTGCTGGTAACTCAGGCAGCCTGGGGAGCTTGCCCATCTGGAGAGGCAAGAGGCTGCTGTCTGCCACACACACGGCCTCCACCCTCCCAAACTCCTTCCTGCCAGCGTTAGAGAGGTCACCTCCCACGGGCTCCTCACACCATTAAGTCCAAACTCTGGCCTAGCTCGAGTGCTCAAGGGACTATAGCAAATCATCAAACTGCCTTGTGGCAGACCCACCTCGACTCAACCATGGCCTGTCTCTTAATTCATGAACATATGACTGACCTGTTTCCCCATCTGTCACCTGAGCGTGATGAGAACAGCCAATCCATAGGGCTGTTGTAAAAATCCGAAGAGATCAGCCTAGCACCCAATGAACACTGAGAAATGGAAGCTGCTATTTAAAAAAATTTTTTTAATTGATTTTATTTATTTTATTTTTTTAAATATATTTTATTGATTTTTTTTTTTTACAGAGAGGAAGGGAGAGGAATAGAGAGTTAGAAACATCTTTCAGCTGCCTCCTGCACACCCCCTACTGGGGATGTACCCACAACCAAGGTACATGTCCTTGACCGGAACCGAACCTGGGACCCTTCAGTCCACAGGCCGACGCTCTAGCCACTGAGCCAAACCGGTTAGGGCTGATTTTAGAGAGAGGAAGGGAGAGGGAGAGAGAGATAAAAACATTGATGGGCTGCCTCCCGCATGCCTCGCAGTGGGGATCAAGCCCACATCCGGGTACATCTCCTGACTGGAAATTGAACCAGTGACTTCCTGGTGTATGGGATGATGCTCAACCCATTGAGCACACTGGCCAGGCTGGAAGCTGCTATTATTATTCATTCAACAAATATCTGTGCCTGGTGCAGATGAAGGGTAAGGAGATAGGCACCATTCTTGAGCACTTGGAAGGAGGCACTGAGGGGGAATCCGATTCTGATATCATCAGCATCACTTGGAGCTAGGTAAATTCAGGTTCCCAGGCCCCACTGCCCAGAGTCTGGGATGGTCCTGAAGTCTGTTGCTTGAGCTACCCAACCCTGGATGATTCTGAGGCAGGTTGTCCTGGGGGCACTTTTTGAGTAATCCTGGCCTGGGCTTTCTCAGCCCTAGGAGAGCTGGTCTTTTGTGGCCCCTCCCACCAGAAAAGGGCTTTAAAAGCTCCACACACTTTTTTAGTTTCTTCTCCTCGAGATACAAAACCTGAAGACCTCATCCCTTCCATTCAGGGACAGGAGGAGGAGGCAATGAGGGCTGAAAGGCTGAGTTCAGGAGAGGGGTGAGGAGAATGAATAAAACAGTTCAATCAACTTTTATATTGGAGGCCTTCTCAGAAATGTTATTGTCAGTCTCCAGGAGGGGCTATACAGGATGCCAAATGTCCCATAATTATTTGGCCAAGGAACCATTTTTTCCCTCCATTTGTGGATGATGGGTTAAGCAGAGTTATTTAGGATGTTCCCTAAAGAGGAATAAGTCACAAATCTCTATACAGCATGAGGCATTCCTCATCTCTTTGAACATGAGACCCCTTTCTTGATGGAGAAGAGCACATGAAACAAAGGAATAACTAAGTAAATCTACTCCTTGGCAATGGAACTACCAAGAAAAACACCAATGGCTGCACCTATCTTCAAAGGCAACAGCTATGTTTTTGGAGAATGACTAGATCAGGGCCAGATAGTCAATGTTTTTGGCTTTGTGAGCAGACAGTCTCTGTTGTAATGACTCAGCTCTGCTATTGTAGAGTAAAAGTAACCACAGATGATATGTAAATAAGTGAGGCTCTGTGCCAATAAAACTTTATTTCTAGACATTGAGATTTAATTTCATATACACTGAGTGGCCAGATTATTATGATCTCTGAACGCATAATAATCTGGCCACTCTATATATATTGGAGGCCCGGTGCATGAATTTGTGTATGGGTGGGGTCTGGCCAGCCTGGCCAGGGAGAGGGGACATGGGTGGTTGGCTGACCTGCCTGCTGATCGAACTGGTCGAGGGGACAATTTGCATATTAGCCTTTTATTATATAGGATATACACTGAGTGGCCAGATTATTATGCGTTCAGAGATCATAATAATCTGGCCACTCAGTGTAATTTTCATGTCATGACATATTATCTATTGTCTTTTGATCCCTTACCCCCTCCCAATCATTCAAGAATGTAAAAATCACTCTTAGCTCATGGGCCATACAAAAACAGGTGGTGTCCTTAGTTGGTGGCCTGTTTTGGACACCAGATCCTATAATCAAATGGTTTACATCTTAGATGAGACCATTCTGAGGAAAGGGAAAGAAAACTCACTCTCCTCATCTATCGAATGGCTTCAATAAGGAACTTACTGGGGGGTGGGGAAATTAACTATAATGATGTAGGTTTCCCTCATCCTCTATACCCCATTAGTTTCTAAGACTTGTCAATAATTCTTCCAAAATATATCCTAAGGCTGGGCACTTCTCTCCATCTTTATCAACACCATGCAAGTCTGAGCTGCCATCATCTCTTGCCTGGATCCCTGCCACAGCCTTGTCACTCGCTCCTGGCTTCACTTTTACCTCTATAATCTGTAAGATCCTTTGAAAATATAGACACTATTCAAAAGGCTCCAAGGTTCCCCATCACAGAGAATAAGTAAAATTCAGAGCCCTTCCCATGACCTATAGGGTCCTTTGGGATCTGGCCCCTCTAGTCCCTGCCTTTCTCACTCTGGATGTTTTAGTCACAACATCTCTCATTCCTAAAATGCTCCAGCCCTCCTCCAGCCTCAAGACTTTTGCACCAGCTCTTCCCCCTATAAGCATGCTCTCCTCACCTCCACCTCCATCATTGGCTCCTTCTTTTCATTCAGGTCCCAGCTCATTTGTCACCTTCTTGTATTTCAAGTGTCCCTCCCCCCAGCACTCTGGAACACATACTCATGTTTTTTTCTTCCTAGCCCTGTATTTCTCTGTTTATTTCCTTACTCATAATTCCCCCTCCCTCATAACACCAAGGGCAGAGATCTTGCCAACCTTGTCCATCACTCCAACCTCAGCTCCTAGACCACAGTGGGGGCTCAACTTTTACTGTCAAATGAGTGTCCATGGGGACACACTGCTAGTGAATGTCAAAAGCCGGTTAGAATCTACTGATTGGTGAGACTTTGTGAAAAAGTTATTGCTGCCCTGGCCAGTGGGGCTCTGCAGTTAGAGCGTCAGCCAGAGCACTGGAGGGTTGTGGGTTCAATTCCTGGTCAAGGGCATGTATCTAGGTTTTGGGTTCACTCCTTAACCCTGGTCAGGGCGCATGCAGGAGGCAACCAAACAATGGACACATTGATGTCTGTTTCTCTCCCCCTCCTTCTCTCTTTCTACTTTCTCTAAAAAAAAAAAAAGAGAAGAAAAGAAAGAAAAAGTTATTGCCTTCTGCCAGCAGCAGGCTTGTGTTACAGGGGTGGATGATGCCTCCTGGTCCAGAATGAGCCCCCTAGATCAGGAAGAACATATACTTTGAGGTTGTTATCTGCAGGCCACGTCCCTGGTGCCTGGCCCATCCTCTATCCTCATCCCCTAAATGCTAGGGGGTGTACAGGGAGGGAAGGACAAGGACCTCAGCTCCAGGAATTCCTTTCCCATGATATCCACACCCCCAGCTTACCCAGTTGACTCCTGGAAAGCTTGGGGTTGAGTGGGGGCCCGGGGCCCAGGGCCCAGGGACAATTTTTCTTTCTGTCTACTCTCCTAAAGCCAGAGAAGGGCCTTAGGAGAGTAGAGTCCTGGCATCCAGCTCCTGAGATCCCTGTCACTAGCCACACAGCCCAGCAAGCGAGTCAACCTTTCAAGCCACTAGGCTCTCACCCCATTCAAAACGATAAAAATAAATGCAAACAGTGTAATTCTGAGGGCTGAGCAGGAAGTGACAATCATTATAACAACAGTAACAGCTAACATAATTTGAGAAATTACTATGTATTTGATGCTCAACTTGTATTCTCTCATGGAATCCACAGCACAGTAACATGAGATTAAAATCATTACCAATGATTACTGCCCCCCAGCTTAGATAGGAGGAAACGGAAGCCTAGGAAGTTAAGTATCTTGCCCAAGAGCAAAGCTAGAAAGCAAATTGATTTTTCAAGGACAAGCAAACCAAACCAGTGTTCCTACCATAGTCAAATGACCCTCTGGGCTTGAGCCCTTTAAATGTAAAAGTTGCCCAGCCAGCAAAGCTCAGTGGTTAAGTGTCAACCTATAAACCAGGAGGTTACAGGTTCGAGTCCCGGTCAGGGCACATGCCCGGGTTGTGGGCTCAATCCCCAGTAGGGAGCGTACAGGAGGCAGCCGATCAATGATTCTCTCTTATCATTGATGTTTCTATCTCTCTCTCCCTCTTCCTTCCTCTCTGAAATCAATAAAAGTATATATTAAAAATAATTGTAAAAGTTATGGGAGGTGGGTGACAGTCAACAAGAGTAGATAATCAGAATCATCTCTTTCTGCTTCAAAATTTGCTTTTCTAACAGGTGGTGATCCTTCTGGCAATTTGGTTATTTCTAGATCTTTACTGAAAATTTTCTAACTTTCAAGGGGTCCTACACCAACTCTCAGAGGGCCTGGCCTAGGAAAATTCCCTGCAGACGTGAACCCCCTGCCCTAGCCTTATCTTAAATCCTCGGGGGAAAGCTTTGGGAGAGCCTGAAATGCGATCCTTCTCCTTGAAGTTTGATTGATTTAAAAAGTGGCAGTTTGGCCCTGGCTGGTGTGACTCAGTTTGGTGAGTGTCATCCTGTGCACTGAAAACTCGCTGGTTCAATTCCCAGTCAGTGCACATACCTAGGTTGCGGGTTTGATCCCCAGTTGGAGTGCCTATGGGAGGCAGCAAATTGATGTTTCTCTCTCACATTTTCTCTCTCCCTCTTCCTCTCTCTAAAAAAAAAAAATTAAAAAATCAGTAAAAACCTATTTAAAAAGACGTAGTAAAAAAAAAAGTGGCCGTTTGCACATAGCCACTCAGCTCTGCTGATGTCAAACTCCAAAGCAAGATGGAGACTAGGGAAAGTGGACTTGGCCTGGCTGGCTTAAAAAAATATTCTTCCCCAAGCTGGCAGCTCTTGTCATCTGGCAAAGCAGTCCCTCCGATTCTCCTCTAACAAATGTGGAACACTTACTTCCGCTTCCCTCTGACCTCAGTGACCGCTCCCTCCTGCCCACGTGGCCCTGGAGGCTGGTACCTCCTCAGTAACATGTGACCCAACTGACACCAACTTGACTGACACAAAAACATGTGTCACGCCAAGAGAAGAAGCTTAATAAATCTAAGAAACTTCCTCAGGCACCATTTGCTATCCATCCCCAGAAAGGGAGACCAGGATGGGCAGAACAGCTAGGAATGGTCCCAACTCCAGTGACAAACTCCCTGCCCAGGGGCTACACCTGGTCTACGACAGCAGCCCCGGAGAAGCAATCAAGTTCCTGTTCCTCTAACTCAGACATTCAAGATCACTCTTCCCTACCATAGCTTCGATTTTTGCAAATCAAATCTTCCAGGCTAAAGCCATACTCCTAGCCCACAGCTTCTCCGTGAAACTTTGCTTCCTCTCAGAGAGAAGGCAGATTTCCGAGGAAACTGCGGGGTTGAAATTGAAACTAGCTAATAGTTAATCTATCAAACACATTCAGAAACAGTAGATGAGGTAAAAGTTCAAAGATGAACCCTAGAGAAAGTCTTGAAAAGAATTAGGAATCCTTGAAATGCAAAAAAGGGGGTTCTCCCCATTTTACAGGATGAAAAACTGAGGACTCAGCAGCTGTGGCTGGCACTGAGTCCTGGGGACAACTAGGGGGGTTCTAAAGAGAAAAGGCACAGGTGGCCTTCCATCGCTTGGGAGAGCGCTAAGGCCGCCGGCGACAGCTGCCCCACCCGGTTCCAGGGTGCACAGGACGGCCCCGCCTACACCTAGTGGCCTGGCCCCGCCCACCGACCTCGGCCCCGCCTCGCCCCTCCCTAGCTTCTATTGGCCCAACCTCCCCAGACCCGCCCCTCCACACCTCCTGATATATAAAAGCCCCCCGCTGGGGCCCGTCAACCTCCGCTCGCCGCGGGCCAGCGAGCGCCCGCCCCTCGCGGGGGCCGGGCCGCGGGGCCTAGGGCGGGTGGTGTCGCCCCAGCCGGGCCCCGGCCCCCCCTCCCCCACGGCCCCGACTGTCGCCGCCATTTTGACCGTCCGCCCCTTCCCCCGGGACTATGATTACGGCGACACCCGCCGCCCGAGCCCCGCCGCCCTCCCCGGCCCGCCACCCCGGCCGTCCCGGTTACCTTGGCTTCTCCCCACTTCTTTCCGCAGAAGGGCTTTCCAGAGGTCTCGGAGGCGATGTTGGGAGGGGGACAGAACGTGCCGGGGTCCCCGGGCCGGGTCGGGGATCGGGGTGGGGGTGGGGGTCGGCCGGGCGGTTGTTGTTGTTGACTCGCGTTGCCGGGTTGCTTGGTCGCCACGACTACCGTGGCTATGGCGCCTCCGTTTCCCTCACCGGGGCAACTGTTGCTACCCACCCTACTTACGTCACGGGCAAGGGCGGGGTCCCGGGTGATTGGCGACGCCAGAAGGAGTGATTGGACAGTGCTGGGCCCTGCTGCTAAGCTATTGGTCCTAAAGCACGCTTTTCAACACCCTCTTGACTTTCCGGCGATCTGATTAATCGGCAGGAATGTCTATCAAAGGAAACTGAACCCTCAAAGGCAGCAGAGCCCGTCATTCCCGCAAGGAAGCAGCGGCTAAGAATAAAGGGGTGGGGTCTATGGCTTGCGGCTGTAAAGCTGCCCTGTGTTTCGACTAAAAGGACGTCAATCTACCCTAAAGGTTTGCCGCGCTCTCTAACTGGAGGCCGCGAGCATGCGCAGCGCGCAAGGCTAGCTGGGAGTGGTAGTCCGCTCCTGTGTACTATAAACGTCTTACCAAATATAAGGGTGAGGAAGAAGAGAGTGCTCTCTTCAGACGTCTCCTCCTCCCCGTGGGCCCGTTCATGGCCTCCCGCACTAAAGTCACGAGAGGAATGCGGTGACGCAGCGCTACTCGTCTGTGACGCTAGCGGCGGAGTCCGGACTCGGGGTTCGATTACGTCACGGGGCGCTCTTCCCCTCTCCCCCTCGCCTTGTGACGGTGAGATGGACTTGGGGAACTGAGGCCGGTTCAATCCCAGGTCCCAGCCCCCAGCCCGATACCAGCCCGGGAGCGACCCAACCCTTGGCATCTCCGCCCAGACCGGCCAGACGCGTGGCCGCCGTGCCCTCTCCCTCCTCCCAGCCCCGTAAAGGTCACCGAGGCCGTGGCTACCACGGCTATCTCAGCCCCTCAGGAGGCGCGGGCCGCCCTGGAAAGGTCTCCCGCGGGCGGGGGACTTAATTAGATGTTTCCACGCGGTGATAAGCAAAGGTCAGCTCCCGCCCCTCCTTCACCGGGGGCGGGCGGGCGTCCGGGGAGCTCGGCCGCTTAGCCTCGGTTTTCCCCAGGAGAGAAAAGAAGACAGAATGGTGATCCCTTTGGGTGCAACAACTCAACCATCAAGATAAATATTTTAATAAAATATTTTTAAAATATCAAAATTAGCCTGGCTGGCATGGCATGGAGGTCACGGTTCAGTTCCTGGTTAGAGCACATGCCCGGTTGCGGGCTCGAACCCCAGTATGAGGCGTGCGGAAGGCAGCTGATGGATGATTCTCATCATTGATGTTTCTCTCTCTCTCTCTCAAATCAATAAAAATATATTTAAAATAAATAAATATCAAAATAATGGAAAAAAATAAGTCCATGATGAACAAAATACCAAAACCTTAAATAAAAACTGGGATTAGGGTGAGGAGAGTCATGCAAGTGCAGGGTCAGTTCTCGTCTTACTTTTAAAAAATATATTTTGGTCATCTTTTTTGCATTAATTTTGATTTTTGAAAACAATAATTACTGAGTTTTTTGACACCCCATTAAATTTTGTGCCCTAGTCCTTTTTGAGACAAAAGAAGGAGGACAAAGAAGGCAAAGGCTTAGAGCCCGAGGTTCCAGTTCTAGTTCTGTTGTGGGACAAAAAGTGGCTTTTGTCCGGGTGAAGCTGGATCCCGGGTCCGGGTGAGGCAGTGTGTCCCTGGATCCGGGTGAGGCCGCGCACACCTGGGTCCAGGTGAGGCCACGCGCCCCCTGGGTCCGGGTGAAGCCGTGCCCCTGGGTCCGGCCGAGACCAAACCAGAGGGAGTCGGACCTGCATTACCACCATTTGTCCACCATCCAGAGCTGAGGGGTCAGTGCCGACATGTACACATAAGGAACTGGTGGACATTGAAATTGGGTCTCAAAAGAACTGTTGGTCCAGAAAGAAACTCACTACAGACTGATTCATTTGCCTGTCAGCATAACTATTATTGCTCGTCTCACATTCAGTTCTTATATCTCTAGTGACACATGATCTTGCTCATCTAGGGGAAATGATGAACAACATAGACTGATGAACAAGAACAGAACCAGAAACAAGGAGGCATCGATCGGACTATCGGGCCTCAGAGGGAGGATAGGGGAGGGTGGGGGGAGGGGGGAGAGATCAACCAAAGGACTTGTGTGCATGCATATGAGCCTAACCAATGGTTAAGTTCAACAGGGGGTTGGGGCATCCGTGGGGAGGGGTGTGGGATGGGAATGGGGGGATGAGGACAAATATGTGACACCTTAATCAATCAATCAATCAATAAAAATGCAAAAAAAAAAGTGGCTTTTGTTTCCTACTTCAACCAGTATTACACTTCCTCTCTGCAAGGCACATAAGTACTTCGAGTTTGCATTCTACCAGGGGAGACACAATTATCAGTGAAATTAGTACATAGAATTAGTTTATAAAGGCTTTAGGAGAAACATTAGAGGGTGTGCGGGGAGAGGATGCTGTAGCCTGTGTCACCTGAGCAGGGTTGTTAGGCAGTTAGGCTTGAGCAGAGCAAGGGTGATAGGCCAGGTACAGAGGGTCACCAGGGCTGAAAGCCTAGAGTGCCTAGCAACCAGCAAAACTGGGAAAACAAGGACCTCCCCACAGGATAACCTTTTCTCCCCTAGTATATCGCCCGTCATGCAGGTTTAGACCCCCTGACCTTTCATATTGCTGGTCATGTGGTTTTCAACCCTTCCCTGACCTTTCCTCCTCTGGCATGTTGCTAGTCATGAGGGTTGGATCCCCTTAGGGGGGAATGAACAAGGGAGCTGGAGAACAGCCCTTAATCATTAAGCCCCCAGGACAGTGAGCTTCCCACCGGCATCAAATACATCTAGGCCTTAGTTGTGTTTCAGCTCCAGGCCCAGAAAAGCAGCAAAACAAGACAAGCCACAAGCATGCCTTGGCTGATTCAGGACCAGCCGCGTTGACTAATGACCTCCTGCCGTGGGGCCACCAATCAGTAGAGACCACGACCCTGAAAGTACACACCTGGAAAGCTGATGAATATTCTATTGGGATCCTCCCCTGAGACCTCCAGATAAACACCCTCAAGATGAGGACCCAGGGCAGCAGGCAACTCTATGGAGCACTCCTGTGTCTTCCCCACCCCCTTCCCCCAGGCTGGTTTTCCTTGCCTCTCTCTCCTAAGCTCCAAGGGCCCCTTTGGCTTTGTAACTTGTTCCCCGAGCCCACGGCAGCTCACTTCTTCCACATCTGTGACTTCCTAAATAAGCTTTTCCTTGTATTTGAATCTTGGCTCTGAATGCTTTCTTAGCCAGAACTCAAGTACTGAGGTTGGTGATAGATCCTCCCTTCCCCCAAAAGCCTGGAATGATAGATCCTCCCTTCCCCCAACTGATGGACGGAGTATGGCGTAACCTGTACCTGCAGCAGAGACATTCCTGAGCACCTAACCAGGCACCTTATATGGACTGAACATTGAACCACCAATCAGCACCTGCCAAATACCCTAAACCCCCGATTCCTAAGTCCCTAGGTGCCTAATCATGTGCCTTATATGAAACCACCAATCAGTGTGTGCTGAGTGCCCTAAGCCCCGTCCCTTTCCTTTCCTCCCCTCAAAAGGCGTGTTCACACACACACCCTCTCCGCACAGGTGCTCTTTCTCCTTGGAAGGCAGCCCGGCAGGGGTCTTCTCCTCCAATAAAGCCTGTGTCCTGGTCTCCGGCCCTCTGTCTCATCTTTCACTTGGTTGCTTGAGCAAACATCTGGCTGAAGCAAAATGAGCACAGAGGAAAGCACCAGCAGGTGAGGTCAGAGAGGTAATGGAGCTAGATGAACCCTCCCAATAAACCTGCGCAGGTGAGCAGAGGCTCAGAGGGTGAAGGAGCTCCCCAGAGTCTCAAAGCTAGAAGCACCAGAGCCCAGACAGCCTGTCTCATTTTCTGGGACTTTCCAATGTGCTTTGCTGCCCCTGGTGTGCCCCTCGATGGAAGAGGAGAAGCAGCAGCCCCAGTCTGCCTGGAAATGCCAGCTGAGCCTCAGACCAGACAAGTCCCCCCAACAATTAATGAGTCTTCCAGGCGGGAGGTGCCTGGGATCCATCCCAGTTGGCAAAGCAAGTTGTCCAGCCCCTGCAGCTGCTTCTGTGCGAGGAGTCGGCTCCCAACCAGGTGGGAGGGGGGAACCTAGAAGTCGTGTTTCCACCTCTCACCAATTTTCCCATCTTCCTGAAGTCTGTGAACCCCAAGATGGGCACCACCATGCCTGGAAATAATTTCTGCAGTCACAAATATCTGTATAATAAAAGCCTAATAGGCTAAGTGTCCGACCGTTGGTTCGGCTGTTCCACCAGTCGCTATGATGCGCACTGACCACCAGGGGTCAGACGCTCCGACCAGTAGGTTAGCTTGCCTCTGGGGTCTGGGCCAATCCATCAGGACTGGGCGAGACAGGCTGGACACACCCTGGAGCCCTCCTGCAGTACCTCCCTCGGTCCCTCCCCCCATCATGTACCGGTGGGGTTCCTCGGCCTGGCCGAGCGGAAACCAGCTCTCCAACATCCCCCGAGGGGTCCCGGGTTGCAAGAGGGCACAGTTCATTATAAGTCTTCATGGCAGGAAAGCCAACTTGGGGCTAGAAATGTTCTATATTTTTATCTAATGATAGTTGCACGAAGGTACAGATCTAAAAATTTCCTCAGCTTTTCATTAAAGATCTGTGCGCTCGATTATTTTAATCCTCACCAGAGGACATGCTTAGAGAAAGGGAGGAAGAGAGAGAGAAAGAAACATCAATCGGTTGCCTTCTGTACATGCCCCAACAGGGATTGAACCTGAAACCCAGGTATGTGCCCTTACCAAGAATTGCACTGTCCTTTCGATGCACAGGACGATGCTCAGCCAATTGAGCCACTCCAGCTGGGCAAGATCTGTGCATGTATGTATGTTAAACCTCAATTTGCAAATGAAAAACACATTTATTGTACCATTGGAAGCGGTTCTCAATCAACTCCTTCCTGGAAACACCGGTAATTGAAAGTGAGGAGTTAAGAAAAAACCCAGTGTGATTTCCATGAGGGTGAGCACTACCCAGGTGTCGCTGTAGGACAGCAGCTGACCGCCCAGGGCACTGAGGGGCCCGTGGGGGAGGGGGCTCTGGAAAAAAAAATTCAGAATAAATAATAAATAAAAGTAGGAGTTAAGCGTGATCTTCCCTTCCCAGTAGTAGCTGTGTTTCACAGTCACCAAAAAGCCCAAGAAGAATGCCAGCAAAAGAAAATGTAGAAGGAAAGAGAGAATTAGAAAAATTATCGTTTTGCGAAAGCCCATGAAATCATTAAGACAGTGACCCTAATGGGCACTACAAAACATCGTGTGAGGGAATGCTGGGAACAAGATATGCACAGGGGCCCGGCTGGCGTGGTTCAGTGGTTGAGCATCGACCTATGAACCTGGAGGTCAGGGTTTAATTCCCAAGTTGTGGGCTCAATTCCCAGTGCGGGGCATGCAGGAGGCAGCCAGTCAGTGATTCTCATCATTGATGTTTCTCTTTTTCTCTGAAATCAATAAAAATAAATAAATATATATTTTAAAAAAGATATGCACAGGGTGCCAGAGGGCCCACTGGGTGTAGAATGGACTTTGCCACGGAGGCCAGAATGTCACCAACACTAGCTTTGATGAAGCTCAGGATCAAACTAGAGGGACCCAGTGCCTTGTGGGCCTCTTAATGTGACGCAAAAAGGAAGTTCACAGCTTTCCCTAGGACACGTCTTGCCAAAATGTTAAACCTGACTCTGATCAAGTCTCTCAACCTAACATCCAATTGGCAGGAAATGGAAGGGGTCAAACAAACAAGTTAAATGACAACATCAGGAAGCAACAGACAGATCCAGAGGACGGGCTGCACTATGGGACAACTGTCCCGGTCTCTCAACAAATCATTCATGTAAAAAAAAAAAAAAAAGTGGGGACTATTCTAGGGCGGGTGGCTCCGTTGACATTTGGAGCCAAGTCATTCTTTGCTATGGAGGAGGGCTGTCCTGTGCATTGCCAATGACACTCCCCCTTGACAGGTGTAACAGTTGTCTGCAGACACAGCCAAATGTCTCCGCAAATACTGCCCGAGGATGGTGGAGTGACTGACAGAAGGACAGGCGTCCCCAGGCTCTCCACCAGTGGAGACAAGTAAACATTCTCTCTTGTTTAACCCAGCTATTAGCTCCCTGTTGAATTGGGAGGACTGTGACTTGGCAGTTGTGTTCCAAGTTTTTATATTCATTGAAAGTTTTGCACACGGATAAGAATGTTCATTGTGGCCCTAGCTGGTTTGGCTCAGTGGATAGAGCATCGGCCTGTGGACTGAAGTTCCTGGGTTCGATTCCTGTCCAGGGCATATGCCCGGGTTGTGGGCATGATCCCCTGTACGTCCTTCTGATAGGCTGGCAACTTCTCATAAAGCTGAACCATTTTGCTTATTATACATGAGGTGTAGTGAATGGACTGATTCTTTGAACAAACTTTTCAAACTATATGCACAATAAGGTAAAAGAAAAAATATATTTAATTGATATATAAACACTATCCATTGATAAAATGGAATAGAATGTAAGGGACACCCACTAAAATAGGTTTTGGGAAATATATTGCAAGGAGGGGGTTGATGAGTTAAGACAATCTTTTTAAAAATATATATATTTTTTAATGATTTTTTTACAGAGAGGAAGGGAGAGGGATAGAGAGTTAGAAACATCGATGAGAGAGAAACATCGATCAGCTGCCTTCTGCACACCTCCTACTGGGGATGTGCCTGCAACCAAGGTACATGCCCTTGACCGGAATCGAACCCGGGACCCCTCAGTCCGCAGGCCAACGCTCTATCCACTGAGCCAAACCGGTTTCGGCCAGAGGGATAAATTTGATAATATCTGTAAAAATTATAAATGCACATAGTCTTGGAACTAGAAATCTCACTTTGGGGAATTTCTCTACAGACACACTTGCATGTGTGTGAAATGACGTTTGTACAAAGTTCTTCACTGCCATGTTAGCCTAAGAACAAACAGATGAAACATATCAGTTTCTAGGAGTAAAATTAACTCTGGGGCATCCACACAGCAGAACATTAGGCAGCTGTAGAAAAATAACAGGGGTACATAAAGGGAGTTTGGTAAGGGGATCTCTCTGGCATTTGTTAAGTGGAAAGAAAAAGACAAGTGCAGAAGAATGTGTGAAACCTGCTCTCTTGAATTGAAATTCTAACACATGCTACAATGTTGGTGAACCATGAAACATTATGCTAAGTGCAAGAAGCTAGACACACAAACACAAATATTATACGATTCTACTTATACAAAGTACCTAAGGAAAGGCAAAGCCATAGAGGCAAAAAGGAGAATGGTGGTTTCCAGAAGCTGGAAGGAGGGAGTTAGTGTTTAATGGGGACACAGTTTCAGTTTGGGAAGATGAAAACGTTCTGGGAATGAATGGTGGGGTGGTTGCACAGCAATGTGAATGTGCTATTGCCTCTGACATGGGCACTTAACTGTGGCTAACCTGGTATAGGTTATGTTATGTCTATTTTACCGTGTACGGTAAATGGGAGCATGGGCCCTTCCCATGCTCCAGCTCCCCTCCCATCCTGTGGGAGGAGGTTGAAGGCCATCAGTAAGGCACTGGGAGACCTTGGGAACCTGGCCAGCTCCTCAGTCAGGAAAGCAACGTTTTGATCTCACACTGCACTAGTCCCCCTCCCCTGCATGCCCTGTTTTTCTCTGTTGTCTGTGCTCCATAAAACTTGGTGTTGGGAAAGTCTGGGTGGTGGTGAAACAATAGCACTGGCGGGCTGTCCCCAGTTTGCCTGTCTGCAGGCTGGATGGGACTAGCTGGTCAGCTTCACCTGTGTCAGCCAGGATGGCGGTAAACTTCAATGGTCCGTCACCACCAGTGCGATGTAACTTCGAATAAACCCATGGCTTTCACAGCCAGTCCTCCAGGTTATTTCTTTGGGAATCCAAGAACAACATGCTGAGGTTTTCTGGGATCTCAGCACTGTGCTTAACATATCACGACAAAAAAATTATTTATTATTTATTTATTTGAGAGAGAGAGATGTTGGTTTGTTGTTCCACTCAACTATGCATTCATTGGTTGCTTCTTGTATGTACCCTGACCAGAGATCGAACCCGCAACTTTGGTGTATTGGGATGATGCTCTAACCAAAGGAACTACCTGGCCAGCCCTTGACCCCTATTTTTTTAATGCTACCTTTAATGTAAAAGTAGGTGTGGAGGTTGGGGGCTGAAGACATCCTATATAATAAAAGGCTAATATGCAAATTGACCAAAAGGCAGAATGACCAGTCACTATGACGCGCACTGATCACCAGGGGGCAGACACTCAATGCAGGAGCTGCCCCTGGTGGTCAGTGCGCTCCCACAGGAGGAGCACCGCTCAGCCAGAAGCCCTGAGCCTGGCTCACAGCTGGTGAGCACAGCGGTGGTGGTGGCAGCGCTAAAGACGTCCAACTGCCAGCTTAGGCCCCCTCCCCACAACGGGCCCACCTAAGTGGTCAGTCGGACATCCGCTGAGGGCTTCTGGACTGCAAGAGGGCACAGGGCAGGCTGAGGGACCCCCCCCCACTCCGCCAGTGCACACTTTTCGTGCACCAGGCTTCTAGGGTATTCATATTTGTTTGTAAACATGCACAGATATTCTGGAAAGATGCTCAGGAAATCATGAGCAGTGGGTTTTCCATGGGGGAGAGGAGACTGAAGAGGGAGGTCCTACAGTGTAAACTTGCTTACACTTTTTGTTTCTTGACATACCTGAACGTGTGAACTATTCAAAAATAAAATTAGTTAAGAAATTTGGAGAGAGGGGCTTTATTTGGGTTTGGTAAGATCTGGGTGCATTTCTATGCTGACCAGAGTAACAGTGATAGTGATATGGGTAGCACCTAATATTTCCTAACTCTTTCCTAAGGCTGCTGTCACAGACTGCCACAACTGGCTTTCAGAAGCGGAAATGTATTCTTTCCTAGTTCTGGAGGACAGAGGTCCTAAATCAAGATGTCAGCAGGGCCGTGTGCCCTTGGAAGGCGCTCGGGGAGGATCCTTCCTCATCTCTTCCAGCTTCTGGCAGCTCCAGGCATGACTTGGCTTTTTTGGCTACTTGACTCCAATTTCTGCCTCTGTCTTCACAGTTTTGTGTCTTCTGGGTACATCTTTATTACTGGATCTAGGGTCCACCCAGATAATCCAGGATGATCTAATCTCAAAGGCCTTAATTATATCTGCAAAGACCGTTTGTCCAAATAGAACCACATTCATAGGTCCTGGGGGGTTAGGACATGGACCTATCCTTCCGCAGGTCACCATCCAACCAACTGCGCTTACTGTGTGCGAGGCAGGGTGCTAAGCACTTTACATAATCTCACCAAAGTCCCCAACACCACCCCATGAGGTAGATGTGCTTATTATCTCCATCTACCCAATGACCTGAGAGAGGTGCAGCATCTTGCTCAAGGTCACACAGGAATCAGGATTCAAACCCAGCTGTGTTGGGCTCAAAACTGATTCTGTGTGAGGCACAAAAGAAGTTCCTGGTTCTGGGCCAAAGTCGGACAGTCAGGCAGCAAACCTTCCTGGCATGCTTGTTCTTTGCCAGCCCCTGGGCCAGGCATGGGGGATGTGGAGGAAAGGGAAGAAGGGGGCATGCCTGGAGAGTTGCTGGGAGAAGAGGCAGAGGGCAGAGTGTATTATTCATCAGACCTTTCGAAACAGTACAATCAGATATGACTCCTGCCTTCTGAAGCGATGCCCTTGGCCAGAGACATCCACAGGGGGCAACCAAGGCCAGGAGTTTGTCATGAAGAAAAGGACAAAGGAATAAAGTTCAAACCCAGAGGGAATGTGTCAAGTACAAATAACATTTAAACAGCACTTACTGCATGCCACAGACTGTTTTACGAATTTGACGTACTCATTGAATCCTCCCTGTTTTATAGGTGAGGCAAACCAAGGCACAAGAGGTTGAGTTGCCTGAGGTCACACAGCAGGAAATAGAGATAGGATTCAAACCCAACTCTGCCCATCATCATTGTTGGTTTTAAAATATTGAGGTGAAATTGATATAACATAAAGTTAACCATGTTAGAATTCACAGTTCACAATGCTATACAACCATCACCTCTGCCTAGTTCCAAAACATTTTCATCAAAAAGGATACTCAGTAGCAATTGCTCCCCATTCCTCCCTCCACCCAACCCTTGACAACCACTGGCCTTTCTGTCTTTGTGGTTTTGCCTATTCTGGACATTTCATATCAATGCAGTCATACAATATGTGACCTTTTGTGTCTGGCCTCTCTCTCTCAGCATCATGTTTTTTGAGATGCATTCATATAGTAGCATGTATCAGAACTTCATTCCTTTTTATGGATGAGTAAATAATCCATTGTATGGATGTGTTTGAATGGAAAAAAGGCCTTTCTTTTTCTTTGCTGTAGACTTCCACAATTTATGCGAAGCACCTGGTAATTAAACCCCAAGATGGTTAACTCCTCTGGTTGAAACAGCCCCTCTGCTCAAAGTGCAAGACACAATAAGTTACTGTCAAGGCTACATTCTTACATATACCTCCTCCCTGCTGGTTTACAACCCAGGCATAATTAGTAGAAAGTTCCCTTCCCTGCTCCTCTTCAAACAAGCCTCTTTTGAACTTTTCATAACTTATTAACTAAGGATGTTTTACAGGCTTTGGAAAAATACTGATAAGGCACCTCCCTAGGACATCTGCTTGGATTGTCTCCTGAAGAACTAACACAGTTTTCAATGACAGCTCCGCTGATGACTGCTCAACTCCAGCCTAAAAATACCCTCCCCTTCCTTGTCACCTAGCAAGAGAAGGAAGGCTTTAAAGGCTGGAGAAGTTTTCTGTTCTTTGCCTTTTATATTGATTAGCAACACACTGGACCTTTCCCTTCAGGGAAAGTGAAATAAAATCTCTCTCTCTGTATCTATCTCTTCTCTCAGTCATGAGTTCTTTCACAGCCCACATCACTAGCCCAAAACTCTAACAGGATGGGCCACATTTTGTTTCATCAGGTGATGGACATTTGGGTTGTTTCTGCGTTTTGGCTGTTTTGAATACTTCTGCTCTGAATGTGTGCGACAGCAATGCACATGTAATGTTTAAAATGATTCATTTTATTTTATACGCATTTTATCTCAATATTTAAAAAAAAAGAGCCCTGGCAGGGTGGCTTGATTTGTTGGAATATTGTCCCATGCACCAAAAGGTTGTGGGTTTGATTCCCAGTTGGGTCACATACAAGAGGCAACCAATCGATGGTTCTCTCTCTCTTCCTTCCTCTCTCTAAAATCAATACTGTAAACATATCCTTGGGTGAGAATTCAAACAAATGATAATGCGATCAGCTGAGAGGGCTTAGAAGCAACACCCCCATCCCCAGCACCAATGAGCTCACCAGCACCCAGACCTTGGTTTCCCAATGCCCTTCTGCAGTAAAGGGAACCCAGGCTCCTTGGCTGGCTCTAGAACTGGGGTGGGGAAAACACAAGATGAGCCTGGAACATTTTGTGGTTCAGAAAGCAAGAAACAAACAAACAACTGGAGTCATATCCAAAGAACAGTGCCTGAAATAAAATGCGTACAGCAGGGCCAACTGAAAGAGCTCACAGTGGCCAAAGCTGGAACAATTTGGGCAACAAAATAAGTAACAATAATATAGATTATAACTCAAAGACTAAAATAACCGTTCAAAGCCCTAGCTGGTTTGGCTCAGTGGATAGAGCGTCGGCCTGCAGACTGAATGGACCCAGGTTCGATTCCGGTCAAGGGCACATGCCCGGGTTGCAGTTCGATCCCTGGTAGGGGCGTGCAGGAGGCAGCCAGTCAATGATTCTTTTTCATCATTGATGTTTCTATCGCTCTCTCCCTCTCCCTTCCTCTCTGAAACCAATAAAATAACTGTTCATGAATCCATATGGATATAAAGAAATGATTGAATAAACAAATCAATGGAGACAGAACAACTCTTCTTTACAAAAGAATTCCAAATCTATAATAATAAAAGCGTAATATGCTAATTAGACCAGACAGCCGAACGACCTTCTGGAAGTCATTCCAGGCGTCCTTCTGGATGAAGCCGCAGCAGCGGGGGTCGAGGCAAAGGTGCTTAGGGGCAATCAGGCAGGCAGGTGAGCAGTTAGGGGTGATCAGGCAGGCAGGCGAGTGGTTAGGGGCAATCAGCAGGCAGGCAGAGTTGTTAGGGGAGATCAGGGAGGCAGACAGAGTGTTTAGGGGATCCCTGAGGATGGAGCCTAAACTGGCAGTCGGACATCCCCTGAGGGGGCCCCAGATTGCAAGAGGGTGCAGGCCAGGCTGAGGGGCCCTGCCCCCCATGCACTAATTTTGTGCACTAGGCCTCTAGTAATAAATAATAGTAAATGTAGCCCTAACCAGTTTGGCTCAGTAGATAGAGCGTCGGCCTGCAGACTCAAGGGTCCCGGGTTCGATTCCGGTCAAGGGCATGTACCTTGGTTGCAGGCACATCCACAGTAGGAGGTGTGCAGGAGGCAGCTGATTGATGTTTCTAACTCTCTATCCCTCTCCCTTCCTCTCTGTAAAAAATCAATAAAATATATTTTTAAAAATAATAGTAAATGTAGAAGAAATAAGATAAATGGAAAATTACTAGCAAACAAACATCACAGTAATAATTTCCATACACACACCATCCACCAATGAACAGAAAAGCAATGTGTGGGCTTTAATGGGAAACAGGGCCTCAAAGTATCTCAGCCAAAGTATTTATAAATTTTTTGTGTTTTTATCCCAGTTTTAACATAGGTCCACCAATTCCTCCATACTCCTCTTCCCATTGCCCTGTGCTGGGTGGAGGCTGAGAGTGTTTTGTTTCTGGACTTGAGTGGTGCTTACAGAAATGTGCTCCATTTGTGAAAATTCTTCCAAGTGTCCACTTATAATGTGTGCACTTTTCTGTATGTGCAATAAAAGGAAAAAGGAAAGGAGAGAGACAGACTCGGCTATCTTTTGGAGAGGCACCTGTTGGTGTTAAAACTGTACTGAAAAACAAAGAAATGATGAGAGCTCAAGTCAGGATGGCGGTTACCTCTGGGGGAAGCAAGGGCTTGTGATCAAGGAGGATGTGGGGTGAGGACGTGGCCATCTGTGATGCTGACATTATTTAAATGGCACATGCATGAGTTTTGTCTTTCAGCGGTATCCTGGAGCCAGCTCTACTGATTTGTGAGGACGGATTTCACTTTCCAGGAATTTGGGGGCATCACAGGGACATCACATTGGTAGTTTGAAATTGGCCAGAAACCGACAACTGCTACAAATAATGTTTTTCTGGAGAGCCCATAAACTTTTTCCAGCACATCACAGCTCCACTACGTATCTGGTATTAATGAAGCATTTTAATTACTATTTTTCACTGTTTTTAATTATGAAAAATACACATAGAATATCAAATTTACCATCTCAACCATTTTTCTGTGCTCAGTTCAGTGTCATTAACATTATTCACATTATTGTGCAACCATCACCACCATCCATCTCCAGAACTCTTTTCATCGTGCAAAACTGAAAGTCTATCCCATATTTATATTTTTACAACTTAAATATGCTCCCTTGGCCCTGGCTGGTGTAGCTCAATGGATAGAGCTTTGGCCTGTGGACTGAAGAGTCTTGGGTTTGATTCTGGTCAAGGACACATACCTGGGTTATGGGCTTGATCCTCAGTAGGAGGCGTGCAGGAGGCAGCCAATCAATGGTTCCCTCTCATCACTGATGTTTCTATCTCTCTTTCTTTCTCCCTTCCTCTCTGAAATCATTAAAAAATATATTTTAAGAAATAAATTTCCACCCCACCTCCACTTACTAGATGACTTGGGACATCTTATGTCACCACTCTGTGCCTCGGTTTCCTCATCTGCACTGTGGGATGATCCTAGTCCTGATTATAGTCCAGTGGCTCTCACAGTGGTTTCTGGGCCAGCCGCATTGGCGTGGCCGGGACGTTTGTTGCACGTGCAGATTCTCAGACGCTCTGCATGTGGGCCCAGCGATCTGAATCTTAACAAGCCCCTCAGGGGGTTCTGAGGCTTGCTCATATTTGAGAACCATTATTCTAGGTCGTCAGGGGAATTAAACAGATGACACAAATACAAAATCTTTAGAGCAGTGCTCAGTCCCAAGCCCGTGCTGTGTAAGGGCTCACAGTCGTTGTTGTTATTATAGAGGAGGTCCAGGGCCCCAGCCCTGTGAGGGGCAGGGTGTGGTTGCACCCTCTCTCCTGGTCTGGTGAGGGTCCCGGTTTCTGGTCTCTGCTGAATGGAGGAGGCCTTCCTGCCTCTCTCTGTCGAAGATGACAATGAGCCGAACTGCGTCTCCCCATCCCTGGCAAAAGGTTATCGCTTACTTAGTCCGGGAAACGGGAAAGGTCGGGGTGTGTGGGCCATGCCCGCCTCGCCTCTGCTGGAAGAGATAAAGGAGGTCACTTCGCTCCTCCACAACAGGCGTGGGGGCGGGGGGCTGGATGTATAAATGGGGGGCCAGGAAGCAGCAGAGGCACTGACCACTGGGGAACTGCCTCGCTGTGCTCACTCTCCCGTCCCAGGCCTCCCTGTCCAGCATGGCCAAGCATTCACTGCTGCTGCTGCTGGCCGTGTGGGTGCTGGCCGGGGGGCTGTGGCTGGAAGCCGAAGCCCGGGGAGCACCCTATGGGGTGAAGCTTTGCGGCCGGGAATTCATCCGAGCAGTCATCTTCACCTGCGGAGGCTCCCGATGGAGGCGCTCGGACAACCTGGCCCAGGAAGCAATGGGTGAGGCGGGGAGGTGGTGGAAGGGAGGAAAGGGGGACATGGGACATGGGATGGGCCCAAGACACAGGGGCAAAGATGAGACCAGGGGCCAGGGCAGGTGAGTCCCTGCTCACAACTTGCAGCTGAGGAGGCTGGCCCATCCTCGAGGCTGAGCCACTTAGCAAAACGCAAAGCTGGGAGGGGGGTGCAAGCCATCTCCACTGGCTAAGGGCCCAAGGACAGAATGCTATTTCTGGGGCACCTGCTCTGTGCCCAGCCTTGCGCTGAGCAAGGCCGCTGCTCACAGGACTCCGGGGGACGCCAGCCGGAAGCCGACACTGAAGTACCTTCCAACCCCTTGGAGAAGGTAGTGTGAGGGGTGTGGTGTGTCCACGGCTGGATTTTGCCACCTAGTGGGTGACCCCCCCCCCCCCCCAGCAAGTTGCTTTTCCTCTCTGATCCTCTTTACCTGCAAATGGAAGGCAGTCCCTGCATCTCACAAGTTTGTTCAGTGGCAAAATTGAGTCATAACAGGTAAGGACACCGTCCAAGAACACAGGAGGCCCAGTGTGGGCTCAGTCGGGGAGTAGGGGTCCTGGTTCCTGAAGGGCAGGGGCCTGACAGAAAAATAGATGTTGGTGATGATGATGATGATGATGATGATGATGATGATGATGGAAGTGTGGACCTAGAAGACTTGCTGTCTGGGCTCAAACAGCCGCTCTACAATTCAGTAGCTGTGTGTTCTTGTGCAGTTACTCCACCAAATCGGCCTCAGTGGTGTTCTGTGGGAAATGAGGTCATAATAACAGCACCCACCTCCTGGGGGTGTCATTGAGAGGGATAAAGCAGTTTATCCACAAAAGCCCTTAAGACAATGTCTGGCACACAGTAAGTCCTCCATAAATGCTCAGTGCTATTTTGAGTGCTTATCATCTGCCAGACACAGTTCTAAGTGTTTTTGTTTTTAATGGGTATTAATTAACTCAATTACTCTTTATGAAACATTAAGTTCTTTTAAAATATATTTTTATTGATTTCAGAGAGGAAGGGAGAGGGAAAGAGAGAGAGAAACATCAATGATGATGAGAGAGAATCATTGATTGGCTTCCTCCAGTATGCCCCCTACAGGGGATCAAGCCCGCAACCTGGGCACATCCCCCTGACGGGAATCCAACCTGGGATCCTTCAGTCCACAGGCCAAGGCTCTATCCATTGAGCCAAACCGGCCAGGCAAAACTCTAAATTCTTAGGCGTTATTATGTTCCTCACTTTGCAGAAAAGGACACTAAGAATCAAAGAAGTAAAATCACTTGCTCAGGATTATAACTGAGAAGTTGGATTAGTGCTTAATCAGTCTGACTCCCAAACCATGTTCTTAACCACCAGGTCCTCCATACACAAAGAGTAAGGGAAAAGAAATGACAGGAAAGTCAAGCTCCGTGAGGTTGAATATTAGACCCATCCAAGTTGGAACCTAGGCCTGAGTGGCATCAAAACCTTTAACCACGAGACCATGTCACAAGGACAGAAGAGCAGCTGGACCAACCAGGCGCCAGGACTCTAAGCGTGACAGAAGCTGGGCCCCAAGCATGAACTCTTCTCGTCTTTTGCAGGGGACGCCTTCCCAGACACTGACCCCTATGCAGACAGCCAGCTGGAAGAGGCAGTAGGCTCCAGCGACTGGCTGGTCCTGACCAAGACCCCCCAGGCTCTCTATGGCGGCCAGCCCAGCTGGCAGGGGACCCCCGGATCTCTGCGTGGCAGCCGAGATGTCCTGGCTGGTCTCTCCAGCAACTGCTGCAAGTGGGGTTGCAGCAAGAGTGAAATCAGCAGACTCTGCTAGACCGGGGGACTGGGCAGCCGGGGGTACCAGGACAAATGCTGAGTACCTGTGTCTGGCCCCTCATACATTCATTCATCAGCACGTCATCGAGGTCAGGCACTATGGACTCCCACACAATTCCCTCAGATAACTGACCTTCGACCAGCCTCTCCGAACCCCGAGCAAGCTGTCTCCCCACTTGGCCAAATGGTTGCCCCTGACCCTGACTCCTGCCCTCTCCCCAGCCCATATCATGCCTTTGTCTGGATTGTACTGTCCCCTGGGCTGCCGAGCCCCATCTACCCAAGCTGGCCACACTGAAGAAGCCTTTGCCCACACGGTGACTCTCCTGCCCCAACTGTGGCCCCTGTCCCCTAGCCAGCCCAGCCCAGCCCTGCCCACTCCCTTCCCCGGCTTTCCAGCCTCTCTCCCTCCTATGCCACCTGCTGGGGTCCTAAGGCTGTGGGCCCCAGGGTTGGTGTTGAGACCCCTTGGTTCCCTTCAAATTCTGGGGTGGGAGGCTAGTAAGGGGACGGATCACAACCTTTTCCAACCGCAATAATAAAAGTTGCAAAGGACTCTGCAGCGTGTGTGTGTTGTTGGGGCGGCGGGGGATAGAGGGGGGGCGCTCATTTTCAGGGGAGTTAGGCCGAGCCCTCAGCCCTCTCCCCCGGACGCCCCAGGTCGCCTCCCACTCTCCCTCCCCCGGGGACTTTCCGCCTTGGGGAAGGGGCGGGGACCCGAGCGCAAGGTGCAGAGGCGGCTGCCCAGGGCCCAGTCGTCGGGCCCGGCAGGACCGGGAGGCCAGGGGACGCCATGAGGGGGGCCTGGGCCGCGCCCTGCCGGCTGCTGCCTCTGCTGTGGCTGCTGTTCCCGCGGACAAGTCCCCAGGGTGAGTTCTGGGCCGAGCTCGTGTGGGCGCTCCACCGCGCGCTCAGCCTTAAAGCACCAACTCTCCAGGGCGAACCCCAAGTTCGTGGAATGAATGACAGAGGTCCGGACCCCATTCTGCTCGCCCCTGGGCAGGGACGGGGCGCAGAAAGGAGTGGGGAACACGAGGCAGGGGATGGAAGTCAGCGCCGGGGTGAGGGTGGGGGTGGGGGGGGGGGGGGGTGCGGTGGGGGGGGGGGTGGGAGCTCTTGGGGTGGTAACAGGATGTGGCTGGTAGAGGGAGGGGAGGAGTTATGCCCAAAGCCTGGGTGGAGGTGCCCAGCTCCCCCTTCCTGCTGCTCACTTCCGAAAGGGACCCCACAACCCTCCAGGATGGTCAGAACTGGGGGAAGTCGGGTTCTGGGCAGTGAGGAGGCTGGGGGCATTGACCCCCTCCTTCCCTGGGACCCTCGCCCTCTTGCAGGCAGCCCTGGGCCCCTGCGGTGCTATGGTGTTGGGCCCTTAGGCGACTTGAACTGCTCCTGGGAGCCTCTTGGGGACCTGGGAGCACCCTCCACGCTGCACCTCCAGAGCCAGAAGTAGTGAGTACAGTGGGGTGGCTTGGGGAAACTGAGACTTTGGAGGGGTGGCCGCCCAGGTGCCCGCATTCTCCAGCTGAGAGGACCCAGGAGTCCTGCCCCCAGTCCTCCCCAGCTCTCAGTAAATCCAGGTTCCCTCCTCTCCGTGCTGCAGGATCCCGAACCCGTGCCTTTCCCTCTCTGAGAGCCCTGTGCTCCTCTATCCAATGGCCCTCATGAATGACCCCGGCCGCCCAGGGCTGGCTCTGAGGATCCCATGAGGGAGACACCTGGCAGAGAGAAGATGCTGAGTGGTTATAAGCTGTTCCAGTTGCTGTGTGGCCACTTACCGCCTCTGAGCATATGCAGAGACCACTGGGCCGGGAGCTGGGGCTGCAGCAGTGAGAGACAAACAGCAAGCCTGGTCCTCCCAGGCCCAGGGGCGACTCCCTGCCTTCAAGATGACTCGCACCTGGAAACGCAGTCATTTCAGGGTTGGCTAAGTGCACAAAGGGTAAAAGGAGCTGCTTTTTTTTTTTTTTAAGACTTTTAAAATTGATTTTTAAAAAGAGAGAGAGAGGGAAATCAATGTGAAAGCATAACACCAATAGGCTACCTCCTGCACCCTCTCTCCCAACTGGGGATCAAGCCTGAAACCTGGGTATGTGCCTTCACCAGGAATCCAACCAGCAACCTTTTGGTGCATGGAATGAGCCAGCTGAGACTCACAAGGCCACTATGAGTGTTTTTTAATGGAGGTAAACTACACATATAAAACTTACCGTTTTTTCAAATATATGTATTTTAATTGATTTCAAAGAGGGAGAGGGAGAGATAGAAACATCAATGTGGTGAGAGAATCACCTACTGGCTGCCTCCTGAAGGCCCCCTACTGGGGATCAAGGCTGCAATTCCGAAACCTGGGCAAGTGCCCTGACTTGGAATCAAACCCCGATCTCCTAGTTCATAGGTCAATGCTCAATCACTGAGCCACGCTGACTGGGCATCTCAACTATTTTTTTTTTAATAGATTTTATTGATTTTTTTATAGAGAGGAAGGGAGAGGGATAGAGAGTTAGAAACATTGATGAGAGAGAAATATCGATCAGCTGCCTCCTGCGCATCCCCACTAGGGGATGTGCCCACAACCAAGGCACATACCCTTGACCAGAATCAAACCTGGGACTCTTCTGTCCTCAGGTCGATGCTCCATCCACTGAACCAAACTGGTTAGGGCTCAACTATTTTTTAAAATATATTTTTATTGGTTTCAGAGAGGAAGGGAGAGGAAGAGAGAGATGGAAACATCAATGATGAGAGAGAATCATTGATCGGCTGCCTCCTGCACGCCCCCTACTGGGGATTGAGCCCACAACCCAGGCACGTGCCCTTGACTGGGAATGAAACCTGAGACCCTTTAGTGCTTGGGCCAATGCTCTAACCACTGAGATCACTGGCCAGGGCAGCTGCAACCTTTCATGTTCCCACCAGTGAAGTAGGAGGACCCCAGTTTCTCCACATCTTCCCCAGCACTTGTGTTTTTGTTGTTGTTGTTTATGCAGGCCTTGTTTTGAGCCTTTGAAATCCAGTGCTTGGGAACTTCCTCAGCTCCTCTTTCTCACCCACATCTGACCTATGAGCAAGCCTTGCCCACCCCACCTTCAATGTTATTCAGAATCTGGCTTTCCCCACTCCAGCACCCACCCAGCCTCAGCTCCCATCATTGCTGGCTTAGACAGTGCAGTCACCTCCTCCCCGAGCTCTGGTTTCCACCCTCAACCCTACAGTCTCTTCTCTGCCATAACCTCCAGAGCAGCAGTCACCAACCTTTCGGACCTCACAGACGACCAGTGGTCCACGGACCACCGGTTGGCGACTGCTGCTCCAGAGGACACCTGTGAACATCGGAGTCAGGGCACCCTCCCCCTCTGCTCACAGCCTTTCAGGGCTCCTACCTCACTCAGGATACAAACCAGTCCTTGTGGCCTACCAGGACCTGCACAATCACCTTGTCACCTTCCTGTCCTCACCGCCCCACCCTCTGAGTCACTCCACATGGGCCTCCTCCTTACTCTTTGTTCAAATAAAACCATATTCATAGGTCCTGGGGGGTTAGGACATGGACCTATCCTCCTGCAGGTCACCATCCAACCAGCTGCGCTTACTGTGTGCTAGGCAGGGTGCTAAGCACTTTACATAATCTCACAAAGTCCCCAACACCACCCCATGAAGTAGATGTGCTTATTATCTCCACCTACCCAATGACCTGAGAGAGGTGCAGCATCTTTTTAAAAAATATGTTTTTATTGATGTCAGAGAGGAAGGGAGAGGGAGAGAGATGGAAACACCAATGATGAGAGAGAATCATTGATCGGCTGCCTCCTGCACGCCCCACAGCAAGGGCATGTGCCCTGATCGGGAATTGAACCATGAGCTCCCAGTCCATAGGTCAATGCTCAACCACTGAGCCAGACTGGCCAGGCTAGGTGCAGCATTTTGCTCAAGGTCACACAGGAATCAGGATTCAAACCCAGCTGTGTTGGGCTCAAAACTGATTCTGTGTGAGGCACAAAAGAAGTTCCTGGTTCTGGGCCAAAGTCGGACAGTCAGGCAGCAAAACTTCCTGGCATGCTTTTCTTCGCCAGCCCCTGGGCCAGGCACTGGGGATGTGGAGGAAAGGGAAGAAGGGGGCATGCCTGGAGGGTTTCTGGGAGAAGAGGCAGAGGACAGAGTGTATTATTCATCAGACCTTTCGAAACAGTACAATCAGATATGACTCCTGCCTTCTGAAGCGATGCCCTTGGCCAGAGACATCCACAGGGGGCAACCAAGGCCAGGAGTTTGTCATGAAGAAAAGGACAAAGGAATAAAGTTCAAACCCAGAGGGAATGTGTCAAGTACAAATAACATTTAAACAGCACTTACTGCATGCCACAGACTGTTTTACGAATTTGACGTACTCATTGAATCCTCCCTGTTTTATAGGTGAGGCAAACCAAGGCACACGAGGTTGAGTTGCCCGAGGTCACACAGCAGGAAATAGAGATGGGATTCAAACCCAACTCTGCCCATCATCATTGTTGGTTTTTAAATATTGAGGTGAAAATGATATAACTAAAGTTAACCATGTTAAAATTCACAATTCACAATGCTATACAACTATCAGCTCTGTCTAGTTCCAAAACATTTTCATCAAGCCCTGACCGGTTTGGCTCAGTGGATAGAGCATTGGCCTGCGGAGTCAAGGGTCCCAGGTTCGATTCCAGTCAAGGGCATGTACCTTGGTTGCGGGCACATCCCTGGTAGGGGGTGTGCAGGAGGCAGCTGATTGATGTTTCTCTCTCATCAATGTTTCTAACTCTCTCTCCCTCTCCCTTCCTCTCTGTAAAAAATCAATAAAATATATTTAAAGAAAAACCTCTTAGCCTTTAAAAAACAAACAAACAAATAAAAAAAACACAAAACGTTTTCATCAAAAGGATACTCAGTGGCAATTCCTCCCCATTTCTCCCTCTACCCTACCCTTGACAACCACTGGTCTTTCTGTGGCTGGATTTGCCTATTCTGGACATTTCATATCAATACAGTCATACAATATGTGGCATTTTGTGTCTGGCCTCTCTCTCTCAGCATCATGTTTTTTGAGATGCATCCAGTAGCATGTATCAGAACTTCATTCCTTTTTATGGCTGAGTAATAGTCCATTGTATGGATGTGTTTGAATGGAAAAAAGAAAAAGAAAAAAAGGCCTTTCTTTTTCTTTGCTCTAGCCCAGTGGTTGGCAGCCAAATATCAACAGTACAATGATTAAAATTTCTTTTGAGAGCCAAATTTTTTAAACTAAAACTTCCTCTAACACCACTTCTTCAAAATAGACTCACCCAGGCCGTGGTATTTTGTGGAAGAGCCACGCGCAAGGGGCCAAAGAGCCCCATGTGGCTCACGAGCCCCAGTTTGCAGACCACGGCTCTAGCCTTCCACAATTTATGCGAAGCACCTGGTAATTAAACCCCAAGATGGTTAGCTCCTCTGGTTGAAACAGCCCCTCTGCTCAAAGTGCAAGACACAATAAGTTACTGTCAAGGCTACATTCTTACATATACCTCCTCCCTGCTGGTTTACAACCCAGGCATAATTAGTAGAAAGTTCCCTTCCCTGCTCCTCTTCAAACAAGCCTCTTTTGAACTTTTCATAACTTTTTATCTAAGGATGTTTTACAGGCTTTGGAAAAATACTGATAAGGCACCTCCCTAGGACATCTGCCTGTATTGTCTCCTGAAGAACTAACACAGTTTTCAATGACAGCTCTGCTGATGACTGCTCAACTCCAGCCTAAAAATACCCTCCCCTTCCTTGTCACCTAGCAAGAGAAGGAAGGCTTTAAAGGCTGGAGAAGATTTTGTTTTTTGCCTTTTGTATTGATTAGCAACGCACTGGCCCTTTCCCTTCAGGGAAAGTAAAATAAAGTCTCTATCTCTCTGTATTCATCTCGTCTATCTATCAATCATCTATCTATCTATCTATCTATCTATCTATCTATCTATCTATCTATCTATCTCCTCTCTCATTTGTGAGTTCTTTCACAGCCCGCGTCACCGGCCCAAGACCCCTAACAGGATGGACCACATTTTGTTTCATCAGGTGATGGACATTTGGGTTGTTTCTGCGTTTTGGCTGTTTTGAATACTTCTCCTCTGAATGTGTGCACCAGCAATGCACATGTAATGTTTAAAATGGTTCATTTTATTTTATATGAATTTTACCTCAATAAGTAAAAAAATAAGTGCCCTGGTCGTGTGGCTTGGTTGGTTGGAGCATTGTCCCATGCACCAAAAGTTTGTGGGTTTGATTCCCGGTTGGGTCACATACAGGAGGCAACCAATCGATGTTTCTCACATCCACGTTTCTTCCTTCCTCTCTCTAAAATTAATACTGTAAACATATCCTTGGGTGAGGATTAAAAAAAAAATAATGCTATCAGCTGAGAGGGCTTAGAAGCAACACCCCCATCTCCAGCACCAATGAGCTCACCAGCACCCAGACCTTGGTTTCCCAATGCCCTTCTGCAGTAAAGGGAACCCAGGCTCCTTGGCTGGTTCTAGAACTGGGGTGGGGAAAACACCAGATGAGCCTGGAACCTTTCGTGGTTCAGAAAGCAAGAAACAAACAAACTGGAGTCATATCCAAAGAACAGTGCCTGAAATAAAATGCTTACAGCAGGGCCAACTGAAAGAGCTCCCAGTGGCCAAAGCTGGGACAATTTGGGCAACAAAATAAGTAACAATAGCATGGGTTCTAACCCAAAGACTAAAATAACTGTTCACGGATCCATATGGCTATAAAGATTGAATAAAAAAGTCAATGGAGACAGAACAGCTCTTCCTTACAGAAGAATTCCAAATAATAAATAATAGTAAATGTAGACGGAACGAGATAAAGGGAAATTACTAGGAAACAAACATCACAGTAATAATTTCCACACACACCATCCACCAATGAACAGAAAAAGCAATGGGTGAACTTTAATGGGAAACAGGACCTTTGCAGGGCCTCAAAGTACCTCAACCAAAGTATTTATCAATTTTTTTGTATTTTTTCAATTGATTTCAGAGAGGAAGAGAGAGAGCGATAGAAACATCAATGATGAGAGAGAATCATTGATTGGCTGCCTCCTGCACGCCCCACCCCGGTGTCAAGCCTGCCACCCGGGCATGTGCCCTGACCGGCAATTGAACTGTGACCTCCCAGTTCATAGGTCGATGCTCAACCACTGAGCCATGCCAGCCAGGCTCTTTTTGGTGTTTTTATCCCAGTTTTAACATAGGTCCACCAATTCCTTCATTCTCTTCCTCCCATTGCCCTGTGCTGGGTGGAGGCTGAGAGTGTTTTGTTTCTGGACTTGAGTGGTGCTTACAGAAATGTGCTCCATTTGTGAAAATTCTTCCAAGTGTCCACTTATAATGTGTGCACTTTTCTGGATGTGCAATAAAAGGAAAAAGGAAAGGAGAGAGACAGACTCGGCTATCTTTTGGAGAGGCACCTGTTGGTGTTAAAACTGTACTGAAAAACAAAGAAATGATGAGAGCTCAAGTCAGGATGGCGGTTACCTCTGGGGGAAGCAAGGGCTTGTGATCAAGGAGGATGTGGGGTGAGGAGGTGGCCATCTGTGATGCTGACATTATTTAAATGGCACATGCATGAGTTTTGTCTTTCAGCGGTATCCTGGAGCCAGCTCTACTGATTTGTGAGGACGGATTTCAACTTTCCAGGAATTTGGGGGCATCACAGGGACATCACATTGGTAGTTTGAAATTGGCCAGAAACCGACAACTGTTACAAATAATGTTTTTCTGGAGAGCCCATTGTTAAACTTTTTTCAGCACATCACAGCTCCACTACGTATCTGGTATTAATGAAGCATTTTAATTACTATTTTTCACTGTTTTTAATTATGAAAAATATACATAAAATATCAAATTTACCATCTCAACCATTTTTCTGTGCTCAGTTCAGTGTCATTAACATTATTCACATTATTGTGCAACCATCACCACCATCCATCTCCAGAACTCTTTTCATCGTGCAAAACTGAAAGTCTATCCCATATTTATATTTTTACAACTTAAATATGCTCCCTTGGCCCTGGCTGGTGTAGCTCAATGGATAGAGCGTTGGCCTGTGGGCGGAAGAGTCCTGGGTTCGATTCCGGTCAAGGGCACTTACCTGGGTTATGGGCTTGATCCTCCGTAGGAGGCATACAGGAAGCAGCCAATCAATGGTTCTCTCTCACCACTGATGTTTCTAACTCTCCCTCTCCCTCTCTGAAATCAATAATTTATATATATATATATATATATATATATATATATATATATATATATATATATATATATTTAAATGCTGCCTTGGAGAGCATGGATTCTAGAGCCAGATGGCTCTGTTTCAATTTCCACCCCCCCCCCACTTACTAGATGACTTGGGACATCTTATGTCACCACTCTGTGCCTCGGTTTCCTCATCTGCACTGTGGGGATGATCCTAGTCCTGATTATATAGTCCAGTGGCTCTCACAGTGGTTTCTGGGCCAGCCGCATTGGCGTGGCCGGGACGTTTGTTGCTCGTGCAGATTCTCAGACGCTCTGCATGTGGGCCCAGCGATCTGGGTCTTAACAAGCCCCTCAGGGGGTTCTGAGGCTTGCTCATATTTGAGAACCATTATCCTAGGTCGTCAGGGGAATTAAACAGATGACACAAATATAAAATCTTTAGAGCAGTGCTCAGTCCCAAGCCCGTGCTGTGTAAGGGCTCACAGTCGTTGTTGTTATTATAGAGGAGGTCCAGGGCCCCAGCCCTGTGAGGGGAGCAGAGTGGCTGTGATACCCAGAACAGTGAGCCGAGGGTTTTTCCCAGGGTCCTGTCTCGCGATGCGGAAGAATGAGCTCCACGGGCCAGATTTAAGCAAAAGTGTGGAAAATTTATTACAAGCAGATTCAGGCTCTCCGCACGGGGAGGGGAGGGGCCAATAATGGGCTGCCCTCTAAAGCCTTGTAGTCCAGGGGTATATAGACGGAGTGGCCAGATTATTACGATCTCTGAACACATAATAATCTGGCCACTCAGTGTGTGTGTGTGCGCGCGCGCGCGCGCGTGTATGTGTATACTAGAGGCCCAGTGCATGAATTTGTGCATGAGTGGGGTCCGGCCAGCCTGGCCAGGGGGAGGGAACATGGGTGATTGGCCGGCCTGCCTGCTGGTCGAACTCCTGGTCGAGGGGACAATTTGCATATTAGCCTTTTATTACATAGGATATACACTGAGTGGCCAGATTATTATGCGTTCAGAGATCATAATAATCTGGCCACTCAGTGTATATTTGCTATAAAGCTGCTTCTATATCTGTGCTGTCACCTGACTAATTCCCTCAATTATTTTTGCCCTCAATTATTTTTGCCCGGCAACAGACCTGAACGTTCCCCGTTGCTCTGTGTTCTGTCTCTGTCCCTCTGCTGAACTTCCTCCGTTTCTGTGCATTAGTACACCTGGTTGCTGCAGGCCCTCCCTTGCTTTCCCATGCCTCCCGCTTTGGGTCCAGAAACATTTTATGATTTCTGCTTGGCTGGCTCCCGTGGTCAGGCTGGCTCACACTGCCGTGTCTGCCCTGCCTATGTCCCACCTGCCTTTGTTTCCCACGGGAACCCTGCCCTCTCTGCCTGCATTTCAAGTTAATGCCCTCTGTCCTCCCTCCGATCATGGAGACCCCAATTGCTGTTGGGAGCAGGAGCGATGACCGCCCTGGCTACTTCCTGCGGACAGTGGGCTTTGTGGGGGAGCGGTTGTCAGGTCCCATTGGAGGAGGCCGGTCTAGGGGTTCACAGTCAAAGGCAGTCATCTCCATCTGGGGCTGCATTTGGAGTTTTATAGCCTCTATTATCAGAAGAAACAAAATGTTTTATCAGGAGGTTTGATAAGCAACGGCCAAAGATAAGCAATAGAAATAGCTAAACAAGCTGAAGCCGGTTTGGCTCAGTGGATAGAGCGTCGGCCTGCGGACTGGAGGGTCCCGGGTTCGATTCCGGTCGAGGGCATGTACCTTGGTTGCGAGCACATCCCCAGTGGGGGGTGTGCAAGAGGCAGCTGATTGATGTTTGTGGCTCTCTGTCTCTCTCCCTTCCTCTCTGTAAAAAATCAATGGAATATATTAAAAAAAAAAAAAAGAAATAGCTAAACAAAGAGCTGAGAAGAGGGGCCAACCAGCTTTTGAGGGATGGGATTATTTCTTTAATTTGTTTTAAGTCCGGTATGGAAATGATACCTGGACCCGGGTGGGTCAAAACTATCCCCCTGCCATTGCCTGGAGAGGGCAGATGGTAGTTGGGGCCTGGGTGGCTGAGTCCCCTTGGGTCTTGGTGTAACTTGTCCTTCCAGGGGCCTTGCATTATAAGCAGGACTAGATGGCTTAGGTGTATTCTGTGGGCCACTAGGCCCCATCGCCTTCTTAGGGTTTTTTTTGTGGTTTTTATATTTTATTGATTTTTTTACAGAGAGGAAGGGAGAGAGGTGAGAGTCAGAAACATCGATGAGAGAGAAACATCGATCAGCCAGCTCTTGCACACCCCCCATTGGGGATGTGCCCGCAACCAAGGTACATGCCCTTGACCGGAATCGAACCCGGGACCCATCAGTCCGCAGGCCGACGCTCTATCCACTGAGCCAAACCGGTTTCGGCTTCTTAGGGTTTTTTGACTCCCTGGTATTGTTTTGGGTCAAGGCTGTCAAGACCTAGGGTTCAATTTTGCATTTCTGACATAATTTTTTATTGTTTCTTAAAGTAAAGAAAGCCTGGATATATGAGAGCTTACACTACTTCCCTTCCCTCACATAGAAAAGATTTCATTGCAAGATGGTATTGTAGTTAATACTTCCCTCTGGGGGCCATGTCTCTCTATCTGCCTGTTGATATGGAGGCCAGGCCTGGGTACAAAAGAAAATCAGGCGTTTTTTCTTAAGGGTCTGAGGATCGAATGCATCCCAATGTTTAAGAATACGGCCCAGCCCTAGCTGGTTTGGCTCAATGGATAGAGTGTCAGCCTGCAGACTGAAAGGTCCCAGGTTCGATTCCCTTCAAGGGCACATGCCCAGGTTTCGGGCTCGATCCCCAGTAGGGGGCATGCAGGAGGCAGCCAATCAATGATTCTCTCTCATCATTGATGTTTCTATCTCTCTCTCCCTCTCCCTTCCTCTCTGAGATCAATAAAACATATTTTTTTTTAAAAAGAATACGGCCCAAAGGGCTATCTGCACGGGGTGTGGATGAAGCCCTTTCCATCTCAGAAAACACACAAAAGGATATCCAGCATCCTCTATGACCTCCCCTTCTCTGTTCGGGGCATCCTCCTCCTAGGTAAGGGATGTGAGGTGAGTGCCTCTTTGTGCAATCACAAAACAGGATCTGCTAGACTTAATCGCCCTTCCCCACGAGATCGAGGATGCCCATAACCTGAACGCTTATGAGTGCCCCTTTGGGTGTGACCACAAAAGAGGACCTGCCGGACTTAGTCGGACTTAAAGGCGAGATCTCGGGTGAGAAAACCTGGTAGGGTGCGTCCCCTAACAGAACTGACCTACTGGTCTGTGCGCACTGAACAGCATGGTCTACCAGGAACCCGTCCTGCTCCAGATTTGGGGAAGCCTGTACTAACCTGTGTCCCTGATTAAAAGTGTCGGCGGTGGTTCTAATGTTTTTGAAGTACCCATCAAGTTTCCTAGGGGAGTTTAAAAGGAAGTGACTCTAGGCCGAGGGCTGGGAGAGTTTGGCGAGTACCCAGAACTCTGGGGGGTCACCCCCCTGAGCTCCAGGAAAAGTACAACAGCTCCAGTCTTATGCCTGTGTATGCCCTCGCTATCAAAAGATCTATCTTCTTCCTCCTGGTCTCCCCAGCCTGTCAGTAATGAGGGACTTTATGGAAAGGGTGGAACCCTACTTTAGTTCAGCCTAGGACTTTACATCCATTGGTGAGTAATCTCCTTGATAATACAGGTGTCTAGCATATGATCTACCTGGGAACATGGAGGGGCACTGCGAGTAGTGCTGGAGGGCTTGTTTTAGTCTCTTTCGGCCCTCCTTTCCCAGTCCTCTCTTCTGTTTGTTTTTCGCACAAAATAAAAAGTCCTCAACTCCAGGGTCTACATGCCCTCCTGCATATGGGGAGGTGTAGCTATCAGAAGCATGCCATGCCTCCTGAGCATGGGTACTTCCTTCTGCGCTTTCCTATAATTCTGGTAAGGACTAGGCCTGCCTCTGATTCCCACAAGTCTAATTCCTAAAATTCAAACCCTGGGAAGGTTGTCAAAATTATTTGACCAAAAGATCCTATATACTAAAGAGGGGATATGCTAATTGACCATCACACCCTCACAAGATGGCGGCGCCCAGTCCCTTCAGCCGCGCGGGGGTGGAGGGGGCTGGTGGCAGGCGCACAGCACGGCCTGCCGCCAGAGTCCTCCAGTCCCCTCAGCCCGCCAGCAGTGAATTTTCACGTGACCATTACCTTTTAAAAAAAATCCTTACCCAAGGATATCATTATTTCTTTTAGATTGTCTGTTCTTGGGGAGCAGCCCTAAGCCAGCAGGTGGGCATCCCCCAAGGGTCCCAGACTGTGAGAGGGCGCAGGATGGATTAGGGACCCCTCGTGTGCATGAATTTTTATGCACCAGGCCTCTAGTTATATATAAAAGACAGAATTTTCTTTTTAACAGACTGGAAAGGGACTAAACAAATCCCACATTAAAGGGGGTGGCGTTTTTCTTCAGAGCCAAGAAATCCTTGTTTTCTGTCAGAGGGGCAATGAGGCCTGGGCACGGAAGGAGGTGGCGACGGTATTTAGAGGTGGTATTCCCTGTGTGCAAGTCGGGCTTGCAACCTGGTGGAGACAAACTAAACAACAAGAAGTATGACAAGTGATCCAGTGAAAGGAAAAGTGTTTTAGTGTTCAATGATTCCAAGCCAAGGATGGGAGAAAAGTAAGTATTAGTCTGGAGAGTTGTAGATAAACATCTAGACAAACTTAGGATTCAGTTCAATCCATAGGTGTAAGATAAAACTGCAAAACAATTACTTGGAATCAACTCAGAATTGTGTATTATAGAGTCTGTTGAAATATAATTTTTCTTCCTAAAATCACCCTTACTCTTATTAAAGACCAACTCATTTATTGCATTAAGACTAGTTTTAACTTGGCCTGAGTGTTTGCATGTTTACACTAAGAACAGTAATTGGCCCTGGCTGGTTTGGCTCAGTGGATAGAGCATCAGCCTAGGGACTGAAGGGTCCCAGGTTCGATTCTGGTCAAGGGCACATGCCTGGGTTGTGGGTTCAATCCCCAGTAGGGGGCGTGCAGGAGGCAGCCAATCAATGAATCTCTCTCGTCATTGGTGTTTCTATCTCTCTCTCTCTCCCCCCTTCCTCTCTGAAATCAATACAAATATTTAAAAAAATAAAAAAGAACAGTCATTGACTGTATAGGCTATTTTAAAATCTGTTTTGCTGGAATCTCATGACCGAGCTTTAATGAGCCCCTCAGGGCAAAGAAGCTGAGCCACCCAGTTGCCATCAGGCTTGCCTGCAATACCTGTAGACTTGGGTGAATTCCCCAAGTCTTTGAGGTTCCCCAAATGTCTTGAGGTTCCTTTCTTGCTCTCTCTCAGGAAAGCAACCTTCGTTCCTTACCTGGGAAGACTGCCATGAACCACGTGACCATGCAAGGTACCAGGCTGTTCTCTAAGGTGCTCACATTGGCTTCAAGTCTTCTGGTGACATCCAGAGTCCAGGCTTGTCTCTCTCAGGCATGACACTCCAGAAAAAGTCTTGGTCAATAAAACAATCGTTGGAAACTGGTCCCATTGAACCCATGCAAAGAAATGTATTGCCATGACTCACTCATTAAGAATTGCCAAATTCTGGAGGGATTAGGTAGGGAGAAAAATACATAATTTACCAAATTGTTTTGTTTCCTTGGATCTTAAAAACAAAAGCCCCCAAATTAGGAACACTTTTAACAAAAGTCACAAAACCTGAATTTTGTCTTCTCACACAAATGAATTTATATGAGAGACCTTGACTGTATTGTGAAAAGCCAATCAATCAAAGCAATCAAAGTATGTGTTTTTATTGAAAGAGCAAAGCAAGTAAACCTATTCATCTGGCTAATGAAGCATAGGCGGGCCCCCAACCAATCCGAAGAGCAGGCTGGGTGGGGATCCACACCCTCCTATCTGTAGGTCTTAAAACTGCTCTGTTGTATATTCTGGTTCTTAAGATTCTCTGTTATATTTTTGTAGTCTTTTCAGAAATCATGAGAAGCATCTGACAACTTTATCTTGCCAAGCCTTGAAACTGCCTAGGGAGTAAAATGGCCCCCCTTTTTTACCTTTTCTCTTCCCCCTCCCTTTTTATAGGGAGGTTTTTTTCTTTTTCTTTTTTTAAACCGTTTGCTTTGTGTCCTTGGCTGGGGAGGATAATGGTTGGTTAGTTACAAGCTGGCTGTAAATTGCCCACACTGTTTGGCTTTGTTTTAATTCCCTTTTTAACATTTTTCCTTATAAACCTTTTATAATTTTTATAAATGTGTTTACAATTTTTAGAAATAACCAGTTTTCAAAATGCATCTGTATGCACCATGCCTTTTATTACCAAAGTCACATAATTTCCAATTAATAATTCTTAGAAGCCTCAATCCTCAATAACCAAGGAAAGCATCTGACAACCAGCATTCCTTAGATTGACCCTTAGGAACGTATTTTATTCCTAACAAAGCAAAAGACATTAAAGCAGCTCCAAATCCACTTTACCTGGTACAGACTCTTGGAACAAAGATAAAAGCCCGTGATGTAGCTATCAAAGCTGTAATGAGTTAACTGGATCTGCACACCTGGCTAAGTTTTCCCCAGAAACTTGTACTTTTAAAGATGGCCAGACCAGAGTTTTTTACCAGCTATTTGCATTTCAAAGGTCCTAGGAACTACAGGGGAGCACTGTGGAAAATGCTGAAGGGCTTTGAGCACTGGAGGATTGA